>NC_134477.1:32555134-32640863 GCF_964194025.1 Convolutriloba macropyga
CTTTGTAACTGTTGTCAGTTTTCTTGTAGGGACCTTTCTTGATTTTTGTAATCGTTTTTCGACGCCGTATAGAGAAAAATTTGGTTCTCATTTGACGTTATTCAGTGGCTCCATGAGTTGTGCTACATATGTTAAAGTTTTTGCAGTGTATCTCGTGTGTCTTTGCATCCGTTTTCGCTTGGAACGAGTTTTTCTTGTGCAATATTGTTATAATGGGCTGCTTTTCGCCCTTGTTATTTTAAAAAAAATTATTTTTTTAAAAACGTTTTTGTTGAGTTTAATTTTGCGTAAACTTTTATTTTATAATGAACGCCCAAAACTAATAAGTATAGTGCTAAGATTGACGTGGTGCTTAAAATATGAAGTTGTTTTATTTGGTGTAGGTTTTAAGCATTCAAATTTTCAATTGCGACCAATTCTGTATGAATTATCGGCAGATTATTTATCGAGTTAAGTACCGGTCGAGTTCAATTGAAGTTCTGCAACTGCACTAAAATCCAGTGAATTTTTTTTCCACATGCATTTTCTTTTCTGTTGTTAAGATAGAAGCTCTTGAAATTGTATGATAAGTTTGTTGTCAACTGTGTCTTGTTTAGGTTGACAATACAGACTCCTTTTGACATTTTGAAACATAACATCAATTGCTAATCTGTCTACTATTATATACAGTATGTATGCCTTGCGTTGTCTGAAATTCAGTTGAATAATTCTCTTGTTCGCAATATAAGAACATTTCAATTGCTCATCAAATCTGACACCTTGCTTTCAAGAGTGAAGTTGTGATGTCAACTAACTAGTACTACTTTTCACATCAAAAGATTTGAGTTTTCATTCATTCAATCCCGTTTTTTTTCATTTCACACGGCTCTCAAACATTTCCGTATTTTTAATTTTATTTTTTCACACTTTCGATTTCAAAATTAGCAAAAAATAAATACTAATATGAGTATAATTTGGTGAATTTTTATGTCCAAAAATGGTTGCCGGAGTGGAATATGTTGGGTTGTTTGGTTCCTTCAAGATCGGGAATTGATTATCGGAGGGGGGTTAAGCAGAAAGGAAAGGGGAAAAGTGCAGCGGTGTAAGAGGTAGAGTCTTAGCACCTGTACGGTTGCGGGTCCGGAGGCGGTGTGTATTTGGTTGGTTAATTAGGAAAATCGGCATTGAGCTCTGACGGGGGGTTGACAGGCTGGGTTAGGCTTTTGAGCGGGGTCTCTATTGATGAGTGAGTTTCATTAAAATGCCCCATTCCCTCGCCCCAGGATGCTTATGGCCACGCTAGCCCCCATTGTAACCACACCTGTCCGGCCATGGTCGAAGCCTCTTGATTGGAAATCGTTATTTTTAATTAGTACTACTTCCCTCACTTACTTTACGCTACACACCACTCTTCTTTCCTCTCTCTCTCTCTCTCTCTCTCTCTCTCTCTCTCTCTCTCTTTCATTCTTTCCGATATAGCCTCAAAGTACTAACTATATGACCCCTCAAAACACCCCTCCCCCTTCGCCATTCACCCCCAATAACGTGCACATTTTCACCCCTTTTGAATCCGTTGCCCAGTACTTTCCAACAACTTTGCAACAAGCCTCAACTCTGATCCAACTGACAACCCCCTCCCCCATTGCCTCGTAACTTCCCCTTCTGAACAAACAAAAGCAACTCACTTTCTTTTTGTTCGCTCTTTCTTTCCAGTTGCTCACTCCAATTCCCAATTATTTTCCACTCATTAACATAACAGCCAAAAAGTACAAATTGACCAAAATCACTTTTAAATATAGAACTTGATAATATAATTTGAATTATAATTTATAAATTTGCTGATACTCAAAATTCCTTTTTCCATTTCAGAAGTTTCTTTACAGTCATTTAAATTTTTAAAATTGAAATGGCAATGTTCAATTTCAAGATAAAGCAGGTAATGTTGATTATTTGTTCGAATTCATCAATTCAATTTTCAAAAATTGTCCAATTTAAAAAAATTGTTTCAATCCGAACCAAAATTTTCATCTTATAAATGCTTTTAAAATTGTACCCTTAGAACTACGTTGTTTATATTTTGTTTACGTTTGCTTATTTTTGTCGTTCTTTTCAGGAGGTGCTCTCACCTTCCCTGGCGGGTTTCTCCACCTCAACAACAACTGTGATTCCCTCTCAGCTCCCTGTTGGCAGCAAATCTAACGGCATGGCCTCCTCGGGTGGTGACTTCCTGCCGAGCTCATTCGGCCTCTCGGTGTCTACCCTCGACCAATCACAATCGTCCATTTCAGCAGTTGGTAACTGTGCACTTAACAGTCAACTACCACCTGTACACCACCTGACAAATCCCAACAACCAATCAGCTTCGACCAAAATGAGCCAATCAAATTCCAGCATTCTCAACATTTCGTCAAACAACGCTTCAGCTCTCAGCAACTCGCACACTTCCATAAATGGAAATGTGAGCGGCATGAGCAATTCCAAATCCGACTCGTCAAAGTACTCCTCTTCCTTATATGGAAGTCAAAAGGAATCGAGCAAGTCGGGAAAGCAAAATTTGGACAAAAATGGAAACACGAAGAAATCCCAGTCCCAAAATTCTTCACCAGGTGACCATTTTTAATCAGTTCTATGTTTTGCTCTTTTTTGTAACATTTATTTGTTCAGTTTCGTTTTCGTCCATCTTTTTTATGCCCACCAGTGAGGCTCATGTTTTAATGTGTACATGTGTTTGTTTATTGGTTTCTGTGTGCATATGTATTTGTGTGGGTGGAGGCGGGGGGGGGGGGGGGGGTGCAGAACAAATGACTGGTCAAAATGTCTTTTCAAATTCTAAAGTTTATTTTAACTATGTGGAACAAATTTAATTTTTTGACTTCTATGCCTGGAAAAAGTTATGATAAATTAAGTGTGGATTGAAAAAGTGAAGCATGGAGTAATTGGAAGTAGCTGGTGATAGCTTAGAAAGTTCAAAAGAATTTCTGATTTTATCTCCTCTCCTCTTTTGGCCAAAATTGTTTGTTCCATGTGGAAATTTATTTTCAACTCTGGTTAGTAATTCTGTTTGAGTTGTTGGAAGGCTCTGGTCAACTGAATGATCAAACGGTTCTGTCTGGTTAGGAAGCTGTTGTTGAGAAGAAACGGGTTTGTCTTTCAGTTTTGAAACTTAATGTGAATTTAATTGGACAAGGTAGTCAATTCGAATCAGTGGCACTATCTTCAGAAGTTGACTAGTTGATTAGAGGGAACAGGTGTGTGGGGTGTTCGAGGGGTAGTGGCTCGACACTTTGCTTGTTTTCTGGGGAAGTGAGTGTGGAAGAGTGGGGGGTAATCGTGGGTCTATAAAGAGGAGGTCAGTTTTAATCGTGTGAAACGGAGTGTGTAACTTGGCACCTTTTAAATTAGCGAAGCAGAGTCAATTTTCCAGATTTTGTCTGGGATTTGTGTGTTAATTTGTGGAAAATTGCGCCGGCGGGTGCCGGGATGACGCGCCAGTGGAAAGTCCGGACGCTTGCCAACGTGCTAAATTGTCTCAAACGGTGAATAATAGGCGATATTAATGTCTTGCATTAACTTGTTTGGCTCCAATCGAGCGTGAAAAGTGTTCTTACGATTTATAGCACAATTCGGGGTGTAAAAGTCAGCGGCCCGGTTTGTTTTTGCGGCCATCTTTCAGGGAGATGAAATTGTAAAGAATTTCAAAGCCCCTCCTTTGGAGGTTTTAACATTGGGTGCAACGGTGCTGTAATTAATATGGCCGGCTCCTTTTCAGTTATGACAATATTAACCATAACGTTTTTTATTGTTCCCCATATCCAAATATCACAAAAATCACTTTCGATCCAACAGCTCTATTCAATAATTTCAATGCAGCACCTAGCTTTTCTCAATTTGAATAATAGCCGGCCCTTTCCCCCTTCTCTCATTCTTCCCACTTTTTTATTTCACGTTTCACCGCTACTCACCCCCACCCCACATCCCATCCCTATCACAAACATACACACACGCACACCCCCCCTCCTTTCCCTCCCTTCCTCCTTTCCCTTTCATCTCTTGACTGCTGAATTGTAACGGAGTAGGACTGGACTGCTGCTTTTTGTTTGTCTTTGTTTGTTTTTGTTGTTGCTGTTTACCAAAAAACGATAAATTAATGCTATTTTTCTCAATCAGACATTCTTGTTTTGATTGGACATTGTGAAAAATGCCGTCTATAAAAATAATAAAATTTCAGATGCGAAGTGTAAATTGAGGATTCTATTTTTTTAATGTGGAAAAAATATGAGCACGCGAGTTCAAAAATGATTTCAATGAATGATTGAATGAATCTTAATTCGAAAACTGATTTGAGTATCTTTTGTTTCTCGGTAGTTATAAAAAAAATCAAAATAAGAAATACATATAACCTCGAAATTTAAGTGTTAGGAATCACATTATTAAATTTGAGGAATCACAAAATAATTCGTAGAAGAATTGCTTAAATAAACTCATTTCAGTTGTTTCTATGTTTTTATAAGATGCAAACTCTATAATATCCAAACTGTTTAAAAAATTTTTCCAGTAACCATTTGTATCC
Organism: Convolutriloba macropyga; assembly: GCF_964194025.1. NCBI lineage: Eukaryota > Metazoa > Xenacoelomorpha > Acoela > Convolutidae > Convolutriloba > Convolutriloba macropyga. The sequence goes on from NC_134477.1 coordinate 32,559,684, forward strand.
ACTAAAATTTTGAATTATAATGGTGGGATGAAATTAACTATACATTTGTGCATTCATTGGTAAGGAATTAAGTGCAGATAAACATGTTCAGATCTCTTTCTAAAAGGAGGGGTCACTATTTACCAGGAAAGAAAAACAGAATTTGAAGAATTGGGGTTGGGTGGGACGGGGCAATAGGGTTGTGGGTGAACGAGTGGGAGGAGGAGGTGGGGGAGGGGGGGGGGTGTGGGGGTGGTTTGGTTGTTTGGTGGCGGCGGTGATGTTTTGTTGGGATTGAGCACCTAGTGCAGTTAATCCGTAGATTGAAAGTGTAGACATTTTTTATGAAATTTGGTTTTAATATCGAGCACAATTTATATTAATACGGTCTTAACGAAAGCTATTCCCCGCTTAATCTTTTCCTAGCGCACCATCAATTAATTACTACAATAATAGCGCTCATACTGTTCTTAGTACTGCATTCTACTGTTGTGATTACTGGGAAAAGTAATCCATGTTTTGCTTTAGTTAAGGCAAACCTTAGTTTCAATAAATTTATAAATTCGATAAGATCACAAAAAGCTTTCTTTAGAGCGCCGGCCGCGGCTAAATCGCCATTCATTGACTAAGTAACAAAGAAGGGGGATATATCTTACGCAACTAAAATCTCTCTCTTTCTTTTCTCTCTCTCTCTCTCGCTCTCTCTCGCTTCTAGCTAGCTCCAGCCTTTACTCTATGCTTATAGTTAGAGCAATTCAATTTTACTAAAACTACGGATCGATTTTAGATCGGAGATTTTGAATTAGCTTTCAAAAAAGAAGCTAAACCAGCGACACACAATTAAATTTGAATAGAGGCCTGGTCGCAATAACGTTTTGTAATAACTACTACTCCTAGTTATGTAACTAACACCGCCATATCTCAATGAGTGTACGTAATAACCAGTGCAGTTTTAGTAATAGGAGAGTGTATACTTAAGAAGAGAAAAAGGGGAGGCTTAATGGGGGTCTATAAAATGTCCGTTTAAACGCCCAGACATAAAAGATGCTTTTGCTTTGATCAGACAAACATGTTTTGTTAATGATATTGTACTCCCTACAGTTAACAATAGTCGGCTGGTCCTTGATATAAAGATAGATAGAGGTGAAGTATATAGTTTTGTGTCTAAATGATGACAGATTGCATTTGAATTATGTCGTAAACTTGAAAAGGCCACCGGCTAGTCTGAGAACAAATTAGTTTCGCTATTGATCTTTACTCTCCTTGTTCACTTTCTAAGATCTATTTCCAATTATTTTTACCCCAACTGATCCATGTTTCACAAACTTGAAACTAGTCTCAAAATTGGACCAATTATAGCGAACCCGAAATCACAAGTTGTAACTAACTTACCGATGATTTTTATTGTATTTAGGTAGTGGATAAATTACCCTGTACTTTATAGACCAGTCAAAAACTATTTGAAAAATTGCCTTTTAGTTGTTTCATTTTCTGATGAAACAACTAAAAGCTGGCAAAATGGATGGTGAAAACTTGACCGTAGAAAGTATGAATAACCAATTTGAAAGTTTATTTTTTAACCATTATCATCATTATTTGTTCTGTAAAAGCTGAGATTCTGTATTAATTTTTTTTTACTAATTTGAAAAAACTTGCTAAGACTGTAACAACAAGGATTTTTTTACTATAGCTTATTCATGCCAGTATCCCGTCCATTTTTTTGGCTCTACAATATTATCTAACACAGTTGGTCACTCTCAGTCATCCATTTGTTTTTATGCTGTCATCTACGTCGAAGTCAAATCTGTTCATTTGCAGCCTTTCGCGATGAAAAAAGAAATGTTGTGAAAATCTAATTGTCGTTCAGTATAATTAAGCACGGGGGAGTGAACAGAAATTGGCAGGTTAAACGGGTAAAATTGTTCACTCTGATCGAATTTTTTCATTAAGATAACTGATGCTATTATGAAGAAGCCATTGTTGGCTGGAAAGTCCTTTAATAGCTCTTTTTGTTGTCCACACAATACCCCAAAGCCCCTGTGTAATGTATCTTAACTTAACCTCCTCCCCGGGTCTTTGTTGCCCGCAATCTTTTCCAGAGAGCCAAAAAGAGAAGGAAGAAAACTTTTTCATTCCTTAACTCTGCTATCATTTCCTACTCTGCCTAATTTTGTCTCTACTGTAATTAGTCAAGTTCCAAATTTCGCTGCTACTAAAAAATTTTTAGCTCCAAGTTTGAAATTTTTCAACAATGCGCAGCAAACAGACTCAACATTTGTCTACAATTTTTAAATAAATTGAAATTTTTCATTGCCATTGACAATTTTTTTTGGCTAATTCAGCTCTTGTTCTCCTTTTAAAATGATTAAAGATCGGAAAACTGTAAACATTTTTGTTTTTATGGTACAGAATGTAACGGTTTCTGATAATTTGTGGTTTTTCTCTGGTGGTTTTGACAAGTTTTGTGTTGTCAGTTAAAGTAAATTGAAGTTTTGATATAGCCTGGAAATTGTAAAAATTGTTTTTCTTCAAAACTTTTGTTTATAATTTTAAAATTGGGGACTGAAAACCTGGATTCTTGATTCAAAGAGGCAAAATTGAAAGAATTATTGACAAAGTTGAAGTAAATTGTCATGGCGAGTTGAGTGGTATTTGTGTTTATAAGTTGTATATGGTTTCTAAATAGGTTGCAAATTCGGATCTGCTGGAAATGTGATCAGATTTCATGACATCTGAAAAGATTTCTTCAAACAGGTGTTGTGTCTTGATACAAGGTGTTCAAATGACAACTTTCCTTGCTTCCCATTAGGGTTTGAACTTGAGTGCCTGACGTCTAATTAACTACAAGTTAGGTTGTGTAATGCGACACGTGAATTGTTTGTTATGTAATGTTGTTCACACAATTGGTACAAATAAAAGCAGGAATGGTCGTGTAATGTGAAGATCGTTTTGAGTTGAATTACGTTTGACAGTTAATTAAAATTTTCCACATAGTGTTGACGTGAAATGTCAGTTTGAATTAAGTATTTCATTATATGAATCCCCCGTCCCCTATCCCCCACTAATCGGCAGTGGATTCCCTAATTCTATTTTGGATCAATTACAGGCCGGATTACTACACTACCCCTAACCCCAAAATACTAACACTCCTAACAAGAACATACCCTAACTAAACTTCACCCACCAGCCCCACCCCACCACTAAACTAGCCTTATTATACACGCTCAACGCTCAATAGATATTAACTGAAGTATTTATTGCAGACAACTCTCCCATCATTGCGATGTTAGCAAGTTGTTTCAAGATATGATGAACAAAAATACATTGACCGTTATTGTCCAAAATAATTGCGGGTAATTCTTTAAGACGTAATATAATAGACATATATAAAGATGATGTTGAAACATAATTTAAGGCAATTTTTCTGCAGTTTATGAAAAGCATTTAAGGTTGTATCAAGTTGACAGCTAATCAAGAACTCCGTACTTTAAATATCATGATTTTTGCGTCAACTCAAATATAACAATTTTGTGCCAATATCATGCTAACTTATAGAACGCTCTATTTGGTTCGCTATGGACTTTAAGAGTCAATTGTAATTGTTCTTTTAACGACCAGGCCACTCGAAAGTTGTAAATAGAAAATTTTAATCCATAAAAATTCATAAAATAAATTTTTATTGAGTAGTTTTTTTCGTTTCAGAAATCTCCGACCGTTCAGAGAGCTTCAGTCCAACTAGCAACTCCACTAACTGCGTAGGTGGAACGGGAAATGTTGGATCAGGCGGGGGCGTGAACAATCCAGACTCGAATGGAGGAGTGACGTCACCCACAGGTAGTGACGAGGACCCCAAGAAGCCCCAAAAGAAGAGAGGCATCTTTCCCAAAACAGCCACTAATATTATGAGGGCGTGGCTCTTCCAACATTTAACTGTTAGTACCTAGACTTGAACAGATTATACAATCTACTTACATGTTTTTACTACGATCAAAATCACACATTGTTCTACTAGTACAGTAACAGTTTTGCTGTTGTGAACGAAAAATAATTATGTTTTGGAAGAATTGTCAAACACTTTACTGTTCAATTTTGAGCACGTTTTCTCATTCTCTTTCGGATTCAAAAGAAAAAGCTCAAACTATAAACTCGATTTCACTGTTTCTTTTTTATTTTTGGGGAAACAGTTTGAATTACACTACAATTTAAACTATACTATCTATTCTTTCTTAGATAAAACAATTAAAATAAACAAAATAATAACTAGCTTCAAAAAACGTGTAAAATTTGGCAGTTCCCACCGAAATATCTGATGGACAGGTTTTTCCAGAGTTATGTAATAAACAACTTTGCAAATTTTTCAATTGTATTGTTCAAAAACAGGAGAAAGTATTAAAATTGCTTATTTTCCAAGTTTGAAAACCCAATTTTTGTTCATCAAATTGATTTTGTTCAATGTGGAACACGATTAAATGAAAAAAAACTGTTTGGAAAATTTCGTAACTTTGCGGGCGTGATTTGGTTAATTGGGGAACTTCACTCCCCCGCTCACCCTCTGTCTTTCTCTCCTCGACACAATAAGGCAGGTTGTTTTACCCGATACAATAAATGAGCTTTATCCCCTGAAAATCACCCAGTGTGTTAATGTGCCTGTGCTGCTTTGATGATGTGAGGGCTATAGCGTCTTGCTGTCTCCGAGGAAATGGGATAAATTTCCGTTTTGCTAAGTGCTGATTTCTGTCAAGTGAACGATGCTCGTAACTCATCACGGAAGTCGCAACTTCTTTTCACGCACACCTTGATCCATGCTCTCTATCCTAGCCGACAGTTAATTTAGCCGAAAAAGGGGCCGACATATTTTCCCAGTTAGGAGCGACGCATTTTGGATGCGCTTAATAGATATACAGATGCATGCTTTATGGAAAAAAGCAATTGTTTAGATGGCCAAATGAAAACACTCATACCAATTATCATTGAACATTTATTCAAAATAAAGTTTAATTAATAGGCGTCCGGTATAAAATAGAAAATTTTGACTTAATATAGATAGATGTTAACTGTTATAAATTTTTTGCCAAGTTAAAAATTTAAAAGTTTTTTTTTCCTGAAAAAGGATTGAAAACAATTTTTTTACCAGGCTTTATTTAAAAGGAGCATGTTAAAAAATGTGATCGTTCGGTTAATAGTAGCATAGCTGTGAGTGATTTGCATAGCTCATTGCGCAATCAAACACTGTGTAAAAATCGGAGCCCTGAGCAATTGTAACTTTCATCAATTTACAACACCACAGCCCAGTCATCAACACTTATGTTATTAACATGTTTTCATCTCTTTGTTTCTTTGTTTTTGTTTTCTTTTCAGCCCCCTCTTCCCAGTCCGCTCCCAGCTTTCAAGAGGTTTCCTCCTTAAGTCACCCTAGAAAACACCTATGGGTCATTAGGCATTTGTTCTGCTATGCTTTTAAGTTATAAACTGCAAACATGGCCGATTTTGATGCAGCATCTGTAACTTTTTATATCTGGACGCAATTTCACTTGAACTGTAAAATAATCAACTGTCAATTTGCTATGAAATGTCTGTTTTTTTTTCTGTAGGAAAATGAAAATGTATTACAACTTATTCAAAAAAAACCCATACTGTGATTTAAGAAGACGTGTCAATAGAAAATTATGTTCTACATGTGGCAAAATTTATTGCCTAGATTTTGATTATATAATTCTATAAGCATTTATTTTTCAAAATCTTTTAGCAGAACTCTTTTTAGCAATTAATTGATATTTTGTGGAGATTATTAATAATCTTCGCGAAATTTCAATTAATTGCTAAATGAGTTTAGCTAAAAAAGATTTTGACAATAAATGCGTATAGAATTATATAATCAAAATCTGGGCAATAATTTTTGCCACATGTAGAACGTATTTTTTTGACAAAAAATTTGACAAAACTAATATAGTTAGCGTAGAAACAAATTTTCGATTGTGACGTATAACCGTTTCTAGTGAATTTAGGATATGAAACCAATTTGAAGCCTTTCGCTTATTAAACGGTAAATTTTTGTGCTGACAGCAAACAAAATCGAATTTGATTATTAAGCTGTGATTGCAAAATTTGTAATTGGTGAAAATTTAAAATAGTAACATTTGTTTTAATTTCGCTGTTAAGTTTTGTGATTTCAAGAAAAACAATCTTGAGTTTTTCAGTTTTTAATTGCTCTCAAACGAAGTTTGTAGCAATTATATTAGTCCTGTCGGTCTTTTTTTTTATGCGATTTTTCGCTTGACCGATTTTTCGTCTGACGCTTTTGACTTTTCGTCCTCAAAAACGGGATAAACAGGTAGCGCCCAGCGGGCATTATGTGCTCTTAGAGCCTTTCAGGTCTGTTTCAGCTCAAACTGTCTTGGAGACTTATACTTATGGTGTGAGGGGCGGTTCTTAGAGGTTGACACCCCCCCCCCCCCTTTGTTGACCCCCCACCCCCACTATTGGCTCCCCCCTCACCGCGCTTTTGCCCCCCACCCAATGCTGCCCCCATCAGCCCCCGGTGCACCCCCCCCCCCCCCCGTGGCTAGCTACTGACCAAGCCAACCGCTCGCCGGTCGTTTGAGAGCAATTCGCCCGACGTTAGTCGGTTATGTTTCTTTTTTTAATCCAGATAATGTTCATTTAACAGAAATTATTAGTTTAATTAATCCATTTTTTCAACTGATTTTCACTACATTTGTTTATTTGAGAGCTTCACAATTAACCAGACTTGTCCTTTGCTTTGTTTTTAGCGATTCAGTGAACCAAATTTCACTTAAATTTTTGTAATAACAAGGAGAACACCGTGGACAAAATCAGTGCCCTAATTTTATTAAAGATATAATAAGGGAAGTTGAGCTATTGTAATGAAAACCTGTCTTCATAGTGTGAATATTTGAAAATAAATTATGCACTTTTTATTCCATATTTTTAGCTCTTCGTGTCGTAGAGTTTTTGTTCACAGTAGTATGTGATCACTGAAGGGAAGGCTCGTGTTGGGTTGCTAGGAACTTCAGGCCCGGTTTGCTCATTAGTTGTATTTATTTTGTTTTATGCGATGAAGTCGCTATTGAATCTTTTTGCTATAATTGCGCATTTCCTAACCAAAACTAATCGAGGAATAATTTTACGGATAGATGTAAGTTTTGATTTGATGCCTTGGTTTCCATAAGAAGACTTTGATGCCTTGTTTTTATTCTCTCGAATTCACAGACTGTCACAATGTGAAGTGACCACCCATTTTGCTAGCACTTGTTAGTTGGTCATGACATTGATATTGATATTAGCTAAGTTTTTATGAATAATAATGACAATGGTCTAGCAGCGTGATGTTGATGGTTGTTGATTGTTTTATATTTGTGTGTTTTAGCACCCCTACCCCTCCGAAGAGCAGAAAAAACAGCTGGCTCAAGACACTGGCTTGACAATTCTTCAAGTGAACAACTGGTGAGTGTACTAGTTATGGTTATAATAAGTTATAACTACTTTAACTTTCTCTCTCTTCTCGTTCGACTGGTGCTGTTTCCAGCCCAGTTGTTATAACCAGAGTTATAACCAATTTTATGACTTAGTAATCATCTTGAGCGATTGTAAAACATTGTTTTCTCTACAACTTGTCATCGGGCGTCTTGTATCGCAGTGGTGCAAAAGGCATTCAACAATGTTCAATTGAGCACTGTTGAAACTCATCTTAAACTCTCTGAGAAAAGTGAAGAGCTGCGGCGATTTTGTTTGAATTATTATAGCCTCAAGTGGTGTTACATTCTCACTTCATCTTTTTACTGGTTTTATGCGAAAACTTCACTTAATACCAATTTAATAGCAGCGCTACCTTGGCTCAAACGATAGAGAAAGTAAAATAAAAACGACAAAAACTACGCATAACAAATAGTCATGAAACTACAAAAATCATCTTCCACGGGCGGGGCTACGCTTAAGTGTTTCTTTTCTAATTACATCACTTTTCATGCAGTTAAACGCAGTTTGTTTTTTGACGCTTAAAATTGAGAAGACCATAGTTACTACCATTACTATACTATTATTAACATACTTTTTAAACCAAGAGTAATTTGGTCTCTTTTGTTTTCTATTAGGCGACCTCTGGTCTGCTACTTAAGTGATCTACGATCGTCACACAAAGTTAAAACATGCTTTTCGCGGCTGTAAGACCGAAAAATTGGCAAAAATTGATGAAAATAATCAAGAGAGAGTAATTAGATTGTAATATGTCTTGTTTCTTTTTCTTTGTTGTTTAATCTCTTTTCTGTTTGTTTGCAGGTTTATCAACGCCAGACGCAGGATTGTTCAACCCATGATCGACCAATCTAACAGAGCAGGTTAATAATCATAACTTGGTTTTTCTTCAAATTGACAAAGTCATGTTTCAAAGTCCCAGTTTTTTTGTGGCTTGAAAGACACCTAAAATGCATGGGTTAATGTTGTTCTTTCGAAACCGCACTTGATATTGATATATTAACATAGATAGTGTCAAAGATTTCTGTAAAAACAAATATTCCGCATTTTTTTTTTGTGGTTTTTTCGTGCCACAAATCTTATTTATTTAATATAATTTATACCCGATTAACGCTCCCAAACAAGTATGCATCTTTTTGGAAGTGGGAAGTATTTGGTGAAAATGCATTTTTCGTTTTAATTTTCGTTGCTGGTTAACACAATTTTGTGGATTTTAACGTGTTTGGGAGATTTTTGGATTGCTGGCTGTGCAGTAATTTTGATTGACATTTTGAAGATTCTTTCCCTTTCCGACGATAACCTCCAAAAGTCCCCTCGTGAATTTTAATTGAATACTTAAAAATAGAATTTTAATAGAGCCCTCCTTTCTGCATTAACATCTCACGGCTTCCCAGCTAGGGAGAAACAAGGGCGAACATTTTGAAAAAGGGGGAATCCAGGAAAACTGGGCGATCACCGAGATATCTTGGGTTCATATCCATACAAAAGTTCCTGCTTAATTTATTCATGCTTAGATAATTGGGCGAGTAAGAGGGTTATTATGTACTTACATACCCCATGAAAGTGTACACACGTTATTCACGTCATTGCGTCGCCAAAGTCACGCTTCGCCCGAAAATCATGGAAAAGGGCGAATAATTATACATAATTTGTTCAGATCTAATTGAAAATTAGTCCAGTTGTGGGCTTCCTAAACAAACAAACGAACAGATATATTTCTTAAATTTCTCGAAATTATAGAAATTATTCTAAATATCCATAAATAATCGTATGAAAATTATAAATATGGACTTTCTATGTATAATAAAAATGTTTGCGCTAGATCTAAAAAGATAGAAGTAATTTTTTAAAAAGGAAAATTTAGCTTTTGATTTTGTATAAATTTTTAGAGTTGAATTGATAGCTAATGTAATCCTCGCTGGATCTTATTTCGATTAGATTTTTCCACTAAATTCCGCAGTTCGCAATTTTTAAAGAAAAATTGAGCACACAATATTAAATTTGAAGTCTAATATGTCATTAAAATCTATGCATTTCAATGCACAGTGGTTTAGTTACCGATGAAAATTATAAAACTTACTCCGGATTTTTGGGTCTTTGGGCAATCATATGCTCGCAAGGTTTTTTTACAGTACCTCCTCTAATCTGCTATTGGAGTGTGTGCGTGGGTCTGTGTGTGTGTGTGTGTGTGTGTGTGTGTGTGTGTGTGTGTGTGTGTGTGTGTGTGTGTGTGTGTGTGTGTGTGTGTGTGTGTGTGTGTGTGTGTGTGTGTGATTGTGTCTTAACAGTAGGTAGAGCTGTGGCGGTATCAAATGGCGCTATACGATAATGAATCCGATTATTGGTGATAATTATTTAGGATACGGGCAACGTATTGGCCCTTGTCATATTACGCAAATCTAATTACAAATCCTTTCTTTACAAAATTCCCCTCTTGTTCAATTCTATTTCAATTTCGCCCCCCGAAAAGCCTTTTAATACCTCAATTATGTGATTGACGGCGCCAACGCTCTCCCTCTCTCCTTCTTTCGCTTTCTCTGCGCCCTTCTGAACACCCCACACCACCCGTGCCCTGTTTTCAACCTATTTTTACCCAATTTCTGCTCCCTCTTTCCCAAAGTCTTACCTATAACTGGAATAGCCAGAACAGTATGCTAATTTGGTCACTTTGTGCCCATTTTTGGGTTGGTTTGTAAGATGAATTAACCCTTTTTATAGGGTTTTCCAGAGCGACAAGCTTAGCAGAGTCATATCAACAAATTTATTTATCTTGATTTTTTTTGTTCATTTTTGTATAATAATATGGATCACTTTTTTCAGAAAAAGGAAGGGATTCTTTTCGATTTGTGCGGTTCTCAAGATCTGAACCTTAAAGATTTGTGTTTACAGCAAATTAGAGTTGCTTTGAGAAAACATGTTCTGTTTATTTTTAGGTATGCCAGCAGCGTACGCGGCAGATGCTTCTCAGATGGGAGCATTCATGTTAGATGGACAGCAGGCGCCCTATCTCAGACACCATCCCAGTAAGCAGAAATTATCCGATCTCTCACTTTAGCTCAAATAGCAAGCGTAACAAAACTTATTTTTGATGCGTACATCTATGAGTTTCTTCCGGTTTCAGATTTAACCAAAATTGTATAAAAAAGAATACAAAAATTAACCATATGAAATAAATTCACTTTGGAAACTCTTTAACCCTGGTAGATGAAATTTGACGGGTTTGAACCTTGTGCATAAATTTACATCGCATTTCATTGCGAGAACAAGTGGGTACAAAAACTAGCGAAGCTGGTCCAACCAATATGTTATCAAGAGACGAATTTAAACCTAGCTTAACCACTATTCCAGTGAACAATTAATGCTCTAAACTGTCTAAATTTGTTTTGGGTTATTTTAGTGATGCACGCAGCTGCGACCCTAGCACACGGAGGAAACCCTGGAGCTGACATGGCAGCAGCCTCTGGCTTTGCAGCCGGATATCCTGGAGCAGCAGCAGCCGCCGCCTCCGGATTCCACCATCACCCCTCCCAGGCGGCTATGCTCATCCCAGGACACCCCCATGCCGCTATGATGATGCCCCCACATGCAGCGGCAGCACTCCACCACCAGCATTATCAGCAACAGGTGCGTTGTTACGCAGTGTTTAGCGGACGGTGGTTCGAGTCCCGCTAGATCCAAATGTTAATTAAACTGAACATCACTTTTAAAATCAGATTTCTAGATTTAATTACAACCCCAAATTCGTTAAAAAATTGTTTACTTTAAATTTTTGTATATTTTCGGCATTGTTTGATTTAGGCTTTAATGGACCCTATGGCTACACACGTGATGGACTCAATTCATTCATAGTTCTCAATCGGTATACTAATTGGCAGAACGGTGACAAAGACTAAAACGAAGAAACTTGACTGTCGGCGAAAACTTACATCCATGTGACAAATGTATTCACCGACAACCAAATACAAAATGGTGCTAAAATTATTTAAATTTCTCAAATTGACTTTATTCGAAACTTTTTTTTAAACAACCACGTATATACTACTATTATTACTACCTACAATTATTATATTTTCGGCTATAATATCTATCATTGTTTATTAAGTAAAAACTAAATACAAACTGTTTGTTTATTATGAAAATGTTTTATTAAATTTGCAGTTGCTCATTGATTGTTATTTTCGATACTGCCATTTCACAAAACTTTCCCCCCGAAAGCGCTTTCCAATGAAAAAGGATTTTCGGTTTTTGGGCTTTAAATTTAGTCATAAATTTTGTATTCATTCTCTCATTCGTTGCTTTTGTTTAGATTATAGTTTTATTTTGAACTTGCTCTATCTTTCTTTCTCTCCTCTATCTCTCAAATTCGATTCAAACCAGATGTAGTTTTCTTTTAAAACTGATTCAGTTGTTGCTTATGCAAATTTGTTAAATACGTAGAGCCTAATTTGATCATTTATCAAAAACTTCTTTTCTTTTAACAACAATTTATTGAGAATCTACTATGAAATTAGTATATATGAAATTTCGAGCGCACTCCAACTGCAACTGAAGATCATTCACTCAAGATTGTGCCAGACAACCTTCATTTTACAAATATGAGAATCATAAGAACGTGCTAATATAGGGTCAAAATAATATGAGAACGGCGAATTTTGGCAAAAATCAGATATCAATTGTTATCTTATTTTTAAATGTATCCCTTGAAACACGCAACACAAAAAAGTTTTGAGAAGTTTCCAATTGTAAAGTAGCAATTTGCGTATAGGTGATTATAATTACCTATACGCAAACTGCTACATTACAAACCGCTCTTAAGCTCTTAAAAGCATGAATGGTTTTCATTTTTGCAAGAATTCTGATATCAAATATTATATATAACTTTTCCAAATTATCTTAAACACGCAAAACTATGACTTCGGACAATCCCAGCAGCATGAAATTTAATTTAACATGGAAAAAATAACGCAAGCAGAGCTCGAATGGAACAACAAAGTTGATTTCCTGCAGCAAAACTAGTGTAAAAGGTTATCTTTGGAATCGCTGCATAAATCAGATTGTCTTTGCTTATATATGACAATTTTTATTGTCATATAGAATTTTCTGGAATAAAAGTGCGTAATACAAAATCTAACTCGCAAGAGTCTGTTTGTTTAGCATATGGAATTGCAAAATTTTTGGCCAAGATTATGGCCGGCTATTAATACAAACTAGGTAATTAGGCTCCTTTTTAGCGATTCTATTAATTCCTAAAGAGAACAAGGAGACTCGTTAATGTTCGTTGGCACATGATGTTCCATCCCGAGCTCATCTACAATTTTGACTTAATTGTCAACCAAATGAAGAGATAACAAAAATAGATGTTTGAGTTTACAAAAATAGTTACACAAACTAATTACTAATTGAGTTACACAAAGCCAGGCCTCACTACATCGACAACGAGATCCGAGATCTGCCATTAAAGAGACTACGAGAAAAAAAACAACAAAATAAGCAAAAACAAGAGTTTCACGGCAAAAACTCAAAATCTAAAATTTAATGGACCTAGTAACAACGTCAAAATGCAGTCAAATAAAACCTTAACTACACACATTTTTTTTCCTAACTATAGAGCGGATGGAAATTTTCCTGAATGCGACTAGGTAACAAGTCGACAAAGAGAACGGATAATGAGACGAAACTCAAAACATCAACATTTTTTAAGCCAAGAAATTAGCTCCTAACGAAAAAATCATTGATAATTTACTAAAAAGTCAACAAAAAACCAAGAGGATCTCTTTAGTTAGACTGGAGGATCTCTTTAGTTAGAAAGAGGATCTCTTTAGAGGATCTCTTTAGTTAGAAAGATGTAGAAAAACTCAAAAAACTACAGACGATTTGCGAAAACACAAATTATTGATACCAAAAAAATCTTTAGCTATTATCTGAATATTGTATTTTTAATTCAATTGTTGTTTACACTAATTCAGCTAAACGATTTATGCCGAGAGATTAAATAAGTTGACTTGGACCAAATTTGAAAAACATTGGGATCTGTTAGTCTGCGATTGTGCTGAAAGAAAAGAAGAAACACAAAAATTGACCTGTTAAAAAACGTTTTTGAAAACGTATTTTGTTCAACAACAAAACATCAATGACAACATAATATCAGATAAGATATGTTATTGTTTGGAAAACAAGAAATTTTAATGGACCTCTGATTGATGAAAATAAATTACAAGTTGACGAAAAGAACAGCAAAAACTGAAAAGTTTGGGGAACATTTGAAAATGTATATTATCACAAACTTTGAGACTATTGGCTATAAACTGAATGCTATGGTTAACATCACTCATTCCATCGTCAATTACAAGCTTATGAGACCGTTTCTGCAATTTAGGGCTACGTAAAGAACAAAAAAGGCAATAATAGCAAAATCAAGAAAAAATTGAGCAAGGATAGTGCTGAAGGCATTAGAAAAAAAATTCAGTGGCAGCTTTTCTATTTTCAATTAATTTTTCAACAGCAATAGGTTTTGCTCTTTTTTGACAATATGATTTCAAAAAATCAACAAATAGGAACAAATTTATTAGAATCAGCAATTTTTTGAGGAAACTCGTAGTATCAACACCATTAAAATCAATAGCTTTCAACGGAAACCAGTAAATACGCTTAATTATGCCACGATGGGACAACATAGATGTTTATCATTCACAAGTTTTCAAAAAGACATTACAACAAATCATTCACTATAAAAACAAGAGCAATTACAGACAAAAAAAAAACAAAATTCAGCAGATAAGTGCGAGAAAGTGTCGAAGCAATTTAAAACATTAGCTCTTCTCTGAAAATTTTATCTGAGATCCGTTGAACGTCTTTCATATGACAATGGGAACTCTCAGTATTAGGATAATAAGATAGGATTTGAAAAAGAACCAAAATTAAGAAAAAAATATCCAAAAATTAAAAAAAAAACGAAAACTCGTGGTATTGAAACCACGTATTTTTAAATGTTATCTTATTTTTAAATTCATCCCGTGAAACAGGCAACACAAAATAAAAGTTTTGAGAAGTTTCCAATTGTAAAGTAGCAGTTTGCCTATAGGTGATTATAAACACCAATACGCAAACCGCTACATTAAAAACCGCTCTCACTCTCAAAAGCATGAACGGTTGTCATTTTTACAAGAAACCAGATATTAAATATTATATATAGGTTTTCCAAACTATCTCCTTAAATACGCGAAACTATAATTTTGGACAATCCCAGCAGACTGAAAGTTAATTTAACATGGAAAAAAAACGCAAGCAGAGCTCGAATGGAACAACAAAGTTGATTTCCCGCAGCAAAATGTGAGTAAAAGGTTATCTTTGGAATTGTTGCATAAATCAGGTTGTCTTTGCTTATATATGACAATTTTTATTGTCATATAGAAGTTCGGGAATAAAATTGCGTAATACAAAATCTAAATCGCAAGAGTCTGTTTGTTTAGCATATAGAATTGCAAAAGTTTTGGCCAAGATTATGTCCGGCTATTAAGACAAATTACGTAATTAGGCTCTTTTAGCGATTCTATTAATTCCTAAAGAGAACAATGAGACTCGTTAATGTTCGTTCGCGCATGATGTTCCGACCCGAGCTCATCTACTTTTTTGACTTAGTTGTCAATCAAATGGAGATATAATAAAAAAACAGATGTTTGAGTTTAAAAAAATCGTTACACAAATTAACTGCTTATTGAATTGCATAATGCCAGGCCTCATTACCGCGACAAGGAGATCTGAGATCTGCAATTAAAGAGACTGCGAGAAAAAACAATAAAATAAGCAAAAACAAAAGTTTCACGGCAAAAACTCAAAATCTAAAATTTAATGGACCTAGTAACAACGTCAAAATGCAGTCAAATAAAACCTTGACCAAACACAATTTTTTCCTAACTATACAGCAGATGGAAATTGTCCTGAATGAGACTAGGTAACAAGTCGACAAAGAGAACGGATGATGAGACGAACTCAAATTATCAACATTTTTAAAGCAAGAAATTAGCTCCTAACGAAAAAATCAATGATAATTTATTAAAAAGTCATCACAAAACCAAGAGGACCTGTTTAGTTAGACTCGGCCAAAAAAATGGTCTAAAGTTGTAGAAAAACTCAAAAAATTACAGACGATTTGCGAAAACACAAATTATTGATACCAAAAAATCTTTAGCTATTGTCTGAATATTGTATTTCTAATTCAATTGTTACTTACACTGATTCAGCTAAACGATTTATTCCGAGAGATTAAATAAGTTCACCGGGGCCACATTTGAAAAACATTGGGATCTGCTATTCTGCAATTGTGCTGAAAGTATTGAAGAAACACAAAAATTGACCTCTCAAAAAACGTTTTTGAAAACGCAATTTTTCCAACAACAAATTATCAGTGACAACATAACATCAGAAGATATGTTATTGTTTAGAAAACAAGAAATTGTATGGGACCTCACATTGATGAAAATAAGTTACAAGTTGACGAGAAGGACAACAAAAACAGAAAAGTTTGCAGAATATTTGAAAATGTGTATTATCACAAACTTTGAGACTATTGGCTATAAACTGACTGCTATTTTTAACATCTCTTATTCATTCCTCAATTACAAGCTTATGAGACCGTTTCCACAAATTACGGCTACGTAAAGAACAAAAAAGGCAATAATAGCAAATTCAAGAAAAAAAATTGAGCGAGAAAAAATTCAAAGGCATCAAAAAATAAATTTTCTGTAGAAGTTTTTTTCAATTAA
The DNA here is from genome assembly GCF_964194025.1 of Convolutriloba macropyga. Taxonomy (NCBI): domain Eukaryota; kingdom Metazoa; phylum Xenacoelomorpha; order Acoela; family Convolutidae; genus Convolutriloba; species Convolutriloba macropyga. Next base: position 32,575,916 of record NC_134477.1, read on the forward strand.
TTTTTTAACAGCATTAGAAATCTTCTTTTTTGACAATATGATTTCAAAAAATCCACAAATATGAACAAATATATTAAAACCACCAATAGTTTGAGGAAACTCGTAGTATCAACAACATTAAAATCAATAGCTTACAACGGAAACCAGTAAATACGCTTAATTATGCCACGATTGGACAACATGGATATTTATTATTCACAAGTTTTTAAAAAGACAATACAACAAATCATTGACTATAAAAACAACAGCAATTACAGACAAAATCAAAAATTCAGCAGATAAGTGCGAGAAAGTGTCGAAGCAATTTAAACCATTAGCTCTTCTCTGAAAACTTTATCTATGATCCGTTGAACGTCTTTCATATGACAATGGGAACTCTTAGTATTAGGATAATGTGATAAGATTTGAAAAGGAACCTGAAATAAGAAAGAAACATCCAAAAATTAACACAAAAACTACGAAATCTTTTGGCATTGAAGTCGTACAGCTAACAGGTGGAAGATAAAACCACTGACCCAAATACTGTTTGGTTGCAGCAGAAAAAAAGGGAGCGTGTCAATACTGGCACTGACTAACAATTCATTAAAAAAGTTTAAGATTGGTTAATGTTCAAAATATGAAAAAATCTCTTTAAAGTCTTAGCTTCATTAGATTTCAACAGAAGTCAATAAATACGCTCAGATATGCCCTGATGAGAGTACCACGATGTTTATTATTCATATGTAATCAGTTTGACATTACAATAAGTTTTATGACTATAAAAACAACAACAAAAGCAGGCAAAAACAAAAAACACAGTAGAAGAAGCTATTCGCTGACAACTTAATCTATAATCCATTGAACGTCTTATCTTAGCCATTGGGGTTACCAATATCAGGACAATGCGATATGATGTCAAAAGGAGCCAGTAATACGAAAAAATCGAAAATTTTTAAAAATTTTTTTCGAAATCTTGTTGCATTGAAAACAAATAACCAATTGTTAGATGATAAAACCGCTAACCAGAGTAATGCCTTTCGTTGCCCTAGGAAGGATGGGGGTCCTGTCACAAATGACACTGACTCACAGTCCACGAAAATTAGCTTATGATTGGTTAATGTTAAAAACTTTTTTGGGAAATTTATTCTTGAAGTCTTAACAGTCATTATCTGTCCACTCAAAGCAATACATAGGTTCACTTAATGCTCATTACGGAACAAATCGCACATTTAGTCAATCAGTTTATGCTATAGGAATTCAAAGAATTAGTAAAAACTCAAAAAGAAAATCAAAATGTCAATTAAAATGACAAAAAGCCAGAATCCAAGACAAAAAATATGAGCATTCCTTGAAAACCAACTTTTTGTTCATTGGGCTTCCTTTGACTGTAAATGAAGTTTGTGATAAACGGAATCTCGATATGAAAAGTACCAATTTCTAAGTAACTTAAAAAACTAAAAAAAGTTGAAAAGTACTCTAAAAAAGCTCATAAATAGAAAACGAATTTTTTAATAGTGAATTTCCCTATGAGAAAAGAACTGGACGTTTTATCGCCGTTAGACTATTAGGAAGACAAAATTGATTCATTTTGTGGCGTGAAATGTAATCTCCAAATACCTTTTTTAATAGAAAATTTCTTATTTTGAAGAAAAATTACTATTAAAGTTTACAAAATCATAACAAGTATCCCACATAAAATTTCAATCCTCGATAACTCCTCGAACAACGAAATTTGAAACAAAATCTTTTTTATTTTGATTTCTACGCTGGAGCTTCTAATGATACCATTGACATTTCTCTACGATCAATATATCGATCGATCAAAATGGTCTGAACAAAAAAACCAATTGAGTATATTGTTCCTCCCCCCACAAGTGGGGTCGGAACAAACATATAAGAGAAGTTTTTAAAAAATTTTTTGTGCTGAATCTATTAGAAAAAAGCAAAAAGCCGACAAATTAGACATCTGAATAAATTTTCAAGTCTCTCGCTCAAACGCTCTATGCGTCTTCAAGGCAAGCAAATTTTTAATACATTACGGTGGAAGTCAACCGCATATACGCGGAAAATTTAGCTAGAATCAGTTTGGCAAATCTTTGGCTAGCTTTAAGAGAGGTAAAAGATTCAATTTAGTTCATCTCGGAACCAAAATTCAGTAGGCTAAGCAAAAAATGTTCAGAAACGATTTTTAGTGGGAACTCGGTTTTGGCATTCCACCAGAATAGAACGTATTATGCGTTAAAAAGAGAAAATATAAGCCGAAGTTTTCTTGCAAAATGAACTCAAATTCTCTATCTAATTATAAAATCGAGTCAATTCTTTTACTCGATGAGATCTTCCAACGCCGAGAACCATTTGTTTGGAGCAATGGGACAAACATAATTGGTGGGACAAACGATCTGGAAAACGTGCGTAGGACGGCGGAGCGTTCCCCACAGTTGGAAACATACAAGATTTCTCCAAACCGAACGTCGGATAGTAACACCTAGGGTTGCCTTCCTCGACTATCTAAAACCACTTTACTGGTTTCAAGGTGCTGCCGGGCTTACGTACAGCATTTTGATCAAAAGTTACGAGCAGGTAAAATCTCCTTGATCCAACGTTTCCAATTAGCCTGGGCGTAGGTCCAACCGCGCACGTGCCTACCGCTTAAGATGATTCAACTTGTCGGCTCTAACCATTGACGGGGAAAGATTATCGGGTAGAAATTAAATACTTGTTATGGGGTCTAACTCGAACGGGCTTTAGCGGAAGTGCAATCTAATCGTATTTAACTGGACAATATTTGGTGTTGAAAACCTCATCAATAAAGAGACGTGCACCGAGGATGGTTTAAAATTGTCTCCTGAACAATGAACCATCCTCATATGACCCCTTGGTGCGGTGCGCAGGGTGGACTGAACCTCCACTTAATGGCTTCTTGCACAAGTTCCACGGCTTTGCTAATGATAATCCACTGTTCAATACTCTCACGGATCATTTGTTACAGACTTTTTGGCTGCAGTGAAGTTCATACTATTACCTGACCAAAATCATAGCAGGCACAAACCGGCGGGTGGCCAACCGCTGAACACCCATTTACAAAGAACCAGTTTCCACGTAGGGAACAAATTCAACAATGACAACACCACTAATGAAGAGAATTCCGTATATCTTCTCTGTAGTTCAGCAATTTGTAACGTTTAATGGGCCAATGTAATTAACGCCGCTTTTCTGATGGTAGCAGAAGATAATCAAGTAAAATTGCGTCTTTTGCAGAATGCTCTGTAAGGCAACCATGACCGGTGGAACGGTTGCTGTACAGCACTTTCTTCAAAAGACGCAGTTTTACTTAATATAGTTTAGTGAGAAGTGCAGTTAAGGGATGGCTTTACCTTCCTTAACTTTTGAGTGCAAGTAATTGATGCCCTGATGATAATTTGTCTTGTGTGTTAGTCACAGTAACGGTTTAAGGAACTTGTGACGTTTGTTTACCGAAATTGTGTGTTTCCATTCATACTCGACATCCACCAGTGAAGTGATACAACCGAAAGAGCATATAAATTCTTTTAATCCCATAAACGATGCACGGTAAGGAAAAAACGATGCAATTTTTTCGCTTGTTGTAGATAGTAAGCTCATTTTAAAATAGTGCAGTAAAATATATACGATGTATTTAACTTAATTTTGTACTTATTTTGAAGGACGATTTTCAGAAGTCAGGTTATATTCAGTTAGTTCCCTCAATTATTTATGTTTCCATATGTAAGTCTGTTGCTCTCATTCTCGCATCGGGAACTTATTTGTTCCCATACTGTTTCACTCGTGTTATTCGATAATCCTTCTCTTTATATTGCATCTCTTATTCAGTTGCCAAATTCAAGTAATTAATCACCAACATAATTCTTATCGAGTCTAGTCGACACAAGTGAGATATTTAGTTCGCTAAGCAAATCCTATTTCGATTTTGCGTTTAGTGTACGCGCTGTGCGAAACAACTAAACTGATGGACTGACAATGATATGGGCCTCATGATTGGTACACAATATTGACTATGTTCGACATGGCGCAGCCAGCTGCTCGATAACAAGCATCATTAAGAATGAAGCCTTTTTGGGAGAAACCAAGCTCGAAACCTCGTCTCCAAAGGGATAAGTGGCAGATACAAGCGAAGTTGGCCCTCCTAGCTAAAGAGAAGATCACTTTAGACATTCTACTTGGCCCTCAACCAGAACAAGTAAAACTCTCGCTCGAATCGAACGACGAAGATACTATTCAAGTAAAATCTACTCAATCAGAACCTAGGGGACTAGCTAGGATTGCTGAGCTAAAAACGAAGTGAGAAAATCGCTTTTTCCACGACAATTAGAAATTGGGATCATATGTGGCGATAAACCTTGGAAAAAAGCAGACCGAAAATTCGACTATGTGATATAAATTAGCCTTATAACAGAAAGAAGGAGGATTGTATGTAGCCGCAACTAGCACTTCAAGAGGGATACGTTGACTAATATAGAACTTTGGCGAATCATGTTGGAGGATTTCATTCGACCAAGGCATAGCACATTTGATAGACATATGCTTCTTATAACAAAACAATTAATAGGAGAATGCATTGAAAATTTTTATGGAAATTTGACAAAATTTGCAAAAAAATGTGAACTTGGAAACCAAGAAGACACCTCATTCAGACACCTTTTTATTGCCAACATGGAAGATTCTGAAATTCAGAAATAGATATTGAAGGAACAGTCGAACCTGCCCCAGCATTACGTTCGGCAATTTTTGTTGAACTTGGTCATCGAAACCAAATTCAAGTCACTAACAGTCAGTCTAATCTACAAGTGAATGCTACAATAACACAACGCCAATTTCGTAGCTCGAATCAACGTTAAAATTTTCAAGTAGTAACTCGACCGGCGAATCAACTGTGTCGAAATTGTGGCCTGGCTTGGTCAGCCAATCACAAGGACTAATATATCGCTAATGGCAAAACTTGTAACAACTGAGGTCTCCAAAACCACTTTGCATGGGTGTGTCGCAAACCAAGATCCACCTTTACAAAAGCTGCCCGCCCCAATGTGAACTCAATTGATTATATTACAACCGACAACTCTGTTATTGCTGTTTTACACAAGAATTATAACAGAGAATGTGAATCTGATTACAATAGCTCTGATGACAATATAGTGGCCAGCATTGCAAGCAACACCCTTCAAGATTCTACAAACTGGAAATACAAAAGTGGGTCTTCTAAATTACTGTGGAAGTGTCTGAGGCTTTCTAAACGAATCACTTGCTACAGAAATTATTAACAACTCATCTCTTGCACGATGGCTGGCAACTGCACCCCCTAGAGATCTCAACTTTCGCGAAGGAGCCCATTCCTGTAATTGGCTCGATACAGACACCAGTGGAAAGTAATGGTTGTCGAATTGAAGAAGCAGATTTTGTTGTAGTCAGAGACGGCCTAAAACCACTCATTGGAAAAGATCTGTTTGATGCACTCGGCATATCAGTTACCCAAACTTCATTCTGAAGCGAAAGTAATATCATCAACAGAATCATTATTCAGTGTCCATTTAAAATCAGAAGAGCAAATCAATTTTCAAAACTGGTTTCACTTATAGGATGATCTAAAATACATAGTAACAAATCAAAATTTCAGAAACATGGTCAACCAAAACATCAAAAAGGCAAAATAGTTCCAATCAATTTACAAGACAAAATTAATACTGCAATTAAAAAAATACTTAAAGAAGGACATATAGGAAACATTAATAACTGTTCTGATCAATATTTTGATTCTCCCGATGTTATTACTGTCAACCGAAAACAAACTACAAAATTAGCTCTCAATTCCAAAACTCTTAATCAATTTATCCACAACAACAAGTTTTAGATGCCAAACATTGAAACACTGATCAACTCTTTATCTCAACTATTTACAGACTACAGAACTGCACGTATCGATTCAAAACTGGTTTTTATGGACTCAGCAATTTGCCTGCCAAAAAACTATTGACTATAGTGTCATCGGCCTCCAAAAACATTCTTTTCCGCTTGACCACATACTAAGCAAAAGTTCCGAAGAACATCTTTTTAGTCGCAGATTGTTTTAAAAAATTAGATGCAGATAACCTTCGTATAAATTTACTATATGACCATTTCGCCAAACAAGAAGCTTCGTGGTTAGGCTACAATATTACTCAATCAGGAATATCTCCTCTCGAATCTGAAACCGCTGCCATTCTTGCACTTAATACTCCTAATACACTTAAAAAACTTCGTTCTCTTCTCGGCTCCGTACATTATATCAGTAAACCTACAACCTAGATAATCTCTCCCACCCTTTAAGATAATTTCTTCGAGAATCAACTAAGCATATGTTGACTGAAGAAGATACAGTTGATTTAAATGCTATTAAAACCCGCATGGCAAATCACACTGAGATCACTCAGTACAAACCGCAACACGAAACACGCGTCGAATATGACGCTCCCCTTCCGGCCTCGGAGCAGCACTGGATCAGCTGACAGTTGATGGCTGGAAACCAATAACATTTGCCTCTAGACTTTAAAATGGTTAAGAAGAACTATACAGTTTTAATGAGTAAGAATTACTGGGAGTAGTCTTGTCTATCGAAAAATATTGAAAATTAATTTTTTAGAACAGAATTGTCAATTGTAACCGAACATCGAGCTCTTCTTTCAATTTTAAAAGAACATCATTCTAGGAAACCTTATAATAGTCCTTTGTCACGATAGCTAATTCATTTTTTACCATGCCAATTTCAAATTGAGCATTTAAATGGAGCAAAAATGAACCTAGTAGATTATATATCTGGTTACCCACATCAACCAGCAAAAAATTTTTCGAAATTTGACAAAAAATTTTTTAGTCGCTACTTTATCAAAAGTTCAATCAGATACTAATTTACTAAAAAGCACACAAAATTTCCGCTTTTCATCTCAATTAAATTCTTTGAGAAAATATATCTGATTTGCAAATTCACACTACATAACAACCTACAAATGATAATAAAATTTTAAACATCGATCCTGCACCGCCCGTACATATAACTTAAATACCGAAATTACCCGCAAACCAAATCACTACGCATAAAATGTCCATGAAGCTTTCTCATCATTCGAAGGTTAATCGTGCTTGGCAAGTATTAAATTACATGAAAATAATTTAGCGCCCGCCCGGCTGAATACTACTTCAAAATAACTACAACTTACCACTCCTATTTAAATACCTATTATGCACTGCGAGTACGCTAAAGTCAAAATAAATTAACAATTGCCCAGCAAAAATTCTAGTCAATTATACCTCATATAACGTCAAGAATACATAACCCTTCACTTGCAGCGCATACTACAAATACTATTCATTCTACACTAGCAAATACTCCTCGAATACCGAGTTTTGCGTCGCACAAGAAAAATCAATCATCTCTCACCTACCAAAATCTACTACAATTTAACGAATAAACCACTCTGATCTGTCAATTAAGCTCAAGTCACTCATTTTTTTCCTAACTAACACAAAAAATTCAAATTATTAAAATATTTCAGGTGCTCAATTGTAAACAATAAACAATTGCTTTTTGCCCCTTCTATCTCTACAAAACAGTTGTACAATTGTTCAAATTTTTTTACCTCAAAATTCTCAAAATTAGTCAAATCTCATCAATGAAATGAAAATCTGCACCCAAAACTTCATACCGGGCTTTGCTTTGCGTATCATTTACGACGGTTACCATACCGAATACGCCCCGCCAATCACCGTTAAATTCTAATCTAAGCACCCCCATAACAGATAGACCTCAAGTCTTGTCATTCGAGAAAGTGGTCGAAGAAGTGTTCAACATGAATCCAATAGCATCCTTGACGAGAAAGGACGCAGAACTCAAGGAAATGAATGACTGTATCGCCCGATCGGACGAGGACAGGTTGAAACAATTAAACCCCTATCTACACAGCTATTGGGGTGACCTCCACGTTAGTAGTGGTTGTGTGTGTATGGGCGAGAAGGTGGCTATCACCAACGAGTCCAAGGAAGCCCTCATTGAGGATCTTCAAGCTAGTCACGCGGGCAGCAGGGAAATGGTTTGTATGGCTCAACAATATTGGTGGCCAAACATGAACCGCGATCTCCTTGTCTGTTCAATAGAGTGTAAATCCTGCATTGCAATTGGTAAAAACTCTATATCAGTTATACTTGCTAATCAATATCAATCGCTTAAATCACTTTTCGTCCCTAAAAAAGAAATAGAAATAGTTTTCGCAGATCTATTAGCAATAGAAAAAAATCTATTAACAACTATTAACAAATGAAATTTTTCATTAACATGTATTGACAGATTTTCTAAATATTCATCCGCAGTAATTTCGAAAATTGCAAGTGCTTCAAATGTGATAAAGTTTTTTGACAATTATATAAAACTCCACAGACCAAGCTCGCTGTCTTATAGGTAACCAAGTAAAAACAAATTTTCTATAATAAATAAATAAATTTAATTCCAAGCAAATGGTTACACCGGGCAGTTGGTTTAGTAGAAAGACTTATAAGTACTATAAGACAACGCCTTTGCATGTATTAAAGAAGCACATTGTGATATATACATATCAAACGATCAAATAATGTGCTGAACTATTACTCATATAATCAATCAGTTCATTCGTTAACTTCTAGTTATTCAATGAGGTAGGTCATATCTCCGACTAAAAATTCAAGTGTTCAAATATGTTCATATGTCCCAGTTTTGTTTTTCCGTCTAATTTAATTCTTTGTCAGTTAAACCATAAATTAAGTTGCTTGTCAATCTCTCCTGTTTTGGTCTGAAAACAGTTTGCTAGTGGAATTGAGTCAGTATTCCCTAATTTAGGAATAGAGTTACAATCGTAACACGTTCACACAATAATCTTGAACGCTAAAATTTCACGCTACGTAAATTTATTGGATTCGCACTTCGAATCCATTGTCGAAAATTGAGACAAGCAATTAATTACCTTACATTCTAAGTTATCACATGGCGCAGCCAGCAATTAAAGAACGAGCCCATCTTTAGATAGAACCATTTTGGGAACTAGCAACACTAGAACCCCCATTGAGATGGGAAAAAGGTAAATTCATCCTGAAGCTGGCAATATTCGCAGAAGAAGGCATCCAATCAAATTATTACGAGAAGCACCCCCGGACGAGGACAGGTTGAAACAATGAAACAATTAAACCCCTATCTACACAGCTATTGGGGTGACCTCCACGTTAGTAGTAGTTGTGTGTGTATGGACGAGAAGGTGGCTATCACCAACGAGCCCAAGGAAACCCTCATTGAGGATCTTCAAACTAGTCACCCGAGCAGCTGGAGAAATGTTTGTATGGCTCAACAATATTGGTGGCCAAACATGAAACGCGATCTCCTTGTCTTTTCAATAGAGTATAAATCCTGCACTGCAATTGGTAAAAACTCTAAATCAGTTATATTACTAATCAATATCAATCGCATAAACCATGTTTCGTCCCTAACCAAGAAATAGAAATTGTTTTCTTAGATCTATTAACAATAGAAAAGAACTATCAACAAATATTAACAAATGAAATTTTTAATTTAACATTTATTGACTGATTTTCTAAGTATTCATCCGCAGAAATTTTGGAAATTGCAAGTGCTTCTAATGTAATAAAATTTTTCGACAATTATATAAAACTCCACAGACCAAGCTCGCTGTCTTATAGGTAACCAAGTAAAAACAAACTTTGTGTAAAAAATAAATAAATTTATTTCCGAGCAAATGGTCACTCCGGGCAGTTGGTTTAGTAGAAAGACTCATAAGTACTATAAGAGAACGCCTTCGCATGTATTAAAGAAGCACACTGCGCTATATACATATCAAAAGATCAAAAAATGTGCTGAACTATTACTCATATAATCAATCAGTTCAGTCGTTAACTTCTAGTTATTAAATGAGGTAGGATTTATCTCCGACTAAAAAGGCAAGTGTTCAAATATGTTCATATGTCCCACTTTTGTTTTTCCTTCTAGTTTCAATCTTTGTCAGTTAAACCATAAATTGAGTTGCTTGTCACTCTCTCCTGTTTTGGACTGAAAACAGTTCGTTAGTGGAATTGAGTCAGTATTCTCTAATTTAAGAATAGAGTTACAATCGTAACACGTGCACACAATAATCTTGAACGCTAAAATTTCAAACTACTTAAATTGTATTGGATTTTCACCTCGAATCCAGTGTCGAAAATTGAGACAAGCATTCGCTCTTCAATTAATTACCTTACGTTCTAAGTTATCACTTGGCGCGGCCAGCAATTAAAGAACGAGCCCATCTTTAGATAAAACCATTTTGGGAACTACCAACACTAGAACCCCCATTGAGATGGGAACAATGTAAATTCATCCTGAAGCTGGCAATACTCGCAGAAGAAGGCATCCAATCAAATTATTACGAGAGGCACCCCCGGACAAAGTCACTTTCAAAAAGAGCGAACCGATTTAAGAGGATTTTGTGGACAACAGCACCGCCCAAATTGAGAGATATAGAAAATTTCGTAATAAAGATTTCAGAAAAGGCGTGGCTCAATAAATGCGAAAAAATTGATGCAGCAGGAATCTTGTGTGGCATTAGGCCTTGGATATTTTGTTATACCAAAGCCGTCTCACTTACATACATTAGTCTAGGCACGGAAGACCGACGGATTTTTGGATCTCAAGAACCAACGGCACAGATTGATCAAATTTCTACGAAGGACCTCTGGGCTAGCTTGGACAATGTTTTAACAAAATAACATTTGATCGTTATACATTCCTCACACAAAAACAACTCAAAGGGGTGACAGTAGAGAAGTTTTACGGTTGTATATATTGCCAACAAGCAAACTGGAGAAACACAAAGAGAGCTGTTGAAAGAGACAGGGACGGCCATGGAAGTTTTGGAACTGGCAGTAAACGTTGAAATGGGCATTCAAATCTAATTGAAAGAATCGGGAACGGCGGCATATACTATTTCTACTCAAAATGCAAACACTTCTATATACAGCATACAAAACTCGTGGAATAGACTTAGATCGACAACGAATAACTCTAAACTTGCATTTTGACAATTTGTCCAAACTGTGGATACGCTTGTTGGGCTAGTCATCGTCAAAATTTCCCTGCATGGAAAAAGAACTGCATAAATTGTGGGATCACAAATCACTTTGCAAAAAGCAAAGAATCAAATGATGCCGAAACAACGCGTCAACAATGTTGACGATGCGTCTTCAGAAGCTGCTACCATTGTCACATCTGCAACGGTGGAGGAAGAAGTGAATCAAATTGATGCGATGATACAGAAACACAGAATGTAAGATGCCAACTAGTGACAGTCTCGGAGAAGTGGAGCCCGTCAACATGCATATTCATTTCGAAAACACTGAAAGAAAGGCCTTAGTGGATTGGTGGAGCGTTTGCACTACTATTAATAAGAGTCTAGGAAACGCAGTAGTACTGAATAGTATAGAAATCTACCGGACACAGACACCAGAATTTCACGATCTAAAGACATTCTCCAATGAGTTAATCAAGACATTTCGTGTAAAAAATAATACAGTGAAATGTAACGATTGGTTAGCTACGAATGTGAACGTTACCTTCGTAGGAGACGGCCACAGACCTATAATCGGCTGGGATTTGTTCCCACAACTTGGATATTCACTAACAGAATCTAAATAACTACTGATTGTCAGTCAAAATCAATGTTTAATCAAGAAACAAATAACCCCTGATTTTCCAGGCCTCAACTCTAGAATGAGTAAATATCTAAAACACGCATTTAAACCTACATTTCACAAACACTTCACACCAACACATCAAAAAGGACGACGAGTCCCTATAAATCTTCAACCTTTAGTGATTGCTGAACAAAAAATTTGTTCTAAGTTATCACTTGGCGCAGCCAGCAATTAAAGAACGAGCTCATCTTTAGATAGAACCATTTTGGGAACTACCAACACTAGAACCCCCATTGAGATGGGAGCAATGTAAATTCGTCCTGAAGCTGGCAATACTCGCAGAAGAAGGCATCCAATCAAATTATTACGAGAGGCATCCCCGGACGAGGACAGGTTGAAACAATTACACCCCTATCTACACACATATTGGTGTGACCTCCACGTTAGTAGTAGTTGTGTGTGTATGGACGAGAAGGTGGCTATCACCAACGAGCCCAAGGAAGCCCTCATTGAGGATCTTCAAACTAGTCACCCGGGCAGATGGAGAAATGTTTGTATGGCTCAACAATATTGGTGGCCAAACATGAAACGCGATCTCCTTGTCTTTTCAATAGAGTATAAATCCTGCACTGCAATTGGTAAAAACTCTAAATCAGTTATATTACTAATCAATATCAATCGCATAAACCATGTTTCGTCCCTAACCAAGAAATAGAAATTGTTTTCTTAGATCTATTAACAATAGAAAAGAACTATCAACAAATATTAACAAATGAAATTTTTAATTTAACATTTATTGACTGATTTTCTAAGTATTCATCCGCAGAAATTTTGGAAATTGCAAGTGCTTCTAATGTAATAAAATTTTTCGACAATTATATAAAACTCCACAGACCAAGCTCGCTGTCTTATAGGTAACCAAGTAAAAACAAATTTTGTGTAAAAAATAAATAAATTTATTTCCGAGCAAATGGTCACTCCGGGCAGTTGGTTTAGTAGAAAGACTCTTAAGTACTATAAGAGAACGCCTTTGCATGTATTAAAGAAGCACACTGCGCTATATACATATCAAAAGATCAAAAAATGTGCTGAACTATTACTCATATAATCAATCAGTTCAGTCGTTAACTTCTAGTTATTAACTGAGGTAGGATTTATCTCCGACTAAAAAGGCAAGTGTTCAAATATGTTCATATGTCCCACTTTTGTTTTTCCTTCTAGTTTCATTCTTTGTCAGTTAAACCATAAATTGAGTTGCTTGTCACTCTCTCCTGTTTTGGACTGAAAACAGTTTGTTAGTGGAATTGAGTCAGTATTCCCTAATTTAAGAATAGAGTTACAATCGTAACACGTTCACACAATAAATTTCAACGCTAAAACTTCAAACTACTTAAATTGTTTTGGATTTGCACCTCGAATCCAGTGTCGAAAATTGAGACAAGCATCCGCTCTTCAATTAATTACCTTACGTTCTAAGTTATCACTTGGCGCAGCCAGCAATTAAAGAACGAGCCCATCTTTAGATAGAACCATTTTGGGAACTACAAACACTAGAACCCCCATTGAGATGGGAACAATGTAAATTCATCCTGAAGCTGGCAATACTCGCAGAAGAAGGCATCCAATCAAATTATTACGAGAGGCACCCCCGGACAAAGTCACTTTCAAAAAGAGCGAACCGATTTAAGAGGATTTTGTGGACAACAGCACCGCCCAAATTGAGAGAGATAGAAAATTTCGTAACGAAGAACTCAAAAATGGCGTGGCTCAATAAATGCCAAAAAATTGAAGCAGCGGGAATCTTGTGTGGCATTAGGCCTCGGATATTTTGTTATAACAAAGCCGTCTCACTTACAAACATTAGTCTAGGCACGGAAGACCGACGGGTTTTTGGATCTCAAGAACCAACAGCACAGATTGATTAAATTTCTACGAAGGACTTCTGGGCTAGCTTTGACAATGTTTTCACAAAATAACATTTGATCGTTATACATTCCTCACAGAAAAACAACTCAAAGAGGTGACAGTAGAGAAATTTTACGGTTGTATATATCGCCAACAAGCAAACTGGAGAAACACAAAGAGAGCTGTTGAAAGAGACAGGGACGGCCGAGGAACTGGCAGTAAACATTGAAATGGGCATTCAAATCCAGTTGAAAGAATCGGGAACGGCGGCATATACTGTTTCTACTCAAATTGCAAACACTTCTATATACAGCATACAAAACTCGTGGAATAGACCTAGATCGGCAACGAATAAATCTAAACCTACAATTTGGTAATTTGTACAAACTGTGGATACGCTTGGACGGCTAGTCATTGTCAAAATTCCTGTAAATACCAATTCCTGTAAAAATACTACAGTGAAGGGTAACGATTGGTTAGCTACGAATGTGAACGTTACCGTCGTAGAAGATGGCTACAGATCTATAATCGACCGGGATTTGTTCCCACAACTTAGATTTTCACTAATAGAATCTAAATAACTATTGATCGTCAGTCAAAATCAATGTTTAATCAAGAAACAAATAGCCCCTGATTTCCCAGGCCTCATTTCTAGAATGAGTAAATATTTAAAACACGCAGTTAAACCTACATTTCACAAACGCTTCACACCAACACATCAAAAAGGACGACGAGTCCCTATAAATCTTCAACCTTTAGTGATTGCTGAACAGAAAGCTTTTTAGAGGAAAAACATATAATAAAAATGAATAGTTGTTCTGACAAAAACTTCATGTCTCCAATTGTCATAACTGTTAAGAGAGATAAAACTGTTAAATTAGCATTAGGTTCAAAAATATTGAATAAATCAATTAATAAAAACAACTTTCAAATGCCTAATATAAATAACTTAATTGATACAACTCCACAAAATTTACATACAAATGCATCGAAGGAAACAGCACGCTTTTCAATACTGGATTTGACGTACGCATACAGTAAATTAAAACTCCCGCCAATGTAGCTCTAATATAGTTAGTAGTGAATGCACAGGCACGTATCGTTTTAATACCGGATTTTATGGTTTAACCGTCATGCCGGCATCATCCCAAAGGCAATGGATTTTACTTTAGTTGGACTTGATAATAAACATTGCTTTTTGAACGATATCAACGTTGTCATTCGAGGATCTATAGAAGGTCAATTAAAGTTAGCCTATAAATGTTTGAAAAAACAAGATGCAGACAATTGGAGCAAAAATCTACCTAAGTGCCACTTCACTAAGACAGAAATAGACTGGGTGTATGGCCGAGAAGGTGGCTATCCCCAACGAGCTCAAGGAAGCCCTCATTGAGGATCTTCAAGATAGTCAGCCGGGCAGCTGGGGAATTGTTTGTATGGCTCAACAATATTGGTGGCCAAGCAAGAACCGAAATAGACCGGTTGGGTTTTAAGTTTACTCAATGTGAAATTGCGCCACTTGAGACTAAAACATCGACTATTTTAAACCTAACAGCACCTAAAAACTTAAAGCAGATACGTTTGTTTTTAGGGTCTGTGCACTACTTAGGTGAATTAAATCCCAACCTAACTCAACTCTGTCATTCACTCTGACCACTCTTTAGAAGAATACTAAATTCAAATGGTTTATTGAACTTGATTATCACTTGCAACACATAGAGTAAAAGTAGCGAACGCTACAGAAAACACACACACTATATCCACACATGGAAACGCAAATCAAATGCGATGCTTCGAGAGCTGGATTAGTGGCTGCAATAGAACAACGCTTACCAACAGTTTGGCACACAATTGCATTTGTGACTTGACTCCTTAATTCAAATGAAGAACCGTATAGTAAGAACTATTAACGAACTAAGAATTTTTAGGAGCGGTGTGGTCTATTGAATATCTTAAAAACTATCTGTTTGGAAAATCATTCACCATCATCACTGATCCTAGAGCATTATTATCAATCATGAAGGAACCTAGATCCAACAAATATTACAACAGTCGATTGAGTCGCTGGGTAGATAGCTTATTACCCTTTGATTTTAACATTGAACATATACCAGGCCCAAAAATGGGCCTGGTAGATTACATTTCTCTCTTAACAAATCAAAAAACAAAAGCTAGAAACAAATATGATTGAGAATTTGCAATTGCAACAAGTTCCCTCATTTTTGAAACAATTGCAGCGTTTTTGTATAACTTCAACGCCACTAAGTTGTCAATCACAGCACTTCAACACAGTAAATGACACCACATTCCTCAAATGCTCAAAAAACAGACAAATTCAAAATGGTTTTTGCTTCAAATACTCGCACAGGTCTGATGCTTTATACTACCGATGTACACGAACCACAAAACCAAACTATAAATAGTTTCAAAAAGATCGCATCGAATACAACCCCCCAAATTACCTGTGCATCATCAACTGGACGGGTAAATTTCCAGTCCACACATGACTCTGGGGCAAACTCTACGCGGTCGTCCAACGAAGGCCCTCAGATCGGGTTGTGTGTGCGTTGACGAACGGGTAGCGATTCCCATCTCCATTCAAGATGCAGTATTCGAGTCTCTGGATCTGACCCAGCCAAGAAACTGAGGCATGATAACACTGGGACAGAATGCATGTTGGTTAAATATGCATCGGGAGATGTTGATCAATGCTGCAAAATGCAAATCGTGTACGAAGATTGGCAAGAATCCTAAACCAATAAAACCCGCTTCGAAATGGCATCCTCATGTAAGCTGTTCTGAACCTAATGAAGAAATTCAATTGGACTTTGGTGGACCGAGTTCCTGGAAATGTTAGACTAAACCAAGCACGTTGCCTTAAAGGTAATAAAGTTAAAAATTTCGGTAAACACAATACTATTAACATTGTCAAAGCACCTGCAAACAATCCTAGAGCTATTGGATTAGTGCAGAGTTTGATACAAACAACTAAAAGTCGATAAAGTTGCTTGAAATTAGCCAAGAGAAATAATAAATTCACATTTAAAGATGCTATAAAGTCAATTGTACACCAATTACATATATGCAAACAAAAGGGAAAAAATGTGACACCATTTCAAGCACACTTTGGAACGAAACCAAAAACACAACTTAGTAATATAAATACAGTCCCAAAATATTAAAATCTTTCATATGAAAATATTCTAAGTCAATATTTAGTAGCTGATACGGTTCCTGTAGTGATTATCTCGACGATAACGGTTGGGTGACGGGAAATGAAGTGACAAATTCATAGAACAAAGCGGTATCTCGTTTCATACTTCACACGAAACTTTCCAACCCGATCCTACTAACCGAAAATTCACTGGAAATAAAATTGGTAAGGAAAGTAACTAAAAGATCTAGGTGAGACCTTCGAAAGTACGAAATTGTGATATCGCAAAGCTTGGTACAAACGCCGAACGCAACACAGAACTTTGGCAATATGCACAAAGACGCCCTCTTCAGTACGATGAAATTACAGAGGTGAATATTTTATTGCACTAAAAGGAGTTGATGTCGAAGTACAGGGGCGATGTAAAGTTTTGCAATTGACAGGTGGACAATACCTCGGGAGTGTATTCGGCTAATAGTATCGTTTCCAGAGCCATGAGTACGAGCAAACTGACCAAGCATCAGCCTTCTACAAGCTGAATCCAAAAATCGTCAGCAACACCGAATACTTTGACAGCATTAACCATTTTCAGCCCCAAAGCTTCGAAAAGAAAGCGCAATCGTCGAGCCCCGCATTAATAAAGGTTTGAAAGTGCAGTCTGTTTGGTGAGCAATCAAGAAGCTGTACCAATGCCTAAATGGGCGAGGACCACTAATTCTGTCATCGAGAGGAAGCTTTACAATCTCCTTTAGTAGAAACCTCCTTCGAACATCCAGTAGACAGCCACAGGATCCGCCAATGCAACCACTTACAAACTCCCCTCAGGACTATGAGTAAGTTTATGCTGAATACGAAAGACAGGTTAGCATGAGCGTATTTGATGCTGAAAATCAAATTTAATACAATTAAAACACTCAAATCAATTCCATTTACTTGTTTCATTTAATTCTAATTTCATAAAATTTTAATTTTTGTCAATGTTTTAAATTGTCATTCATTGTGATACTTTTGCTATCATGATAATTTATTTTAAGGCAGTTTTTATGTTAACGCAATTCTTTTGTTCATTTCATAAACACGACTACATTCGTGTCACATTTTCTGTTCAAACTTAACAATTTGATTAAAATTTTCTTTATATGCTAATCATTCGCACTCTCACTTTATCAATTTGGCATCGCGGTTCCAATATTTTAAGTTGTTCTTTCGAACTCAGAACCATTGTCATAAACTTTAACCGTAAAATATTTTTTATAGTAACCAGTAAAATATGTTATTTATATGTAAAAATTTGATAACTTGCAGTGTGGAAGCCGCGGATATGTGTTATATACATATCGAAGAATCAAAAGATGTACTAATTTATTACTTGTCACAAAATCATTCAGTTCATTCGTTATCTTCTAGTTATTCACTGAGGTAAGTTTTACTTCCGACTAAAATTCAAAAGTTCAAATATTTCTATACGTCCCACTTTTGTTGCTCCCTCATTCTTTTCCAGATCTCATAATTTCATTCTTTTATTTTCATTTCTCATAATTTCATTCTTTTCCGAATCTTAAATCCAGTTGATTGTCAGTCTCTCCTGTTTTGGACTGAGAATAGTTTGTCAGTGGAATTGAGTCAGTATTCCCCAATTCGAGAATTGAGTTACAATCTTAACCTTTTCACCCAATAATCTTGAAAGCTACAATTTCAAACAACGTAATTTCTATTGGAATCGCACCTCCAATTCAAGGTCGGAAATTCAGACCAGCATTAGCTCTTCAATTACGTACCTTACGATCTAAGGTACCACACTCATAGAAAAACAAATTCCTTCAACATTAAAGCAGCGCTTTAAACAATACTAAAACAGGTTCTCAAATGCAACCACAAAACTATTGGGATTACGCCCTTCGAATTCAGCTTTGGTCGCCGTGCTAACACTCCGCTTAGCAATATTAGCACCGCAGCTAAATATTCTGTTTTATGTTAGGATGAAATCTTAAATCACCATGTAGACGAGGAAACGGTAACCCCCAAGGAACTCCCAGACAATAAACCCCTTTTTCTTCGCTCTTCAAACCGCGCAATCCCGTTGAATGAATCCGCAGTTCAATTCAATATAGCTCAAAAACGTCGCCCTAACAAAGATCTAAAAAGAACTCAGATGGACTTTACAAGGTACTGGCCACTGGATCTATAGTACAGAAGAGAGATCATTTCACCTCTGTCATTTGTGAACCTGGAAAACTAGATGTAACGGTCCACAATAGCGATATTGCAAAATTTGCTACTGGAAATGAAAGAAAGAAGAAATTCCAAGATTACATTACCAGACGAAGTCCTCGTCTCCTTGAGAAGGCCAAGTCCACAGAAGCCAAGATATTGCACCACACAAAAAAAACTACACGTATCCAAAAAGAAAATTGAAAGATGAAGGACGGCAAACGAGATACTGCAAGCCAAAAATCATCGACTATGTCTAATATCGCTTGCGCTATAAGGATGCCAAAAGTTCAGATGAGTCTCGCTTCGCAATTTACAGTCTCTCAACCGATTATCACATCTTAACCAACAAATACCATTCAATAATTACCGCCCTATCTCACGAAGTGCAAATCCTATCAACGTCAGCTCCTCGAGAGGCTTTCCAACCATTGCCACCTGTGTCTCATGAATTGCAGATTCCATCGACTTCACCTCGTAGAGATGTTCTTTAACAAGGTTCTTTAAAAGAGCCCCTAATACCCGAATCTATCTAGCCTTCTGTAATACAATCCACAATCGATACCGCAGCGAAAGTTGATCCGATACCAGATCCATATATTTTGTAAATCAATGGTATTGTATCCCCTACGGACCCACGGTTTCGACCAGCCGATTACAGCCCCGATGATAATTTCATTATTGATGAGGCAGATTTCCATATGGAATAAAACTTTGAAATCTTAAACTTCATTTAATGTAGTCATTATCACGAAAGACAGGTTAGCATGAGCGTATTTGATGCTGAAAATCAAATTTAATACAAATGAAACACTCAAATCAGTTCCATTTACTTGTTTCTTTTAATTCTAATTTCATATAATTTTATTTTTTGTCAATGTTTTAAATTGTCATTCATTGTGATAATTTTGCTATCATGATAATTTATTTTAAGGCAGTTTTCATGTTAACCCAATTCTTTTGTTCATTTCATAAAAACGACTACATTCGTGTCACATTTTCTGTTCAAACTTAACAATTTGTTTAAAATATTCTTTATATGCTGTTCATTCGCACTCTCACTTTATCAATTTGGCATCGCGGTTCCAATATTTTGTGTTGTTGTTTCGAACTCAGAACCATTGTCATAAAATTTAACCGTAAAATATTATTTATAGTAACCAGTAAATATGTTATTTATATGTAAAAATTTGATAACTTGCAGTGTGGAAGTCGCGGATATGTGTTATATACATATGGAAGAATCAAAAGATGCACTAATTTATTACTTGTCACAAAATCATTCAGTTCATTCGTTATCTTCTAGTTATTCACTGAGGTAAGTTTTACTTCCGACTAAAATTCAAAAGTTCAAATATGTCTATACGTCCCACTTTTGTTGCTCCTTCATTCTTTTCCAGATCTCATAATTTCATTCTTTTATTTTCATTTCTCATAATTTCATTCTTTTCCGAATCTTAAATCCAGTTGATTGTCAGTCTCTCCTGTTTTGGACTGAGAATAGTTTGTCAGTGGAATTGAGTCAGTATTCCCCAATTCGAGAATTGAGTTACAATCTTAACCTTTTCACCCAATAATCTTGAAAGCTACAATTTCAAACAACGTAATTTCTATTGGAATCGCACCTCCATTTCGGTGTGGGAAATTCAGACCAGCATTAGCTCTTCAATTACCTACCTTACGATTTAAGGTACCACACTCATAGAAAAACAAATTCCTTCACCATTAAAGCAGCGCTTAAAACAATACTAAAACAGCTTCTCAAATGCAACCACAAAACTATTGGGATTACGCCCTTCGAATTCAACTTTGGTCGCCGTGCTAACACTCCGCTTAGCAATATTAGCACCGCAGCTAAATATTCTGTTTTATGTTATGATGAAATCTTAAATCACCATTTAGACGAGGAAACGGTAACCCCCAAGGAACTCCCAGACAATAAACCCCTTTTTCTTCGCTCTTCAAACCGCGCAATCCCGTTGAATGAATCCGCAGTTCAAATCAATATAGCTCAAAAACGTCGCCCTAACAAAGATCTAAAAAGAACTCAGATGGACTTTACAAGGTACTGGCCATTGGATCTATAGTACAGAAGACAGATCATTTCACCTCTGTCATTTGTGAACCTGGAAAACTAGATGTAACGGTCCACAATAGCGATATTGCAAAATTTGCTACTAGAAACGAAAGAAAGACGAAACTCCAAGATTACATCACCAGACGAAGTCCTCGTCTCCTTGAGAAGGCCAAGTCCGTAGAAGCCAAGATATTACAACACACAAAAGAAACTACACGTATCAAAAAAGAAAATTGAAAGAAGAAGGACGGAAAACGAGATACTGCAAGCAGAAAATCATCGACTATGTCTAACATCGCTTGCGCTATGAGGATGCCAAAAGTTCAGATGAATCTCGCTTCGCAATTTACAGTCTCTCAACCGATTATCACATCTAAACCAACAAATACCATTCAATAATTACCGCCCACATCTCACGAAGTGCAAATCCTATCAGCGTCAGCTCCTCGAGAGGCTTTCCAGCCATTGTCGCCTGTGACTCATGAATTGCAGATTCCATCGACTTCACCTCGTAGAGAGGTTCTTTAACAAGGTTCTTTAAAAGAGCCCCAAATACCCGAATCTATCTAGCCTTCTGTAATACAATCCACAATCGATACCGCAGCGAAAGTTGATCCGATACCAAATCCATATATTTTGTAAATCAATGGTATTGTATCCCCTACGGACCCACGGTTTCGACCAGCCGATTACAGCCCCGATGATAATTTCATTATTGATGAGGCAGATTTCCATATGGAATAAAACTTTGAAATCTTAAACTTCATTTAATGTAGTCATTATCACTAGCTATCGTTATATATATATATATATATATATATATATATATATATGTATATATATATATATATATATATATATATATATACATATATATCTACATATATATATATATATATATATATATATATATATATATATCTATATCTACATATATATATATATATATATATATATATATATATATATATATATATATGTATATATATATATATATATATATATATATATATATATATATATATATATATATATAGGTAATTGTTATATAATCGGTGAATAAGTATTATTAGGTTATCAATATAGTTATTTAGAAAATCTTTTCAACGGTGCTATTTTAATTTCGTCAAAAACGGGGAATTATTGTACATAGTAAACTATTTTTAATTTAGTGCAGGGAAATTCATATACGATGACCTTATTTACTGTTGTACTTGATTTGAAAGACGATTTTTAGAATTCAGGATAAGTTCAATTAGCATTCCAAGTTATTCATACTTTCAAATGTATGTCTGTTGCTCTCATTTCCGCATCAGGGACTTCTTTGTTCACATATTATATGACTCTTTCGAAACGCATTCTCTTTATTTTGCATCACGTGTTCACTTGCAAAATTCAAGTAATTATTCTACACTGTTTTTCTTATCCAGTCTAGTCCACAAATGTGAGATATTTAATTCGCTAAACGAATCCTACTTCGATATTGAGCTAAGTGTACGCGCTGTGCGAAACTACCAAACTGATAGACTGACAGTGATCCGGACCTCAATTTCAGTACACTATATAGACTGTGTACGGCTTTGGTTTCAAATAAGTCCTGGAGATTTATGTTAACATACCCACTAAAAAAAGAAGCTGGAGAGCTCAACGGGGTCCTTTAAGCGGCCGTCAACTGTACAGTAAGTTTAGTGAGATGACAATAGACAAATCATCTAGACAGTAGCACATTTTCATAAATAGGAATTTGAAAAAATAGTTTATGTACTGCTTTGTTAGTTGACTTGTCTGCTTGCGGAAGCGACTAAAAAATAAAAAGAATTATCATACTGATGTCTAGATAAGGCGACGTGCTTGATTTTTTTCCACGGTTTTTCGACGCACATATTCAGCACTTCCATCTGCTTTTTGACATTTAATTCTTCAGATCAGCCGGATTTGTGCGTTCTGAGCATTTCTCACACGTTCAGACTCTGCAACTGCCCTAAATTTCCTATCCTGTTAAATGGGTTAAAGTTCAGGTGGTTTAAGAAAATGACCTTGCTGTGGTCCTAGGACGGTCTTAGTTAAGACTTTTCATGGCAAAGGGTGGCAATCGTAATTGAACTGCTATTTCTCCCATTTTTCAAGTGAATTCTTTGTGCTCATTTGGAACAACGGATCAGTACTAAGCTGCATTTGTGAGCTGTGTTTACGATTCTACGATTCCGTCTGTGAGATCCTAACAGCGCCATCTCAAACACTATCACAAACGAGAAGAGATCTTTTTGGTAAGTAAGCGCTGTAACATTTAAATATTGATTTTATTCAGCGAATACCCTTAACGAAGTTAAACATATAATGATTTGATGAGCGATTTCTCACTTTGGTTACGATTCTGAGTGTAAATCAGTAGAGCAGGAAAACAGAAAAATTTTTGAGTGTAAGAACGATCGCAAAAAAAGGATAACAAAAACTTTCCGTTTGGAACAAAAAATGTTTTTTGTTGCGGGAGAATAGTCACTAGAGTTACCTGAACTGCAGGTAATGCTTAGCTTTGGGGAATTGTGCTACGAACGACCTCAAACAACGACCACAAAGTATAATTTATGTAACATTACCCAACTAATTCTTATCAAAATGATAATATGGGAACATTTATGTCAGTTATAAAATTGAAAACCGTACAATTCTTTTGCGGTAAAGTAATTTATTTTCAACTGGAACATCTGCTGCCTACATGTCGTTAAATTATTGTTTTTGGCCTCGGCTGGGTGATTTTTTGAAATCCTCCCGACATGATTTTTTATTGACAATAACGTTTCATTTTAAATTTATTATTCAGAATGTGAATTTTGCATCACCGTTCCACTACCAAAAAATTGCCTTCAACTATCTGAACGTAATTCTCGGATTGCTTGTTCCAGACATTTTACCGCAAAGAAAGTGCCAGCATATGTCTAAAGTTTGTCGAAAAGCTTATTTTTATTCAGCCAGAAAGAGCTACTTTGACTTTTAGTTTTACAAAATTAATTTGGAAGCAATGTTTTGGAATGGATGCATTCACTTTTGTGTTTTCTGAGGGGTAAAGAAATTTTCATTAGTCATATTGGCCTAAGATACAGTTGAAAAATTTTCTGAAAACGCATAAACAAACAAAACAAAATATCGAAAAAGAGATCGGTTATGTCAAATAATGTCTCCTTGGCAACACAATTAACTCTAGCACACTGCAAATGTCAACCCCTTTGATCAACTGAGAAAAAACTGATTTTAGCTTGCCAAAAGCCACGCTTTTGTTTTCTTTTTGCCTATTTTTAATTTGTTTTTGTTATGTATATCAAATGATGCTGTTGAGTTTAATTTTTTTACAGTTTTTTCTACTGTTGAGATCTTTTCAACAAAAACGTTTTTATCGCAAGCGTACAAATTGAAAAAAGTAGTGAGGCAATTTGTGAAGAAATAAAAACTATTTCCACCTTGTGAACAGGAAAAGGAAAGTTTTTAAAGGTAGGGGCCGAAGGTAGCAGGATATTCGGTTGTTAGAGCTGCTATGATGGCAAGTTTGCTTTTCTATTGTCTTAAATTTTAAGGAGAAAAAATGTCGAGAAAGTTTGTAGATTAATGATGTTAACTTAAAAATTTTGTTGTTCTCAGCAGACTGGTTGGAAAACCTTTTTTATTTTCTTAAGTCTTTATTAAAGTTTTTAAATCCTAACAGAGTTATTAAAAAAGTCGATTCACAGAAATTTTCTTTTCAATGTCCCTTGAAATTATTTCTGTGAATCGATAAAAGAAATAGACATCATTGTGCCATAAGTTTTGAGATGTGAAAATAGCAGCCTTAACAAAGATTTTCTTCCTTAATATTTTTTTTCAATTTGCTGTTTTTGTTGACGGTATTAATGTATATCGAATTGAAGAAATTGGATAGATAACATTATTATATTTTAACGACTTCAGTATGATTACTGCGTAAATTTGCAGTTGAACCAATAGAAACTTTTGGATGTTGATTTTCAGAATTTTTTCTTGGAGGAAAAAACCAATTTTCATTGCAGATTTGGTCAAACTTTGTTGCGGATCAGTTGCTGTTACAATGAAAATTACGCATAGAATTTTTGGTTTCCAATCTTTGTTATTTGATATGCATTTAAAATGAATTCAATTGTGAGAGTTCATACTTCATTCAGTAACTACTTTAACAGAGAAAATAATACTTATTACATTAGTTGTCCTTTGTGAAATCGTTTTTGACCTCTTTATACTTTCTGTTTTTTAAATTATCCTTTAAAAGTTATGCTGTAAAATGTAAATATGGCCATACAGATTGAGAAAGGATTTTTACTTTATCTTAAAGTCTGATTCTTTTCTTAATTTATTTAGATTCTTAGACAGTAATAATTTAATCGAGAGAGATGGAAAGATGATTGGAGCAAAACTTTTTATCTTTTTGTTCTGTAGATAAATAGAAACTGGTCGAGTAACTACTTAAACTCGCAGTTGCCACCTCCTGACGTATTCTCAGCAAAACTATTTCGAATGGTTGAGTGGTTAATCTAGAATCTGAAAAGTGCATTTTGCAGGAAATTTCAAAAATGACAAATTTTTGGAATTCTCCATACCTCGGAAAGTTGTAGCTAATAATTGAGTTCGGACAGATGTTTTTGTAGACAGAAGATAAAGAATGTTGATTGGGATTACAAAAAATAATTAAAACTCTGAAGAAAGACGTCAAAATTTGTCAATTTTCTCGTTTTTCTTTTTTTCAGAGTTTGTGATGGTTATTTCTGAGCAGAGAGAATGAGATATCCCGTTTTTTTGCTAACACAGTGGGAATAACTTTTTTTCCTTCATAATGTGTGCTTTTCACAAAAAATATCTGTTTTTTTCAAGAGTTAGCCAAAACATAACGTCATTTTTTTTTGCTTTAGAATGCTTGAACATATTCCAAAGAGAGCAATCTTTTGATAATTTCTGCTATGTTGAAAAAGCGGATCTCTCGGTTTCGAAACCTGGATTGAAAATTTTTTGGTCAACTCAACGTTTGTTTTTTTCGAGAAAGAAATTGATCTTTAATAATTGGAAGTAGAACCTTAGAGGCTGAAAAAGATGCTTATTCTTTTACTTCCATCGACTTGTTCCCAATTAAACAGTCAACGGGTCTGAATCATATTTTTTTAAAAACACAATAAAGAAAAACCACATATCAATGCGGTGAATATTATAACAGTTAAACTAAACATCTTTAATTTTTTAAAAGTAAATGCTCTCTGATTATTAGAATTGCTCTTACGTGAAATCATTGAGTCCAAAGTTGTTTCTGTTTTGTATCATAAAATTTAACCATGTGCATTTATATTCGCGTAGGTCTAGTTGAAATTTTTGTGCTAAAAGAAAGATAAATCATTATGCAATAAATTTTGCGTTGTGATAAATAGCAGCCAGATATAAAAAGTATAAAACTTTTTAGTTTTCAATCTGTCGATCCAGCTGACTGTATTACTGATCTTGAATTGCAAAATTTAGACAGTTAACCTAATTATTATACAACTATTCAAACAGTTTCCTGTTGATATTTGGAATTTTTGTAGTAGAAATCCTCTTTTCATTGCGGATTCGGCCATGTTGCGGATTAGTTGCTGTTTCGATGCAAACGCCGAAATAGCTGTTGATTTTCAATCACAGTTTCTTCATTTGCTTAAATAATGCATCTAATTGTGAAAGGTCAAAATTGGTTTAGTAATTATTTAAACAAAATGCCACATAGAGAAATTACCAGTTCATTAGGGTATCCATAAATACAATAAACGAAATCAAATTTTTGTCCGGCAAATTGTTGATTGTGAATTCCTCTGATACTCACGGTCCACCATCTAGACAGTTGGCATTTGGTACTCTCATTTAGAAATGCAGTTTGTAAAGACTGTTTTCAGTTGCTTCCGCTATGCCATTTCAAAATAAAATAAAGTTTAAAAAAATGGTTTAAGTAAATATTTCGGATGTTATAATAATGGAAGAAGTGGTTGACAAAAATTATTGTGCCAGAATTGAAATACAGTTGTTCATTCGATGAGTGTTTCAACTGGTTGAAGAGAAAGATTTTCGGACATTTTTGGCTTATTAGTAGGCAACTGCTTGTTGGTGATATCTCTTAAAGCAGCAACTTTTTTCAGACTTCTTACGATAAAATTTTCTCAAATTCACGAAGAAATCATCCCAGTCTGTTTTCTTGAGGCAATCAAATACCATCTTCGCTGACCCTATTGACAACTAAAGTTTCGTTTGAAACAAAAAAAAACTTTTAGTTCAATGTGTAGACAATCTTTTGCTTTCTCAACTTCTAAGGCCACGGCTGTGGTGCTCCCATAGAAACCGTTTAAACTAGAGATCTGCTTGTCATGTCGCCACCAAGAGACAGTAAAAATAATTAGCTTCGCGTCATCTTGTTGAAGTTCTAGCTGCAATACTGTTACATCAAATTGATTGTTCAGAATTGATATGGATTCTCCTGTGGGTTCTTTTAATCACTTATTGTTTAGGAGAAAGAGTTCTCTAAAATGTCAGTATTGGGTGTCTGTATAATTTGGTTCAGCAGTTAAAATTGAGGGAACAAAATATGGACAAAAAGTGTTGTCAGGTTTTTACAAAAGGGCTTCTTTCATGAGTTGTTTCCTTTGATATCTAATCTATATTATAAGTTGATTGGATTTGGTCTATCTGTTTGATGTTTAGATCAAAATTGGCGCTGAAATTTAGAATGAACAATCTGGATACCTGAACCCCGATCCGTGAGATTAATACAGAGAAAGGTTTGCTGTGCTGATTTTATTGGGACACCGAAGAAGATTTGGCTTCATTGAAAATCCTTCTGCGGAAATCAGTGATTGAGTTACAACAATCCCTAGATGTTCGAAGAGACCTGTGCCAATGAGAGGTTTTAGTCCCTCTTGGATGACAACAACTTACGAAACTTCGATTGGCTAATTTTTAATGGCTTTAAGAAAGTGAATTGTTTCGCTTGTCTCGACATTGGCAAGTTTTTTGAGATCGCTTTTGTTGAAATACGAAGTCCAGATTACTTAGTCAGGGCATTTTGCGGTGTACTAGTCTAGGATGGTGCAAGCGCTTCCACCATCGTCAAGTTGACTTCAATAATGACAGTTTGAGGTGTTATAATTTGGGGACGAACATTTCCTTATCGTAAAATTTTTGTACCGCTCAATAGCAGTTTCCAGAAAAAACCTACTTGACCTATTTTTGCGCTTGGCAAAGAGTGTATTGTGAACATCTATGGGAGGCAAAATGGAGGCAAAGTGTTTGAGTTTTCAAAAATCAAGAAGAACATAAGTTTTTTAAATGCTGCCCCCGAGACAGCCGCATGAAGCTTCAGACAATACTCTAGCATTGAGTTTCCGGTTGTCAAGAGAGTTTTTATTTGCTTTTGTTATGCCAATTTCAATTGATGTTCAATGTAATTTATGAACATTTGACTACATGAATTTTTTGGGACGTTCCAACTAATTAAAAGAGTAACAAAACTCGTTAGATTTGTTTTTTAATGCTTAAATGATGATCTTATCCTAAAGACAGCAAAATTTTTTCCAAATTTAGAGCCGAAAATGAGATTTAATTAAGTTTTGTATTTGAGTTGGTATTTGAGTTTTTGTGATATCTTGTAGCCTAGCGAAATTTTGTCCGAATTCGCAAAAGTAAATTTTCGAAATTTTATTATGCGTAAAAAGTCAATCTCTATTTATTTGAGGCTATCAAAACAGTTATCCGTAAAATATCGACCTCTGTTTTTTTGAGTTCAACAAACAATTTCAACATCTCCGGCGCAGCTGCTAAATTTGTCTGCGAAATATAGCATTGCTTGAAAATTGTTGTAAATTTGCTAACGACTCATGTAACGAATCTGTTGTTCTTTGGCAAAATACTTGGGTCGGAAACTTTTCTTTGTTTCGTAGGTGCAAGTGTGCTGATTTCTTGATTTCAATATCTTGCTCAGTTGCGTTGGAAACAATACAACTTACTGTGTCTTTTCTTTTTGAATGCTTAAGTTCCTATTTTATTTAGAAAATTTCTTTAATTTAACTTGAAATTGTTTCATTGTTTCCCCCTTTGTTTGTTTTCTCATAACAACAATCAATCTTTTGCAGATGAGTTCATGATCGAATGAAGACTTCCTGTTTGAGACGCCAGGCTTCGATTGAACTGAACATTTCTATCGCAATTGGTGCGCTCTCACTAGATACAGTTCGCCGTCTTTGATTTCTCTTGTTAGGATAAAATATTGAGCATGTGCGGCGAAATTCTGTTGTCCACTGTTTTTCAACGCACGTATTCCCCACTTTCATCTGCTTTTGACATTTAATTGACCAGTTCAGGCGTAGCTGTGCGCTCTTGGTGTTCCTTACTCGATCAGACCCTGCAGCTACCACAAATATCGTATCCTCTTAAATAAATTGTAGTGGTAATAGAATTTGATCAGGCTGTGGTCCTAAGCGAGTGATACAGTTAAGACAGTTTCCTGGGTAATTAGTGCCCATTGCAAATGAACCAACTATTTTTCCAGTTGAACAATTCAGTCATATGTGCATTTTGCAAGAGTTGTTTCCTTTGATATCTAATCTATATTATAAATTGATTAGATTTGGTCTATCTGTTTGACGTTTAGATCAAAATTGGCGCTGAAATTTAGAACGAACAATCTGAATACCTGAACCCCAATCCATGAGATTAATACAGAGAAATGTTTGCTGTGCTGATTTTATTGGGACACCGAAAAAGATTTGGCTTCATTGAAAATCCTTCTGCGGAAAGCAGTGATTGAGTTACAACAATCCCTAGATGTTCAAAGAGGAGACCTGTGCCAATGAGAGGCTTTAGTCCCTCTCGGATGACAACAACTTCCGAAACGTCGATTCACTAATTTTTAATGGCTTTAAGAAAGTGAATTGTTTCGCTTGTCTCGACATTGACAAGTTTTTTGAGATCGCTTTTATTGAACTACAAAGTCCAGATTACTTAGTCAGGGCATTTTGCGGTGTACTAGTCTAGGATGGTGCAAGCGCTTCCACCATTGTCAAGTTGACTTCAGGAATGACAGTTTGAGGTGTTATAATTTGGGGACGAACATTTCCTTATCGTAAAGTTTTTGTACCGCTTAATAGCAGTTTCCAGAAAAAACCTACTTGACCTGTTTTTGCGCTTGGCAAAGAGTGTATTGTGAACATCTATGGGAGGCAAAATGGAGGCAAAGTGTTTGAGTTTTCAAAAATCAAGAAGAACATAAGTTTTTTAAATGCTGCCCCCGAGACAGCCGCGTGAAGCTTCACACAATACTCTAGCATTGAGTTTCCGGTTGTCAAGAGAGTTTTTATTTGCTTTTGTTACGCCAATTTCAATTGATGTTCAGTGTGTTTTATAAACATTTGACTACATGAATTTTTTGGGACGTTCCAACTAATTAAAAGAGTAACAAAACTTGTTAGATTTGTTTTTTAATGCTTAAATGATGATCTTATCCTAAAGACAACAAATTTTTTTCCTAATTTAGAGCCGAAAAAGAGATTTAATTAAGTTTTGTATTTGAGTTGGTATTTGATTTTTTGTGATATCTTGTAGCCTAGCGAAATTTTGTCTGAATTCGCAAAAGTAAATTTTGGAAATTTTTTTATGCGTGAAAAGTCAATCTCTATTTATTTGAGGCTATCAAAACAGTTATCCGTAAAATATCGACCTCTGTTTTTTTGAGTTCAACAAACAATTTCAACATCTCCGGTGCAGCTGCTAAATTTGTCCGCGAAATATAGCATTGTTGGAAAATTGTAATAAATTTGCTAACGATTCAGGTAACGAATCTGTTGTTCGTTGGCAAAATACTTGGGTCGGAAACTTTTCTTTGTTTCGTAGGTGCAAGTGTGCTGATTTCTTGATTTCAATATCTTGCTCAGTTGCGTTGTAAACAATACGATTTCCTGTGTCTTTTCTTTTTGAATGCTTAAATTCCTATTTTATTTAGAAAATTTCTTTAATTTAACGTGAAAGTGTTTCATTGTTTCCCCCTTTGTTTGTTTTCTCATAAAAACAATCAATCTTTTGCAGATGAGTTCATGATCGAATGAAGACTTCCTGCTTGAGACGCCAGGGTTCGATTGAACTGAACATTTCTATCGCAATTGGTGCGCTCTCACTAGATACAGTTCGCCGTCTTTGATTTCTCTTGTTAGGATAAATTATTGAGCATGTGCGGCGAAATTCTGGTGTCCACTGTTTTTCAACGCACCTATCCCCCACTTTCATCTGCTTTTGACATTTAATTGACCAGTTCAGGCGTAGCTGTGCGCTCTTGGTGTTCATTACACGATCAGACCCTGCAGGTACCACAAATATCGTATCCTCTTAAATAAATTAGAGTGGTAATAAAATTTGATCAGACTGTCGTCCTAAGCGAGTGATACAGTTAAGACAGTTTCCTGGGTAATTAGTGCCCATTGCAATTGAACCAACTATTTTTCCAGTTGAACAATTCAGTCATGTGCATTTTGCAAAACAGTTGAGTTCTGAGTTGCGTTTGTGAGCTGTTTTATGATTTTGCAATTGCATTGGTGAGATCCTGACTGCACCATGTCAAAAATTATCAAAAACAAGTAGAGATCTTTTTTGGTATGTTACTTTTAAATATTGGTTTGCCAAGCGAGTAAGCTTTACGTAACTAAACTTATGTATCAACGTGCTGTCAAATTGTTATTCTGATTACCATTCTGAGAGGAAGGCAAAATAACAGGAAAGCATATAAATTTTTGAGCTCATAAACTATGCTCAAACCATGCTCAAAAATGAAGTCAAAAACAAATTATTCTGAAAACCATTTCGGTTTTTGATGCGGGAAAACATTCGCTAGAATGATCTGAACTGTAGGTAATTGAATGAACAATACTTATTAGCGTTGGGGAATTGTGCTTCAGAAGACCTCAAAGATTTGAAGTATAATTTATGTAAATTTACTCAAATAATTCTCAACAGAGTGAAAAAATTGGCAACTTTAATCTTAGGCATAAAACTGAAATCCATACGTTCATTTCCTGCTAATTGTTTTCTCAACTTGAACCTCTGCTGCTTATGTGCCTTTAAATGATTGCTTTTGGTCACTTCTAGGTGACTTCAGAAATTTGTAAATGTAAACTTATTAATCAGAATGTGAAGTTTGGACAGCCGATTCTATTACTGAAAAATTTTAACTGAACGTGCTTCCCTGCGTATTACGATACTATCACTAAATTCAAATCATGTTGCCGAACAAGAGGTAAATGTTCGCCAACTAATATCAACTTTCAAAGCTAAATCCAGGCTGTCTGTCTGACTGGCATCTTAAAGCACAGGAAGTGCCAAAATGGGTGGGTCTGAAGTTTGTCAAAAAGCGTATTGAAAAGCATCGTTGTTTATTAGTTTTGCGAAATTAATCCTTAGGCAATTGTATGGGAGCAACTTTGAGTACAAATTAATTTAAAATGGAAATCGAAAAGTTGAGGAACTTCATCTCGATATAAGGTTCCCGATGTAAAAACATGCTGTATTGGCATAAAATAGGGCGTTTTACATAAACTTAAAGTAAAACAAGAGCAAATAAAAGTATCAAAAAAGAAAATCGTTATGTCAAGTAACGTGCCTTTGGCAGTACATTGAACTCTAACACACTGCAAGTGTCGACCCCTATGATAAACTGTGAAAACAAAATGATTTTAGGTTGCCATAATCATCCGTTATTTCTCTATTCGGATATATTTAGTTCTCTTGTTACGTATATCAAATGTTGCTCTAGATATTTCATTTGTTTTACCAATACCTCGGACATCTCTAAACAATTTTTATAGCTTCTCCTTTAATTTCTTTATTTCTCGTTGCAAAAAATTTTTAAAAATTGTCAATGCTGCAATCTTAGCAGAAAAAACGTCAATTAAGTTTATAGATTAATGATGCTAAGTAAAAAAGTCTACTGAGTTGTTGAAAAAGCCTTTAAATTCTGTTTTCAATGTTTTCCAAAAATTTTAACAAATTTGACTATTCTTCCACGAATAGAGCTGCGTAATTTTTGTGATAATTGAAAGAGACATCACTATGCCATAAGTTTTGAGATGTGATAAATAGCAGCCAAAAATATGAAATTCAAATTTTATATTTTTTTCAATTTGTTGATCCTGCTGACGGTGTTACTTTCTATCGAACTGAAAAAATTGAGTTGCCAACCTTATGATTTTGCTAGACTTAAGTATGAATATTGTGTAAAATCACAGTCCAACATATACTAATGGTTTCTGGCCGATTTTTTAAACATTTTCTGGAAGAATTTAACCTGTTTTAATTGGGGAATCGGTTAAAAATGGTTTCGGACTAGGTGCTGTTTCAATGAACACGCCAAACAAATTTTTGGTTTCAAGTTTTATTTGTTTTATTTGCATTTAATTAGCACCTAACTGTGAAGGGTCACAATTCATTTAGTAACTACTTAAACAGAGAAAATACATCTCATTACTTTTTTGATCTTTTCATGCCTTCTCTTTTATAAAACTTATCCTTTGATCTCCTGTAAAATAGAAATACGGCTGCACAGATTGAAAAAGGACTTTTACTCTCTCATACAGTCTTATTTTTTGTTAAATTGTTTAGATTCTTAAACGGTAAAGTTTTTAAGTTAAAGAATCAGCCAAAAAATTATGTCGAAATGTGATTTTTTTATTGCTTTGGCATGCTGGAACTTCTTCCAGAGAGAGTATTTTTTCGACAATTTGTGCTATGCTAACAAGGCAAATCTCTCGGTTATCTTTCGCTCCAAAAAATTTAAATCGGGACAAAACCTGCTTTAAATATTTTTGGCCACCGGAACGTTCCGTTTTTTCGAGAACGAAATTGATCTTTAATGATTAAATATAGAACTTTTTAAGTTGAGAAAAAGATGCATATTTGTTTCTTCCACCATTTAATGATCTACGGGTCCGAATAATATAGTTTATTTTTTTTACCGAAGATAAAAAAAATTACAAATCAATAGGACGGACATTATAACAGTTAACCAAAACTTCTGTTTTTGATAAACGTGAATGCTCTCTGACTAGTCGAATTGTTATTACTTTATTGGATCTATTTTGTTTTGTCCATATCCAGGTTATTGGCTATATCAGTCTCACCCCTCGCTTCATGTGCACGTGCCAAAGATTTACAAAATAGCCTGCTCAATAACAGAAAAATATTTGTAATTTTAAACTTGGAGCGAAAAAACACTGGTGAAACAGAATAAGTCCAATTTATTTTAAAGCAGATCATTATCAGCACTGCAAACTCATTTCTCGATCATAAAAAAGGCTTGAAAAAGCGCTTTTACTGTTATATAAAAAAGAACAGAATCCAGAAATCAAATATAAGATTATTTTTGAAATATGATTCTCAAATTATTATTACATCAGCAAGTTAAAGCTGTTTGCTTTTTATTCATACAATGATGAGTATTCAACGGTGAATTCCATCAGAGCAACAATGGACAGAAATTATTCCTCTGAAGTATATATGTGCTAACTACTGCGGTTGCTTTGTTTTTCCACTATTTGCCACCGGTCAGGCTAAAAAATTAACTTAAAAACTGCCAGTATTTTTTTTTTCATTTTTCCCGGGTCGAGGTTTGGCGGTGAAATTTTGTAAGAATTGTGGTGAAGTGCGGTGAAAGAAAAAAATTTTCACCGCGTATTTCTTACATCTTCCTGCGGTGAATGCGTGAATTATTGATTTTCACCGCCTTCTCAGTATTCTTACTCAAAGGCAGCTGCCCTACAAGGGTTCGAACCTCTGACCTCCTGCATGCCTTCCACTGCTTATTCCACTGCGCCAACTGTCACTTACATCGCTGCTATTTTTTTAAAGAACTTAAAGTAGATTGAGTAAACGTTGGAAAACAAAAGCGGTGAATTTTTGAAAGAAATGCGGTGAAATGCGGTGAATTAATTTTTTTTCACCGCATTCATCGCTTTCAGCGCTTTTCTTACATTAATTTGCCACAAAAGTTTATGCGGTGAATTTTTGTAAGAAATGCTGTGAAATATTTTTTGTCACCGCATTCACCGCAATCACAGCATTTCTTACGAAAATTCACCGCATTTCCTACAAAAATTTACCCAAAAACCTCGATCCGGGTTCCCGACTATTTGAAACTGCCTTCATTGAAAATTTCCTAGTAAAGTCTAATTTGATAACTAACGAGTTTTTGACGTAGAGATACTAAATCGAAACAATGCATGCGAGTTATGATGAAGGTAACTTATGAAGACAAAGTGTCACTCTTTCGTGAAAAAGCATCCAATAACTATTTTCCAAAATTAGTTAAACAAAAGTTTGAAAACTGTGCGGTTGTGATGATAACAATTCTACAATTATTTTAAGACCACAATAGCTCACATTATTAGAGATCCTAGAAAACTTTTCGGTTTAATAATTTAAGTGAGAGAAAATTTTTTGTTTAAACCATCAAAGTTTTGGTAAAAATCCCAAGCACTTTAGTGATCGGCAACTGACTATCTTGATTACGACGACGACTTGTTGATGCGCCAATTAAGATACAAAAACGAAACAGAGCCGCAGTACAGAAAGGCACGAGTGATAATAATGGTGCTTTAACCATTTTCTTGAGAGAAAATGATCCAACGCTATTTTTGAGGCAGTTATAAATTTCATTTTCAAAGTGAGAAAAGTGATAGTTACAAAGAAATTTCAGCATTTTAAAAAATATGTTGAATATAGTGAAAAATATGTTTGCAGTCTTCAACAAAATTCTACACCTCATTAAGGCCACCACCGTTTTTTTTGTTTAAATTGTCGAGGATCTCATGATATCCATTTTGATATATTCTGACCTAAATTATAATGAAAAACATCATAAAAAGTTCAAAACTGAAAAAAAAAATCATAAACGTTATGCGTTTCCTCTGAGAACTGAAATCTCAGTTGGTATATTTTTTTTTGAATCATTTGTGCAGAAATTTTTCCTCAGATATTTAATCGCTATAGAGAACAGAGTTAATCATGAATCGTTTTTACAAATAATTTTTCAGGAAAATCTTCAAAGGAAAAAACTACAGGTTGAACGAAGTGCGCTTCATCTTTTTCCTCAAGATTACAGAAAGCTTGAGGAAACTGAAGATGAAGAAAATGTATATATCATTAAGGATCAATGCTGGTTCTCAGAATTTTTTTATCACTCTAATTTTATCCTCTGGAGAAGATTCGGCCAAAATTGACACAAAGAAAAGCGGGCTTATACAGTTTCTTCAGTTCCCAAATAAATTTGAAGAGTTGCAAAAAAAATTAATTGGAAGTCCGAAACCACAAAATTTTTGGACTTTTGAAAAAAATGTCAATGAATTTTTGACTGGTAATTTTTCCAACTTTTTGGCCAGTAGCGTTGATCTCGTGAAGTGTAGAATTGCGGAAAATTAAAGATGGCAATAGCCCGTTTTGGCCGGTATTTAGCTCTTTAAGCTATCGGCCAATCAAACAGATTGGAACGTATCATGTTATGATTTTTTTTTAAAATCATCTGACTCAAACATTAATCAGAGGTTCTAAGCCTGTATTAGGAAAAATTACTAGTGCTGTATTGGCATCATTTTCAATAAATAAACAGTGACACAACTGTCGCTTATAGGTTCTATCGTGGTTTTTAGGATTTTCTTTGCTACTTTTTTTCACACCTCTCTTGTCTGTCAAATTTAAATATTTTTTTTTGGATTTGATGTTAGGAGGCCTTGCACGATGTCATGAGATGAACATGGTCAAGCAATTGAGCTTGCATCCATCTCGCATTTTGATATTCCGTGAAATCTTAACCCGAGTCATAGAACTTCCACTTCTGAAAAAAGTTTTATTTCTTAGAACTTTCATTTATGACAAAGCCTTAGCCCTGCCAATTTATTAGGACTTTTTGAATGTATGAAATTGATGCTCCATAATATGAAAGTTCTACGATTAAAACTTTTTGTCAACCCATTAATTTTGTGTTGTCTACAACCCCCCCCCCCCCCCCCCCTCACTTGTCATATTACTCTAGCAAATCGGTCTAGACAATGCACACATCTAAATCAGAGTACCCAAAAAGTTTCATCAAGATCAGTTATTATTCTTTACCTATGAGTCATTATTAGTTGTCATTAATTCCACATGCAAATTATTTATGATTATGAAGAGCAGAGCACTTATCCTTGTTGTTTTAACTCTTGAAAAATTGTTAATTTGAACAAGTAACTAATCGCCTTCTCCGGGCTTTTCAGAAGTGAAAACAGAAGCTTAGAATCATTTATTTATAGTTTTTTATTTTAATTCAATGAAGAGGGGAAATTCACATAATGTTTCTGTTTATTTGAATTTTTTTTCACTAGTTCCCAACACCGACCTCTGACCACAACCAAACTTTTTTTGTTTTGCCTAGGGTTATTGCCGAACTTACAGCTGAAGTATTTTTAGTACTTGGGCTCCCCAGCGACTTCTCTAATCCAGTCACGATAGTCATAAACATCAGTGTACACTCCAGGGTTCTTTTTCTTGGCACATCCGGAACCCCAAGAGACCACCCCAATCAACTCAAAGGCGCCTTCTGAGTTCTTCAGAGCCAGAGGACCACCGGAGTCACCCTGGCAACTATCGATCATTCCCTCTTCGTATCCAGCGCATATCATGTGCTCATTAACTGCCACAGAGTACCAGTCCCTTTTTCTGCAGGTTTCTCGAGGAATCACAGGAACGTGGACGTAGGTGAGTTTGTTGTCATCACTGGTTCCGTAGGTGTAACCCCAGCCCATGGTGATTGTATCTTCGCCCCCTGTGACCTCTACTGTGGGCATGCAGATCGGTTGGATCTTATTAGTGAAGGGCAACTCCTCTGTCATCTTCAAAATAGCGATATCATTGTTCTGCCAGTATTGATCGTACTGAGGGTGTTTTGTAATGCTTTTCACTTTCCTCAATTCTTGCCCGATTTCGTAATTGTATCCTACTTTCTGGTTGAAGTCAGCGAAGAACAGTTTGAGATCGTGCATGTTCTGACCATGCCAGAAACAGTGTGCGGCTGAGATGACAGTGAACTTGTCATAGACTGCTCCTCCACACCAATGCTGCCATCCAATTTTAATGTTGACCATAAATGGAAAGGATCCTCTAGCTGGCACGTAAGTCCCGTTTATGATTCTCTGATTTTCATACAAAGGTGCCTGGCCACAT
The DNA here is from genome assembly GCF_964194025.1 of Convolutriloba macropyga. Classification (NCBI taxonomy): domain Eukaryota; kingdom Metazoa; phylum Xenacoelomorpha; order Acoela; family Convolutidae; genus Convolutriloba; species Convolutriloba macropyga. The sequence continues at coordinate 32,614,189 of NC_134477.1, forward strand.
TTGAACGTCTTTGGTTCAGGTTGATCAAGTTCCGATTCTTTTGGTTCTGGTCGAATGAAATCGTCCTCTTCGTCTGCTTCCTTTGGTTCTGGGATAACCATGCCTTCGTCTTTTCCTTGAAGAACTTCCTGATGATATCTGGCCAGGACAGCCATTGCCAAAATGGCAAAGATTGAAAGTTTAAGCATTTTTGCTGAGCTTCGCCTAAATTTAACCAGATAGCTGAAACTGAATTTCGCTTGAATAATGAAAAATTTGAGAGAAACTTTTGCTTTTATAGCAAGATTATCCATAATTTCACATTTGTGCCCACTGATAGCTGCCAGTACCAGAAATTTTTCACCCAAAATATTGATGATTTCCTTGAGCTTCATTTGTAACTCTGGAAGTCAATGAAGGCACACGTCAAACAGTTTTCTACTTATATATAATTTCAGCTTATTTTGTGGAAATCAATATCGCGGCAACTGTCATCTTTCGCGTGAAAAATTGAGTACTCGTGTTAAAATTAATTCAACGTAATATTTTGGAAATATAGAAATATTGAAAACTGAAAGGCAAAAGAACAACATATCACCACAAAATCGATACCAAATTAGAAAATTTGTGATTTTGAGGACTAGAAAATTACCAAAAATTACGTGAAAATTACCTAAAATATGCCATTAAGAATAAGCGAATAAGAAAACAACCATCTTTTGTAAAACGCGAAATGTGACTACATAGAATTATATTCATACAAGAGGGCTCGTTATTGTGTGTTCGCACATGAAGTTCCGACCCGAGCTGATCTACATTTTCGACTTATTTGTCAACCAAATCAAGAGATAACCAACAGTAAATAATTGAGTTTTAAAAAATCGTTTCACACCCAAACTACTAATTGAAGTACATAATGCCATGCCTCATTACAGCGCTTACGAGACCTGCCAATAAGAAAACTACGGGATGAAACAAACAAAATAAACAAAACTAAAAAACAAACGGCAAAAACTCAATATCTAAATGTAAAAGCACCTAGTACACAACGTCAAAATGCAATCAGATAAAATCTTAACTGCACAGTATTTCTTTTATTTCAACTATACAGCAAAATGGATTCGTCCTTAATGAGACTAGGTAACAAGTAAAATAAAAAAAAGAGGCGAAACTCTAAAATCTATCAACATTTTTTAAACCAATTAATTTCAAACGTCTTAAAAATCATTAGCTTTTCACAAAATAATTCTCGATAAATTCACTAAAAAGTCAGTACAAAACTGATAAAACTTGTCTTTGGTTAGACTAAGAAATGGACTAAAGATACAGAAAAACTCAAGAAAAAACAAACAGTCTGCGAAGACATAAATTATTGAAGCCATTAAAATCCTTAGCTATTATCTTATCATTGTTTTTTTATTTCAATTGCTATCTAAACTAATTGAACTGAAATTATACTGAACAATTTAAAAAATTTACTTGGACCTCATTTGAAAATAATTGGGCTCTGTTATTACGCGAATGTGGTAAAAGAAGAGAAAAAATACAAATAATGACCACTCACATAGCATTTATGAAAACGCATAATGTCCCACAAAAAATAATCAGTTACGACATAATATCAACCAAAAGTGTTAATTTTGAATTACAAGGAGTTTAATGGGACCTCTCAATGATGAGAAAAATTTAAATATCGACGAAAAGAACAACAAAATCCATACAAGAAACTTTACAAATGACAAAAAAAACGAAAAAATAAAACTTAATTTGAAAACGAATGAAAATTTGAACTGTAAGACTACTTGCTGTGAACTGTCTGCATAGAGCAATATCATTCATTCAATCCTCAATTGGAAGCTTTCAAGACCTCTCAGCAAATTACGACTACATAAAGAATAAAAGAAACAGCAAGTTCTAAAAAATTAGACAAAACTCTCGAAACCATTAAATAAAGGAATTTTTTAGAACAAAGTTTCCTACCTATAAATAGTTTTTTGGCATCAATAGGATTTTTTTCCTTAACATAAGAGTTCAAAAAATCAACAAATATGAACAAATATTTTAAAACTACGAAATCTTTGAGAAAACCCGTAGTATCAACGACATAAATTCAATAGCCTTCAACGGAAGTCAGCCAATACGCTAAATTATGCCTAGGTAGGAAACAAAATGTTTTTTGTTGTGTACCATTCTGCAATAAGACATCAGAATAAGTCTTATGACTATGAAAACATTAACAAATAATTCATTAGGGTGCGGGAAGAAAAGTGCGGGAAGAAAGTGTCGAAGCCACTTAATCTTCAAGTTTTTCTCTGAAAAAAATGGTACTCTTCATGTCTTCTCTGAGCCAATGAGAACTATCAAACTTAGGAAAATGTGATAAATTTCCAAAAGAAAACAAAAATTACTTAAAAAAATTATCCAAAAATTTTTAAAAAATTACCTGAAAACTCGTCGCATCGAAGTCATACGGCCCATAATTAAAGATTAAAAAGCTAACCGGATTATTATTTGTTGCAGTAAAAAAACGTCGGCTGTCATTACTGAGACTGAAATAGAGATCAAAAATATCAGTTTAGGATTGGCTAACATTCAAAAATAATTTTTCCAAAAATTATTTCTAAATTCTTAACAGCCATTAGCTGATCACTCAAAGCACTAGATAAGGTAACTTTACATTCATTAGGAAGACACTTGCACTTTTAGTCAACGTGTCTATTGCATAGGTCTTCAAAAATTCAGTAAAGTCTCAAGAATAAAATCAAAATTTCATTAAAATTTACTAACACTAAGTGTCGAAGCCAAAACAAAATTTGAGCGGTTCCTTGAAAGCTAGTTTTCTTTCCATTGACCTGAAAACGAGGTTTTTCATAAACGGAACCTAGATATGAAAGGTGACTATTCTCTTAGTGACTTAAAAAAACAAAGAATAACAAAAATTTTTCTAAAAAACAGCTCTCAAAAAGAATTCGATTTTTTTTGGTAGTAAATTTCCTTATAAGATCAGAACTAGTCCTTTTAATCGCCTTTCATTTTTTAAGAACACCAAATTGATGCATTTCAAAGAGTCAAATGTAATTTTGAATTAATAATTTTATAGAAAAGATGTTAATTCGAACAAAAACTACGCCGAAAGTGAACAAAAGTGAACCAAATATCCCGTGTTCACATGAAACTTTAATTCCCGATAATTCCTCGAAAAAAAAAAAACGAATTTCAAAAAAACTCTTTCAATTTCGAATTCTACGCTGGACGAGCTTTTTATTGATACCACTCACATTTCTCTAATATATCAATCGGCCAAAATTGTCTGAACAAAAAAACCCATTTGAGTATATAGTTCCTCCCCCCACAAGTGGGGTCGGAACAATAATGACCGATGAAACATTCAAATCTTTATCAGTACATTTTGCAATTTATGAACTCAGTGATTGCGAAAACCACCTACAATTATCCGCGCCAACTCTTGTTTAAAAATAGACTAAATTTTGAAAGTAAGTAAATTTCACAGAATTTTTCCCATGTATTAGAAATATTACTTTGGAGGACGAATTCTCACTTTGAGATTCGATACTGGCTCTGCAAAGTGCTGATAATACCAATAGCAGTTGTAGAATCGATAATTTTGATTAAATGGATTAAAAGTTTATTTGCTAATATAATTGTAATAGCCGTAGGAAGCAAGCATATCAGCTGCAACTATGTTCCTTGTAAAGTTTAACTCATAAAGTTTTGCTCGGATCTACTAAAAAATGATGTCTAAAATTTATAATTGAATTCAATTTCTGTAGGAAAATGAACTCGGTTAAAATTGCAATTCTATCGGATAGATGAATAAAAAAGAGTTAAATGATTACTAAGTAAGAATTCATTTAATCAGTTTAAGTTAAAACTGGATGGTTTTTCTCAAAGTATTGGCTCTAAAAATTCTCCAAAACTTAAATCATCAAGCTGAGTATGCGAACTTTTCCTAAATATCCCTAATTTTGAGTTGTTTGACCCTAAGCGAACTATGTTGACCTATGGGGATCGTGGACAACGCCTACGAATTTGTGAAACTTACTTGCTCTCTTTTTCAAAGAGAAATTACGTGAAGTCTATTTACAATTGTTAGCTGAACAAATTAAAACGTAGCTTTGTAAGTAGTTTTAATAATTTGTGTATCAAAATTTCACAGCCGAGGTATAGTTGTGAAAAAATCAAAGAGATTGAAATTTAATTTCCTTAATTTGTAGATATCCGGATACATAAAGGCTGTAAATATCAAAGGCATGCATTTTACTTATACTAAGCGTAAATTACAATTACCTTGAGGGTGGATTTTTAATACTAAGTGTGTGACAAGTTATTACTTCAAATACTCTAAATACATTTACATTGAGTGCGTGAAATCTAATGACAACTTTCTGTAGGTGCTTATAATTTTTTGAACTCTCCTTACTTTTTCTCTTACGCTTATATGTTTCAGAAACCGGTGATTAAAATTAAGTTAAGTGTTTTTCATAAGGGCTGTCCATTTATGCAGAAGATAAGTTCGAACAGGCGTTGTCTTGAGGATTTATTAGCTGTACCGGGAGCAGATTCATTCTGTTTGAAAAAAACATTGAACCTTTTTTGGATTTTTTTTGTGTTCCATCGGTTTGACAAGATGTGCAAACGTTCGCCAGTACTTCTCAACAACAAGTACTGCCGAACGTTTTATTATAAGTAAAATCAATTGCTCAAAATTTTTCAAAATATAAAATTCAAACGAATGTTCCAGTGCTTTTATCAGAGCCATTCTTTTGATCCACTAGTTTAGGGCTCTGCCAAAACAAAATTTGGTCATTTTCAATTATTCTACAGGAATTTTTTTATCACAATGATTTTTACAAAAAGCGTTTATGAGGAATAGCGTGTTTCGTAGATGAGAATTATTGGAAATTTATCTACCAAAACATGATTCAACAAAGTGACTGAAAAAAATGAATAATGAGAATCAACCAAAAACACAGATTATAAAACCATTGGACTGAAAAATTGAAAAAATTAAGAGTTATTTACAGGTGCTGCCTTACCCAGTACTCTGCGTCTTGATTGAAACGGTTGGTAATGCTGTCTTGGAAAATGGGTATCCGCCCAGGTCAGTATTACCCCGGTGCTGCTTCTGTATGTACATAAGCAGAAAAAAATTTAGAATTCCGAAAGCTCAGAAAAACAGACTTATGTGATGACTAATGGTGGACCCATGAGAAGACGTTGCTCGACTCTAATTGGGTATGAAAAGCCTTCAATTGGGCCCGTCAAAAGACCTTAGGTTGACTTCAGGTAGTTGATAGACTGACCGTGTAATTTTACGCAATATTCATCCCCACCACTAGGCATCCAAATTCTTTTCATGAGTCTGCACCCAGACCTGGGCGAAATAAATTTATTAGCGAAAGATACCATTATGTTGCTGATAAAACATAATTTCAAGGCACCTAAGTGTTGATGTTTAATTAATTCACAGAGAAACGTGGTTTTCTGTTTTAAATGCTTCGAGTTGTCATTTGTCCACAAATGTGAAATATTAATTTCAGTTTTAAGCTCAAACGCATGAAAACGTTATGTAGACGTCTCTCGGACTTCTGTTTCATCAAAAAGCAGTCCAGTTTCATATATTTCCAAAATGTTCGAGTCACTTTCAGCAACTATACATTTCAGATCAACCTTCAATTTTCATAAAAGAGAATAGTGTATTCTTTAACCATTAATTCTTTGAATTTTTGCGCTGTTGCAACGATCTTGCCGTCATGCTGCAATTGGCGTTATTAGATACGGTTTTAATTGATGCAATCTCTGAATGGTGAGATTGATTTATTGTGGCGATCATGTATTGGATGTTTCATTAATTTCAAAAAATGAGAGGGTTTGGTTTTCAGTTTCAAGTTATAATTTAAAAATCAATAATATTTGTATGAAAAATTAACAGGAGAAGATTTTACTACGAGTTTTTTTCTTATCAATGAAACAAATATTAAAAGTGCTAGATATGAATGAATTATATGAATGTCAAACTGGTGGAAATTATGTTCTCATCAGTTTTTAGGATAACTGGTGACATATTAGGCCTAATTAAAAAATTAATCGAAGAAACTGCAAAAACCTTACAGTAACAATTTTTTTTAAAAAAGTCCATTTTTAACATTCCAGACGTTTGAACACATTTCAGCTTTAAACGAAATTTTTAACATTAAACCATTAAATGTTTTCAAAAACTGCTAACTGTTCTACAAAAATTTACAATCAAAAAGTTTTGCAAGACATGATTTGTTTCTTTTTCGTGACCTATGAAAAAAATCTTTTGGAAAAAACTCTAGAATTGGGGGGAAACAGCTGAAGGACAGTTGAGTGTTTTTCCAAGTTTTTTAAATTCTCAGCAAATTCAATTTCAGCTACAATGTGTTATTCCAAGTATTGGGGAAGTGCAAAAAATTTCGATTGGACCAAAAAGCTTAGATATTCAGGAGAATTAAAAGACCACAAAAATTCAGTCAAATAAAATTGACCTTATTTTTAAGAATAGAACTCAAATAGCAAGAACAGACAATCAGATAGTTTGTTACGGTGTTTCACCACAATACGGAGACCCTCGCAAAGACTTTCATGTTTTCGGAAAGATCCAACTCAAGTTTTGCCAGAACTTGACAAGGAAGGGCAAAGAAAGGACGACACAAATTTGGAACTGCTCTACGTGGGTTTCTATTATTTGAGAAAAGACATTGTGTGAATCCAACTGTTTCTGTGAGGACCACAGACAGTCTTTAGTATGACTTTTTTGGGTTCTCAAGCAATAAACTTCGCAAAATTTTGAACATCTTGTTGACAAACAATTGCAAGTTTTGATGTATCTCTGGCAAGTTAGAAGTGAACCAGGAGAAGTGGACATCAGAAATGTGTTGGTTGATTGTGAAAAAGACACGAAAGGCCAAGCCAAGATGTGATAAATCTTGTAGTGAGTATGTAACAAAAATTAATCGTTGAGGTGTTTGCATCCAAGCAACAAAACTTTTTAGGTTTTTTTTCTAGTTGAACTGCTCGTTGATTGTTTTCTGCCTCTTCAAACACAAACGATGACATAGCAAACAAGGAAAGATCTATCAAAGACCTTGAAAGCGGCAATGTGGTTCTTAGAGAATCAGAGATCTTGCGTGAAGTTCGAAAAGATGTTGTGGAAATCCAAAATATGTTGGGGTGAGGCGTAAATGTTGTGGGTTTTTCCAAATGAACTCTACAGAGAAACTCGGAAACATAAAAAGATAAACAAAAGATTCGACTAGAAAAGATGAAAATTAATTTTAACAAAGAGTAGTTTTTTAAGGTTCCATAAAGAGAAATCAAGAATAAAAAGCAGGTCCATCTTATAGTATTCAGCTGGATAATAAAATAAAAAATTGCTATCTAGTTTTTATTAAGGTTTTTGTGATCTAATATTTTAATTCCATAAAAGTCCAGAACACAAACAATAAGACATATGTTGTTTTTGACCCAAAAGTTCATAAAGAAAAACGACCAAAAGTATGTTTTTGCTGATGCCTACTATGTTTCTGTTTTTAGTGAATTCCAAATTGAAAGATGTAATGAAATTACTTTTCGCACTATCTCCAAGCGTGGCAAAGGGCTAAAAAGGAGCTTTTAATTTTTATAGACTTAAATCGTTTCTATTAAAAAGAAACGTAAAAAGCGCAATTTTCAAAGCAACTAATTTATTTTAATTTGTTGTTTCTCTCAAATTTTCGGTATAAGCGAGGAATATTCCGGAACATTTCAAAATCGGTTCTGTGTTTACACACAAAATCTACAGGGTATAAAGTCTCTCTAAATTAATCTGGCACATTCGTATATTGTCTTCTGCAGGATCTGGGAACCACATTTGATCAGATGCACGAACGAAAACAAATTTTGATACATTACCTTGTTTCCTCCTGCTGCTGATTTTTTTGTCTGGAAGTGGTTCTGGGACATTGGAAACCCAACTGCTATTTCATGTGTGTTCTATGAAAGCTAAACCCCAAATTGTCTTTGGAAAACGAAACCCAAGCCAATCGTCTCTCAGTTTGTGAAAGAACGTCTCCGCATCCACACCGAGATCAAGAGAAGAGCTGTCAAGTGTTGGCGTTCATCTTTCAAAAATTTTTTTATTTATGAAAGATAAGAAAGCAAAGAGTTAAAAATTTTAAAGCACTTCTGATCTCATCTGAAACTGAGTAATTTGCTGTTTTTTGAATCAGAGGAAATTGCCAGTTGGTTAAATTTGGGTCGCTGCAGATCGCTAGCTTCAAATATTGTGTGTTTGAGTGTATATTATCAGAAAGACAAATCAAGGAATGTTTCTTGATTATCCGCATTTTTAATACTTTTCTTAAAATAGTCAATTAAAAACCTCAAATTCAAAAACGGCCTGCAAGGCAATAGAGCAATTTTATTTAGACAAGTATTGTTTCTATGATTTTTATAGAATATAACAATTTTTAAATTGTTCCATAATAAATAAAAGTAACTAATTTTTTTGTTTTAATTGAGATGTTGAAACAAAACGGTTTGTTGTCATATAAACAAATTTTAAAAAAAGTTTTAGGTCTTTCGATTTTAGTTTTCTGCTGGCATTCAGATTAACTTCGTTTAGAAACATTTTTAAAGAGAAGAAGATTATTGCAGTCAGAAAAAGAGCACATGCATAGGTTGCAACAAAGGAAAAATTGTTTTACGTTTCTAATATTTTATTATTTGTTTCACTGTATATTTTATTGAACATATTTGTTAGTAGTATCGTATATATACAGGAAGATCGGGGGGGGGGGGGGAGATCCTTTGGAGATCCGTTCGGCAGAGGGGGATCACTGATTCCTTAGGGGAGATCCTTCGAGATCCTATCGGCAGAGGGGAATCACTAACACCTTAGGGGAGATCTTTTATGTTAAGAAAGTGGTAATTGCGCTACATGTATCTGTCTGGCGGCTTATTGTTGGTATATATACTTCGCGAGTGTGAGGGAAGATCCCTCATGTTAGCGGTTTTTTTGCTACATGTATTTGTGTGAATATACTTTGGTTGGGAGTGGTCAATCCTATGAGGTACGATTAGGATTCATTTTGCCAGAATAATATTTGTTGAAAAGGATGGCCAAAACGATAGCAACCATTGATCTAAAAAACATTCATGAAATTTACCTGGAGATAAAGAACAATTATCCAAAAAACGGTGAAAGGTTTCTGTATTTTCTAGCTGCTTGCCAATACCTTGACCCTGATATTGATTTCGAGGCAACATTGAAGCTGAGACCGTATGGAGGTCTAATTGGAACTGATAATTCGTCGCTGGACAACTACTTCAAATCGTCCAAAATACTTCGACTTCATGCAATACTCCACGATGCGTCAGGTTTTATAGCAGAGTACAGTCGTAAAGGCCCTGGATACTTCTATGTGTTACCTTGTCCAATTACGAACGAGTATTTGGGTCACATCACGGGATTGGCTTTTTGTTTGTTTGTGAAGACGTTCAAAAACAAATTGTTCACTTTGTTGGAATGCTGAAACAAGAAATAGTGATATTGGATTTTGAAGGTTTTCGTTACAAGAAAACTGGTTTTATAATAAAAGAGTTATCGCTTTGTTCAAATAATTATTCGGACTCAATTCTTTTTCTTCCGCCAGTTTCCTACAACTCACTTTCCGCTAGTGACAGGAGATCTCATAAGTGGGTTACTAAATTTTTACATGGTTTGTCTTGGAACAGCGGTACTTATCCTTATTGGTTTCTATCACAAATTTTTGTCGCCATTAAACTTCGGTTTCCGTTAGGGAAATTTTATGCCAAAGGGAAAGAGAAAACAGAATCACTCCAAACTCTCTTGCAGAAAGAGGTAATAGATTTGGAAACTCTTCTATGTCCGAAAGTTGAAGATATTAAATCGCCAATTGATAATATCACTTGTGCTCTCCACTCTTTCTACCTACCGGAAAAGCAAAAGAGGAAACATTGTGCTAAAAGGAAAGCACAGCTGTATTTCTATTGGATCTCTCTGCCATCCAATGAGCCGTCGAGTGGAGAAAGCAGCTCCGTCAGTTCTTCAAGTGAATTTATCTCCAAGTTTGACAGTACGCAGTTACATAACGAATGATAATCAGTTCACATTGACTTTTTTAAAAGAAGAAAAAATAGAACCACGGGGACAGAATATTCTGCAAAAACAACAGATTCTCTGCAACACTGAAGAAATTGAGACGCTGAAGAAATATCTTTCTTTACTTGAATATTTTCAAATGTATCATGTCGTTACAACAGAAAATGAGAAAACTGAAACTAACCCCTTTACCTACGCCCAAGTGGCCAGCACCAGTTCAAGTACCTGTGGACGATGACAATCTCCCTGATGAAATTAAAATGTTGGTCAGTGAAGGCAACGTAGAGTCTATTGTCTACTATGGAAGTGGTTACGGAATGCAGGCAAACTATAAAGTGACTTACAAAAAAGACGACAAAGACTCTAGATATACTACTTATGAATTCTTTTGGATTGAAAGAGAGACTAACAAAAATGCAATTTAAACTAAAAAACAGAGTGTAAATTCATTTTTCCAAATAACTTATTTTCAAATGTGTGTTAAAGAAGTCCAGATAGACTCCGCTAATGTAGGGGGTTTGAATGCTTTAGTTTTTGATGAGGAAAATCATGAGAGGCGTTCGTGGAAGTTTTTAAATTCTCGGCAACCACGTTCCAAAGTCGTCTATTTTACTCAAATTTTGATAATACTTTTTCTTATTGTAGTGTCTTTAACCAAGCTTGTGTTTTCCCAACTTGATTGTGAGGAATCAACATTTTGGTTTTCATTGCTTTCGTGCACAGTTGGCTACGCTCTTCCAAATCCAAAGCTATGAACAAAATAATATCCACTAGCGATAGGCTTTTTAAGGCTGTTTGTGGTCCGTCGTGTTCTGGAAAAACAGAACTTATATTCCAAATTTTATTGAGAAACACTTTCTATCCAACCTTTAGTTCTATTTACTTTTTCTATCAACACGAGCAGCCAAAGTTCAGCACAATAGAGCGTAAAGTGAACATTTTTTTCACTAAGTTTTCTGGATTCGAATTCATTTCTCAGCTGGAAAATTGTCTGCTTGTGTTTGACGATTCGTGTGAAGAAATTTTCAATGACAAAGAATTTTCAAAACTTGCAACTGCGGGACGCCATAGAAATATTAGTGTGATTTATGTTAAGCATAACTTATTTCAACAGAGTAAATGGTCGCGAACGATTGATCTGAACACAACCCATATCATTTTGTTCAAATCACCTAGAGACATACAGCAGATCACCTATGTCGGAAAACAGTTGAACAATACAAATTTTTTGAAGGAAAGCTATGAACTTGCAACAAAACAACCTTTTGGACACTTACTCATTGACTTAGATCCAAAAACATCAGACTCCTTGCGTTATTGTTCAAATATTGTACAACCAGGTCCAACAATTTTTTATCTACCGTCCTCCAAAGCGGTTATCACTACTTTGACAGATGAGAGAGAAAGAGTTATGTATGCTAAAGCAAATGCTCGAGCTGCCCGAGAGCAATTTCAGAAAGTTCCTCAAACAAGCACCAAATAGCTTTATAAACTTTCTCTGTGAGTGTTTGCTCAATGTGATCAATGGCAACGTTCCAGTGAACAGGCAGTTACTTAAAAATCAGGAGAAATCATTTCAACAAATATTATCAAAGAAAACAACTTTGGAGAAAAAGCTAAACGTTTTAGCCAAAAAACCAGAACTCATTCGAGCGTTGGGATTGTCGTGCTATATTTACTTGAAGGCAGAATAATGCATGCAGGAGAGTTTGTTTTGATCCCTAAAAGAATGTTCATTTCAAAAAACCCAACCAAGGAAGAAATATTTGATAATCCAATGCATCTGCAAAAACCAACTCAGTTAGCACTCCTACAGAGGACTAATCCCAATTTTGAACTAAATAATGAGAAAAAAGTACAAGATGCGGACACTAACACTGATTGGTCGATCAAGAGAACAAAGAGTAGCGGTGATGTGACAAGTGATGCAGACGATGTAAGAAGCGAATCGTTTTTTAGCGATGACAGTGAATTAGAGCCAATAGTGAAAAAAAGGGAGGGATTCAGCATTCGACTCAATAATGCTAGAACTGAAACTAGTGGATGAAAACAAAATAAAAAGAGCTGCAATTATCCTAAATAAAATTTTTAATTCAAATAATGTTTCTATTAGTGAAGAGACCAACATTCTGCACATTAACGATGAGCCTCAAGGAGTAGATGTAACAAGCTTTTTGTACAATTTACAACAACCCACAAAAAAATTGACTTGTCAAAGTATACCAAAATCTTGAGTGAACTTGATATATCAGCTGACTTGGTTTATAATACTCACGCAAAAAAGTTATAGATCAGTTTTACAGTGAAGATGAAAAGGAAACTGCATCCAAACAACTAAAGCAAAAAACAAAAAAAGAGCAGGAAGGAAGACGATCTGAACCAACGAAGAAACATGCAAAGCCAAGAGTCGATGAAAGTAAAGATAAGACAGCGGAAGAGGCGCGTAGAAAAGACTGGGATATCTATTGACGATGTGCGAAAACTTGACAAGCTCTATTTAAACGGTCCTGCGTCATTTGGAAGCGCAAAGAGATTGCAAAATTTGAGTAAATTATCAATGAAGAAAATTAAAATGTATCTGGAAACGAAACCATCTTTTAACAAATACCGATCACGTCGCCTCAGGTTTCCAAGGCTTAAAGTTGTTGTTAACGACATAAATGAGATCTGGTCCGTAGATCTAGCATATGTTGATAAACTTGGAAAATACCACGGTGGTGTAAAATATCTGCTTGTGGCTGTTAACTGTTTGTCAAGATATCTCAGGTTTGAGCCACTGAAAACAAAATATGCCACAGAGACAGCACAGGTCTCCAAAAAGATGATCAGCATAAACAACCTGAGAAAGTTTGGGTTGATGATGGTACAGAGTTCCTAGGTGCCTTCAAAGCCCTATTCACTGAACGCGGAATTCATTTATACAGTACATTCAGTGAGAAAAAGTCTGCTTTTGCGGAAAGAAATATACGCTCTTTGAAAAATATAATCTACAGATATTTAGAAGAAAAGTGGACTTATTCATTTCTAAACAAATTGGATGCATTTGTTAAAACAATCAATTCTAGAGTAAATCGAACGATAAAGCTCGCTCCGAACAAAGTCACGAAGAAAGACGTTCCAAGGCTTGTGTCCTTGACTGCAAATACAACAAATTCTCAAAAACCCAAATTCTATATTGGTGATTTTGTGCGCATAGTGAAAAAAGAGCAGACTTTCGGGAAGGGCTACAAACAGTCGTTTACTGACGAGATTTTTGAAATCGCATCTATTCCGACATTGCATCCTCCCACGTATTCTCTTATTGATGCGGATAAAGAAGTTATCCAGGGTAAATTCTATCAACCCGAACTTCAAGTAGTACGAGAGTCTCCTCTAAAAAATGGGAAGTAAACGATTGGAAGACCAGTTTACGGTACATGTTATTTCTAGCGCTTCGATGGAGATCTTTGATCAAAACACACTACCTTCGTTCAGAAATTTTTTCAACGATGAAATTCAACTATCTGGCGACTGGAGGGTAGCTCTAAGCGAAATTATTTTTCCGACCAAAATTCAGCATGTGGTGAATGGAGATTTGATAGCATATAGTCTTAAGGGTTACGAGGAGTCACAAAGAATCTCATTTGATGCCAATGTCATTTCTCGACCTTACAGTGGAGAAAAATTCTCTTTCATGACTGGAAACTTTGAAACTGTTGCTCAACTTTTATTTACTATCAAGCGAACAGTTGGACTACCTAATTTTTCGTTTCGTCAAATCAAGAGTACTGGAAAATACGAAATACTTTTTGGTAAAAATGAGGGAATCACTTTTGCTAGTGAAGAAATACCCAGTATTGTGGGTTTTACAGGAATTCCAGATAAACGTGGTGTACATATTGGGTACAAAATGAATACAGCTATATCAAATAAATTAATGAAGAGCGATGAGACATAGGCTTTTTATGGAGAATTCCCTGCTGATCTGTCCGCGGGAAAGCACTTAATGTTCATATACACAAACATTATCGAGTATCAATATGTTGGTGATGCTAAGGCGCCTTTATTACGTGTCATTGATTCAAATTAACGTCTGAAAAACGGTAGCGTGTGTGAACTTGAACCAACACATAGAATAGTTTTTTCAAATTTGGACTATAAAAAACTACTTTCAAATACGATTCAATCAATTTCCACAGAGTTACGTACCGAAACAGGTCAATTAGTCCCCTTTTCAGGAACCGGTAAAGTAATATTGACGTAACAGTTCAAAAAATTTGGTGATTAAAACAATGGAATCGTACTATACCAATCAAGCATCTTCGTTGCCTTATTTTTCTGGACACTATAGACAAAGAGGAAGTGGCTTTGGAGCTTTAGCAAGTGGCATAGGTCGAATCGCCTTACCGCTTGCACGAAAATTCATTCTACCCGCAGCAAAACGTGTCGGAAAAGAACTTCTATTACAAAGTGTGCCAGAGTTAGTGGATGTTGTCAGCAAAAAAAAAATCCGCAAAGCAGGCGTTGAAAAACACTATTTCGAACGCAGTTAAAAAGCAAACAGGAGGCTCATTAGCACTGCGAATGAGACGACAAAACCGAATGAATCGGAGACGGTCTAAGCGATCTGGCTCAAAAGCTAGAAAAAGTACTAATGTGAGAAAGACAGTCATTTCAAAAAATAAACAGCCAAAAAGAAGTCGGTCGGATTTCTTCGCTAGAGTTAAAGATGATCGGTAATATGTTACCAACAGAGGCAACACATAGTTCCCCGGATTTGTTTGAAAAACCAGCGCTTCTTGTAACTTTTGATGGTAGTTTTTGTCAAAAAGTAGGGCCAGTGTACAGCCCTAACGGACCCATGCTCGAATTTGAGGTGGCTGGAGACAGAAATAGTTTTATTGACCTACAAAAAATTTTCCTGGAAATCAAATGCAAGATAGTTCAAGGTTCTGAAGCCGATTTGAAATATGACGCTGGAGCTGCAGCAGACGTGACCAAAACAGACGCCCCTTACTTCTGCAATAATGTTTTACATTCGCTCTTTTCTGACTGTACAGTATCTGCCAACGGATTAAAAATTTCAAATGCAAATGGAAATTATGCTCACAAAAAGTTTCGTTGAAACTGAATTTTCTCATAACAAAGATGCTAAAGCAACTTGGTTGGCATGTCAAGGTTATTCCTACGAAGAGAACCCCGGAGCAATTCTGGCGACTGAAGTTAACAGACGAAAAACTTTGGTTAGACAATCTGCCGAATGTACTTTTTATGGAAAAGTAGCTGTAGATTTTTTTACTTGCGATCGACATCTTTTGAGTGGTGTGACGCTGCGAATTTCTTTTCGACGATCAATAGATGATTTTTCCGACGATGCTGTAAAATCCTACAAAGTAAAAATTATAGAAGCTAATTTGTATGTAAGAAAAATGACGTTGAACGATGACGTGGTTTCTGCAATTGAAAAAACTTTACTATCAAGTCCAGCGTCCTATCCGTATTTGGAGACCATAACTAAAACGTTTCTTGCTTCTACTGGCTTGCAAAGCTGGAAACAAGAAAATGTTTTCAGCAGGGAGCCAAGTCGACGTCTAGCTATATGCCTTAACACAAATGAAGCGTTTTTAGGAAGCAAACAACTCAATCCTTTCCACTTTCGTAAATTCAATCTGGAGCAGATTTGTATTTACCGAAACGGACTTCCTGTTGCTGACAGTCCAATAAATACAACTGATGACAAACGCTTATATTTAAACACAATGTCAGACTTAGCCTATACTGACAATGGTCATGGAATTAAATTGTCTGAGTACCCGAGCCATTTTATTATGGTGTTTGATCTCACAAGCACTCAGCAGGCGTCGCATGATTTTATTCACCCTGAACTCACCAATTGTTCAATTTCAATAGAACTCAAGTTTTCAGTTGTCTTGCCAAGTAATATAGAAATTTTCATTATTGGTGAGAAAGCGAGCACTATTTTCATCGATTCGGCTCGGAAAGTTTCTAAAAATTATATTCTGACAAATTAATGGATGAAGACGAAATAAACAACCTGATTCAAGCATGTAAACTTCTAAAGTACAAATTTTGTGGTGTCTTTGCAGCTGATAATTTTCCCTTGAAATTGTCACAGAACAGATTCATTATTGTGAATGTATCCAGCTCTGATTCTATTGGAACACATTGAACACTTTTGTGTAGGAAGAATGGCAATTAAATTTTCGCTGATCCGCTTGGACAGAAATTAACACCATACAAATGTTTGTACAACAGACTGGCCTCTGCTGCTCTTGATATTCAAAACGTGTATGAATTGCTTAGAAATCAACCAATACAAACACAAAACTCTATATTGTGTGGCTTATTTTGTATTTATGTTGCTCATTACATTTATAACAACACAGAAATTGTAAAAATGAGTGATGTTGATTTGATTCGATTTGCGCTTCATATGATGCTCTAACTAACTCTACTAAAACTCTGCTTAGTTGAATAAAGTTTTTTTTTCAAAATTTTATTTTCTCTTCATACACTATGCGTACAAACAAAACATCAGTATCAACAGACAAATTACCATATCCGCTCAAAAAAATGTCCATTATTTGGCAGAAAGCACCTGAGTGTGGCCCAGACAAGATATTTTGAAATCTCTTTAGAGATTCACTTGCAAAGCTATCAGTTTGAGTTTGTTGGTTATTGGACTTTGTAATACAGTTTTGCAATGACATTTGATGGAGTTGAAACTGTACGCTGCTTCCTTGCTGTAGTCGTCGTCGATTGTCTTCATTCAACGTCACGTTGCTGTTGTTGTTGACTTTTTGATTAGCAGCTACGTTAGAGAAGTTTGGCAACAGTTTCTGAATTGAGTGGGAAACTATGCTCAAAATTTTGTTGTATTCAACCGCCAAAACAAGCTTTTGAAAAATTTCTCCGTTCAGCTCTAGGGTAATTGAATTGGCAAACAAAAGCTTAAATGTTGTGTAGAGACAAGGCACTGTATAGCTTTTTTTTAATTTTTGATTTGTCTGAAGACTTTGTCACGTCTGATGTATCCACCAAAACATGGTAATGATTAGTTTTCAAAGTGCAAAAGGGGTTTTCAAAATGAACACACACAGCATAATTTTTAACACCATTCAACTCCGGTTTTTCATCGCAAACTAAAAATTTGAACGCCTTCTGAAATTGTTTGAAGAAACCCGGCGATCGTTTAAACATTGCTTCAACCATTTTGATTAATCTGTGGAAGCAGCCGAGGATGAGGACGCTGATTCGTATCCAAAATCTTTTTCTGCTAGTTTAGGTTTTTTAGCCACCGGTTTTTTAGTAACCGAAGTATCTTTTTTCCCTTCTGACTCTGGCACCGAGTTTCGTATCCTGCCACTTTTTTCATAAGTTTGTCAAATTCCTCTGTTGTAAGGGATATTCTCTGTTCAAATTCGTATTCATTGTCTTTTCTCTTAAAAAGTTTCAAAAAGACATACGTCCCGGTGTTTTCATAGGTTTTGAGAGTAGCTCTTATCAACCTCTTTTCTGTTTTGGATATATCAAAATAGCAATCACCGTACTCTTTGACTTTGCTTGCAGTGAAAGGAATTTGTACCACATTAGGTTGGAAGTTTTTGTTGTAGAACGTAGTCAACTGTTAGCGAAAGGTTAAATTATTCAAATGTTAACTATTCATTCCAAAAACGGTACTGATAAGGGTGTTTCAAGTGATTTACATATATCACATGTCTTCAGAGGCCCATGTATTTCCCGTATAATTTATATATCGCAGAGTTATATTTAGATCAACAAGAGGTATTTCTTGGCATTGCCTTGATAACCCACACACATACACAAATACACATTGGTAATAGTCCCTAACACCATGAGTTTCAAAGAAACTAACTGATAAGAGGGGAATAATACGTGTTAGGTGTGATAATTCCCTCGTAACAAGGAACCAAAGTGGTTTCAATTACAAGCAACGTGCTCCCCACCTCAGGCGCGCGGCATGCGTGGGTTATACGTGTGTGGTCTACTTATCCAACTTGGTCCAAATTAATGAAAAACACCTGGCGTTCAACTAAAATTTTGTAAATACATGTGCAGTTTTAAGGCGTGTGCCTAATTCTGTTATAAACAAAGTAGTAAAGCACATACGTTTTCAATCAAAATTCCGGGCCAAAATAGTTGGCCTTTGGTTGTGCCGGGGGCAGATAAGAGAACTGCCACTGGACTCACATTGTTAACTCGCATAAACTACATGGGGGTAAATTCCCCGCTACATTTTATTTCATTTCGGTTCCGAAACAGCAACTCTTTAACTTTGTTGAAAGTCCACTGTCTGAGTAGAAGTCAAATTTTGTGAACAAGTATCCTTGCGCTTAAAATACCTTCACAACTTTTTCTTGTTCAATTATCAAAAACATTCAGTTTGCTTATCTTCTCTTCAAAGCATTCCAAAATTCTTTAAATCATTATTATCTCTTCAAAATTCTTCAAACGCAGAAAATGTCTTTCCATATCCTAAGCGACCAAAACAATGTCTGGGAGCGAACAATTGTGTACCAAACCTTTTACGAAAACTTTGTGGTTTTTATCCAACAAAAAAGGACAAACGAGAAAGAGGAGAATTGGACAACGCTTGAACACTTTATGATACCTAAAATCTTCATTAACTTCATTGCAACCTTGCCGGACAAAAAGGAGAGTGAAGATTGCGGTGGAACCTTTATCACTTCAGGCGGGTTCGTTCCACCTTTGTCGCTAACAAATCCTCTTTACCCGTATGACATTGTGACGCTGCCAAAAGAAACTCGAACTATTCTATACAAATACGATTGTGACTGCGTGCCCTTTTTCGAAAACCAGTTGGGAGTAGTTCGGGCCTGCAACGACCTAGCCGATTTGTGGGGCCTTCCACATTCTCCCGAGTCACCACCACCAACACCAGGATGTGTTTCAACGCCAACTTCTGATCCTAGTGCCACTGTGACTCCGGAGAGCTCACCGTCTCTGTTTTCACCCGTAACAGAGGAGAAACTTGCATGGAATTTTGGCTCACTACCAACTGCAAGTCAATTGATGCAGAATTTGTCTGCGACCGACTTCAGAACACCGTCTGGCTCGACGACACCAACAACAATTTTAGAGACCGGTGCAAGCTTGGTTGCAACAACAACAACAACAACACCCGTCAACTCCGAGACGCCAAAAGTCACTCTCGCGCCTAGAAAAAGAAGGTCCTTTGGACCTTGTGAAAAACTCTTTGATTAGAATTTCTGAAAGGAAACCTAAACTCTCAGTTTGATTGTGTGAAGAATTGCTTATTGGAGTAATCAAAAATTGTGTTTTATAAAATGTTGAGTCAATTTCTTTGATTTACTTGTTTCGAGTTTGTAAAGGAGATTAATTATTTTTTGTGTATAAAATAAAAATTTAGTATTATTAGTTTGGTTTTTGAAAATAGAAAAAAAATTCGAAGGACTAAAGACAAACTGAAATTTTTTTTTCGAAAACCTGTAAAAGTGACTAAATTCGCCAAATGAAGAAACATGTATAAACATGGTTTTATAGAGCACAATATTGTCTACAAAATAGGACTTGAACAACTCTATTGAGAGGTGGAGTCTTTGCCCATTTTCAAACCATTTTTCAAACAAATTGCCTGAAAAATTGGAAAATTTTTGAAGAAAAACGAAAAAAAAACAATGAAAACGAAAAAGTTGGATAATTTTGTAAAGAGACATTTTGCTGAGCGCAAAGTGTTCTACAATAGAACTCTTAACAAAAATTTTAGAGGAGCACAATTTTATGGGTCACAGAGAACAAAATCTATGTTCAGTCATATATTTTTGTCTTTAACTTATCACCCTACAAGTGGAAGACTGATGAGGAAACTACTGAGAAGTATCTCATATGATGTAAAACAACACGCTCTAAATTTTTGGTCCCCATAAACTTTTTCATATCTGTAACAGAAAAAAAGTTATTTGTAAAAAAGCAAAAAATTTGTGAAAACTATAAATTTTGAAAAAATTATTTTCTTTCAAATAACTTGAAAACATGCAATTTTTCAATGTTTCAATGTTATCTCTATGTTTTTTACTACAATTTGAAGGTGTTACTATAGAAATTCCTCATAAAAAGTTTTCGAGAAAAAACACTTTTTTTCTGAAAAAAAGGTCAATTTTTCCGAAAAATCGAAAAATGTTGATGATGTGGTTGTTTTGCTGAAAAATACTCAGAATGAGTTTTTCTTACGACTTTGTAACAGAAATAAAAGGTTATGATGATCATGGCCAAAAAACCCCGGGAACACGGTTTTCGCAAACACCTGTTTTCAATTAAAAACATGTGGCTGCCAGATGTTTTGAAAAATCGTGTTCCCGAGGTTTTTTCACACTTCTGTAAAAACCGGTCGTCATAAAATCTCACGCTGTGAAACTTTGATCATAAGAATGATGAAGCTAGCTGCTCGCCAAGTATGAGTTCCATTAAAAATTGCGAAAAAAAAAACAAAAAAAATCAATTTTCTTGCCAACTTTTAAAAACATTTTTTTCTTAGTTTTTTAAAATCTTTCAACCCTCAACTGATTCTGCTACAACCTCCAGTAATCATTGATGGGACTTGTTATACTAAAATTCAAATCTATTTTCAAAAAAATTTTTTTTTCAAGGTTTTTGGTTAAAAAAACTGTGATAATCAACTTTTTTATGCCTAAAAAGCGATATTCAGTTCCACTAGAACACCAATAAAGCCATTTAACCATATAAGGCTCGCTAAAACACTTCATTGCATAGTCATTACGCATATATTGCATAGAAAATACGCATAAGTCTCCGACTATTACGGCAAAACATTGGTATTTGCATTTTAATTCAACTTTGCATAAGACATGATTGTAGCCCTCTTTGGCCAGAATACCAATCATATATGCAAATGGATTTCCATAAAACATGATCTACGCCCTCACTGGCGAATGATGGAATTTGCATAAAGCAGGACTAAATTTGCATAAAATGCTAGACGCCCTCTTACGGGATAAAAAAATGTTGTTTCTAAAGCTCCATCCATCTCCTAATTTAATTAATGGGGCTGTGAACATTGGGCAATGATATTATTCACTCTTGTGTAATCCTTTAATTAACTGATTGGAAAGAAACTTTGTCCCTAGAAATTTCGTTTTGAACATGTTTTCAAATTCAACCAATCAGAACGTTGGTTATTTTTAGAGAGTTGAAGGTTTGGTTTAGCTCGAACTCAAAACCATTTTATCTTCAAATTGATTCAACAATGAGTTTCTCGTGCAAATTTTGTAACGCCAAATTCACATTTCGCACCAACCGCAATCGTCACCAAAGGAACTTGCATCCAGATGAAGTTGGAGTGCCAGTGTACCACTGTGAACACTGTGATTTCACTACAAGAGATCTACGAACTCTCGAACGACATTTCGGAAACCGACATAATCCGTTAGTACAATGTTGTCTCTACTGCTACATTGGCTTTGTTTCTGCTGATCGCTTTGCCTCACACATAAGAGATCAACATGGACTGCCCTCGAGAACTAGTGAAACAAGCAGAAGACCAACAGAATCCGCCTTTCAAAGAGCACTTCAAGTTTTCACTATTGTTGGACGGAGGACAACCAAGATCTCATGGAGTTCATGCTGAACAATAGAGACATCATAACGGACCTTATAAACAGCGAAGTTTCGAATGCAGCCAATAAAATTCAGTTTGTTGTGTCTCTAGATCTGTAAAAAGAAAGAAACGAAAATGACAACGAAGAACAAGCTATCGAAATCTTTGCTAGCTCTGAAATGACTACAGTGTACTTGGATGGGCTCTCAAACGAAGATTTTTTCAAGATGTTGAGTAAGATGTTGATTATTCTCTTCATGTTTTCGTCACAAGGCAGTGGATGGATTCTACGCAAAGTAATTAGACTGGAAATCAAGATAGCCGCCTTTGCCCCCCGTGCATGCATCGTCATATATAGCTCTACCTGGTTTCCTGAACGGATGCCGTTCATTGCTCAACATACGAAACCATTTTGATCACAACTGCTTCGTGTATTGTTTCGTGGCTGTCGTTCACATCAAAAATCGAATCAATTTACTGACAGAAGGTCGATCGGGAACTGAAAAGACGAATCCAGATACGTACAAGAATGCGGAACGACAGCCGGTTGGAGACTATCAGATGCCCATGCCCATAAACAGGATCCCATACTTTGAGGACGCCGACGACGTTCGCGTCAATGTTTTCGGGTAAGTGTTTCTTTAAAAATATCAATAAAATTCAAATATTCCCGCTCAACGAATCAAAATGTTAAAACTGTATTGGTCTTCATGAATCTGTTTTGTTTACAGAATCGAGGGAACACGTTTGGTGATGATCTACGTTTCCAAAAAGTCAAACAAATCCTTCACAATGGACCTTCTTCTCCTCCACGATGAGAATGCTCATCACTACGTTCTCATCTTGAATCTGGAACGATTTGTCGCATACTTCAAAGGTATAGCGCACCGTGCAGCGCAGCGTATTTGTCGAAATTGTTTTTATTTGTGTACAAACAGAGAAACTTATCAAAACCATGTTAAAACATGCAGTGAACATGCAGCAGCCGAAATTGTTATGCCAAAAGAAAGCAACACTTCCCTACAGTTCAGAAACTGGAAAGCACGCTGGTTTCTTCCTATCGTTCTATACTTTTACACAGAATCTTATCTTGTTCCAATCGCTACAGCACAACCCTCACCCTCTACTTCCTACACAGTTGCAATTGAAAAACATGAACCTTGTGGTTATGCAATAGCAGCCATAGATTACGGTAAAGCAACTCCTGTCTACTTTGAACTCAAAAGAGGTGACAACTGGATGAACGAATTTGTAAAATCTTTGCACGTGCTGGCGCGGGACATCTACAACCGAAAACGAGCTTTCTACGGACCCTACCGAGGACCTGTTCCAGCGCGTGAAAATTACACAAGATGTTGGATCTGTGAAAACGAAATAAACGATGAGGCTGAGCTTGTTCTTGACCATTGTCACTACGATGGTCATTTTCTAGGGTGGGCGCATCAACTCTGTAACACTCGTCGCAGAACATCTAATTTTACGCCATTGATTGGTCATAATATCAAAAAGTATGATATTCATCATTTAAGTCTTGCACTAGCAGAGTGTGAGCCAGAAACGAAGTTTGAAGTTGTACCTTCTACGGACGAAAACTATATATCACTCTCTGTTGGAGTGTTCATAAAAAATTTTGAGTCGGAGGCCGGACAACAAGTACCCATCTTCGAATATATAAGGTTAATTGACTCGTTTAACTTCATGCCCCAATCACTCGAGTCCTTGGTAGCTGATCTGCCTGACAATCGCTTTGACATTCTACGCTCTAAGTATGAATCTTACTCCAATAGCGATTTTCAACTTCTCTGCCGAAAAGGTTTTTACTGTTATTCCTACATCACATCAGAACAAGTGTTTGAAGAAAAAGTGTTGCCTCCATTATCGGAATGGAAAAATACATTGCATGGCGGTGAAGTCACTATCAGCAAAACCGACTACAATCATGCTCAAACAGTGTTTTCAAAATTTGGTTGTCAAAACATCGGCGACTACCACGAATTTTATCTAACCAGTGACACTTTGCTCTTGGCGTGCGTCTTCGAGGCTTTCAGAGATATCTGCTATGACACGTACGGTTTAGATTGCGCACAGTACTATGGAGCATCAAATTTATCAGGAGATGCGTTCCTCAAGGTGTGCAAACCCGACCTGCATTTGCTAACCGAGAGAGAACAACTTGAACTTGTAGAGAACATGATGCGCGGAGGAGTGTCTTCATTCTATGAGCAACGACTCTTTCAAGCAAACAACTGCCATCTGCCGAACTGTGATGCTTCTAAGCCGTCTACATATGCGTTGATGCTAGACGCAAATAACCTATACGGCGGCGTAATGCAGAACGATCATTTGCCCTTGAAGGATTTTGCGCTAGATGCACACATCACGCTCGAGGAAGTACTCAAAATTTCGTCAACGGAACAGCATGGATACATAATTGAAGTTGATATTGAATATCCACCCGAATTTCATGAAGCTCATCAAGATTACCCTCTGGCGCCATCCAAATTGAAAATCAAACATTCTTGGCTGAGCGGTTACCAGAAAAATTTGAAAGTACAGATGCACTTACCTGAAAAGTCATCTGGGCCAAAACTCGTCCAAACGCTGTTGCCTAAAAACCGCTACACGCAACATTATCGGCTTGCCCAATTCTACAATTCGATGGGGCTCAAAATTACAAAACTTCATCGGGCATTAAAGTTTGAGCAAGCGAACTGGATGCGACCCTAGATGGAGCTAAATACCAGTCTCCGGATTGCTGCCAGTACTGCTTTTGGCAAAAAGTTCTATAAGGGCATGAATAATTCAGCGTTCGGAAAAACGTGCGAGTCGAAAAGGATTCGTGATCAAGTCGTTATTGTTCGAAATGCTCAAAGTGTGCTACAAAGAACGCAAAACTTTCATTTTAAATCGTTCAAAATCTTTGGAGAGAGCATGGCTGCGATGAAAACTGCAAAAAACGGATTTATTGGAACAAACCCACTATTGTAGGGGCATGTGTACTTGATCTGACCAAATTACACATGTTCCAATTCCATTATACAGTGATGAAGCCAAATTTTGATTGCAAAGTTCTCTACTCGGATACTGATTCACTGCTATATCGAATCAATACAATAGACGTTTATGAAGATATACGCCAAAAAATTCATTTTTTGCAGCATTTCGACTTCTCGAATTATCCACCACAGCACCCGCTCTTCTCCAAAGTGAACGAATATGTCGTCCTGAAGTTTGAGGACGAGTTTGCCAGCGTGCCTATTCAAGAATTTTGTGCTCTCCAGCCGAAACTCTACTCAGTAATTGCAATTGGTAAGTTAGTTTTCATCACACTCACACGTATCAATATACAGCTGGTTAGTTGGGACTGTTCCTAATGTTCAATATTTTAATCTAGATGGCGGGGAAAAGAAATCAGCTAAAGGCGTCACAAAATTAGCACAACGACAACTGACGCTTGACAGATTCAAAGAAACGCTCTCCTCTGGTCGTTTGATCCGCACGCAAAACCATAGAATAGCTTCTAGCAGCCACCAACTCCATACAGTAACCATTAATAAAGCGTCGCTCAACGCTTTCGACGATAAACGATACATTCTTGAAAATGGGATCGATACGCTGCCGTTTGGTCACATAAATATTGTCCACGATCGTTTCTTCGACGAAGACGACAATTTCGATAATGAATCGTTGAGTTCTTGGTCGTCTGGAGAGTTGTACGAAATTGAAAACCAGAGGGAAATTGAAACCACAGTTGAAACGAATACTGACAACGCTGAAATCCCTGACCCCGGCTTCGTAAGAACCGCCGCAATCACAGAGTCTGATATTGATTCTGATGAAATTGCCGATGAAAATGAGATAGAAGAAGAACGTCCAGTGTATAACCCATTTATTGATTATGAAGCGATAGAATCAGACTCTTAATTAACAAAACAATGCGCTATTTTGTATGCAATTTGACGCTTTTGTACGTGTTTAATTCTCTTATCTATAACAGTTTCTATAACAATTCTATTCTATATGTTGTAACGTATAAATTCAGCTTTAATTCAAATCTACTTTGCTAGGTTTTGCCACAAATAAGCAAGAAAAGTTGAAACTGGAATGGCTTTCCAATAGCGCAATACCAACAATAAGCCACCAGACAAATACATGTAGCGCAATTACCACTTTCCTATTTTAAAAGATCTCCCCTAAGGGATCAGGGATCCCCCTCTGCTGAACGGATCTCCAAAGGATCTCCCCCCCCCCCGATCTTCCTGTATATATACGATACTACTTATAACGTAATTTTGCTTTTCAAGCTTCGATTTTTCAAATATTCAGTAATTAGTAGTTGCATTTAGTCGAATTTGGGGGCTCAATAGACAATTGTTGGGGTTTAGCCTGTTTTAACTTGAGCTTTGAAGGCATGTAATTCGAACCTGAATAAAAACTGTCTTTAGACCCTAAAATTGGTAATCTAACCCTAACCCCATCCCCACATACCTATCATTAACCCCACCCACCATCACACACGCACATGCATTACTAGTCCCCTAGAATAATGCAAAATGAACGCTAAATCCAACCAAAAAATATGCATTGTCGGCGCCAAATACAACGGAAATTTATGTAAGATCTACGCTTCAAAACGCAAATTTATGTAAGATCAACGCAAAATTCAACGCAAATTTATGTAAGATCTACACATAGAAACGCAAAATTACGTACGATATAGCTTAAAAATGCAAAATTATGCAAGATGTACGCTCAGAAACGCAAAATTATGTAAGATCTAGACTTATAAACGGCAAACGGTATTTTCAACGCCTATTGCGTTGATTTTACGTATGTTTAACGCAATCAGCGCCAATCTTAGATAATTTTGCGTTTTTTAGCGTTGACTCCTCGGCCCGTGCTGGAATATAATATAACAAAAGAGTAGAAACT
>NC_134477.1:32641063-32681929 GCF_964194025.1 Convolutriloba macropyga
CGAGCAACATAAACGCACCAAGTACTTACGGTCGAGCCAAAGTCTGCCCCATAGGCGCACCAGTTCTGCAGCATAGACAAGCCAAAAACTGTCCCATAGACGCACCACTTCTGCAACACAGACGAGCTAGAAACTTTATCATAGGCGAGCTAAAGTCTGCACCATACACTTTTTTACATCTTTTTTATAAACCTTTTTTAAGAAATATGATGAATTTTTCCATGTTTTTTCGTGATACCTCTTACTATTTCGAACTGCAAGAAAAACTGTCCGCACTTTAGGCGAGTTTTCCTTTGCAGCCCAAGAAAAAAACAGAGGCTCTGATAGCTAAAAAGATACAAACAGGTCCCGGATGAGCCAGAACCTAAAAAAAAATATATAGCACCAAAACAACAAAATGTAGCACCATAACATATAAAGGCAAGGAAGACAGACAACATAATGGGAAAGTCCCTCTAAGGGCACAGGGAAAAGGGCACCTAAGTAAAAACCGATTTTTTTCCTATTTGAAAAATCATTTTTTTCCGATTGAAATACGAAATTTTTTCTAGGAAAGTTAGGTGGACCATTCTTTTAGCATTACAACCTAAATAATACGGATAGTCTGGGATATCAATTTGGTTCATTTTGAACAACTCCTTGATCCGATAAAAAAGGCCTATTTTTAAAATTCGCTAATCGCGAAATTCGCAAATTTCCGTATCAAAAACTAACTTTTTTTCCAAGGCATGCTATATCAAAAAGTCTTTTTTCTTATGCTCTACCTATACAGGGGATACTCCATACCGAGTTTGGTTCGATTTGAACAACTCTTTGACCCGATAAAATTTCTATTTTTTTGAAAAAAGAATAAGCGAATAAGTCGATATTTCCGATTGAAATACGAAAATTTTTTCTAGGAAAGTTAGATTGACCATTTTTTTAGCATTACAACCTAAATAGTACGGGTAGTCTGGGATATCAATATGGTTCTTTTTGAACAACTCCTTGATCAAATAAAAAAAGCATTTTTTTAAAATTCGCTAATCGCGAAATTCGCAAATTTCCGTATGAAGAACTAACTTTTTTCCAAGGCATGCTGTACCAAAAAGTCTTTTTTTCCTATGCTCTACCTACACAGGGGATACTCCTTGCCGAGTTTGGTTCGATTTGGACAACTCCTTGATTCAACGAAATAGACCAATTTTTAAAATTATAATCGCAAAATTATTCGAAATAATAGCAAATTTCCGTATGAAAAACTAACTTTTTTCCTAGGCAAGCTATAGCAAAAATTCTTTTTGTGCTAGACTCTAACTACGCTGGTGATACTCCCATACCGAGTTTGGTTCGATTTGGACAACTCCTTGACCAAATAAAAAAGACCTATTTTTAAAATTATTTGTTTGAAATAATTGCACAAAACCGTATGAAAAACTAACTTTTTTCCTAGGCAAGCTATAGCAAAAATTCTTTTTGTTTTAGACCTAAGGTACACAGGGGATACTCCATGCCGAGTTTGGTTCGATTTGGACATCTCCTTGATTCGACGAAATAGACCAATTTTAAGAATTATTTATTTGAAATAATTGCACAAATCCGTATGAAAAACTAACTTTTTTCCTAGGCAAGCTATAGCAAAAATTCTTTGTGTTTTACACTCTAGATGCCTATGGGATTCTCCATACCGAGTATGGTTTGATTTGAACAACTCCTTGACCCGATGAAATTTCTATATTTTTGAGAATAGAATAAGCGAATAAGTCCAAATTTCCGTATGAAAAACTAACTTTTTTCCTAGGCAAGCTATAGCAAAAAGTCTTTTAGTTCCAGACTCTATATATACAGGGGATACTCCATACCAAGTGTGGTTCCATTTGCACAACTCCTTGACCCGACGAAATAGACCTATTTCTAAAATTATAATCGCAAAATTATTCGAAATATTAGCAAATTTCCGTATGAAAAACTAACTTTTATCCTAGGCAAGCTATAGCAAAAATTCTTTTTGTGCTAGACTCTAACTACGCTGGTGATACTCCGTACCGAATTTGGTTCGATTTGGACAACTCCTTGATTCGACGAAATAGACCAATTTTTAGAATTATTTATTTGAAATAATTGCACAAATCCGTATGAAAAACTAACTTTTTTCCTAGGCAAGCTACAGCAAAAATTCTTTTTGTTTTACACTCTAGGTACCTATGGGATTCTCCATACCGAGTTTGGTTTGATTTGAACAAGTCCTTGAGCCGATGAAATTTCTCTTTTTTTGAAAATAGAATAAGCGAAAAAGTCAAAACTTCCGTATGAAAGACTAACTTTTTTCCTAGGCAAGCTATAGCAAAAAATCTTTTTGTTTCAGACTCTATATATACAGGGGATACTCCATACCAAGTTTGGTTCCATTTGCACAACTCCTTGACCCGACGAAATAGACCTATTTTTAAAATTCAATAATTGCAATTTAAACCAAATAATTGCAACTTCCGTATGAAAAACTAACTTTTTTCTAGGCAAGCTACAGCAAAAATTCTTTTTGTTTTACACTCTAGGTATTTATGGGATTCTCCATACCGAGTTTGGTTTGATTTGAACAAGTCCTTGACCCGATGAAATTTCTCTTTTTTTGAAAATAGAATAAGCGAAAAAGTCAAAATTTCCGTATGAAAGACTAACTTTTTTCCTAGGCAAGCTATAGCAAAAAATCTTTTTGTTTCCGACTCCATAAATACAGGTGATACTCCATACCAAGTTTGGTTCCATTTGCACAACTCCTTGACTCGACGAAATAGACCTATTTTTAAAATTCAATAATTGCAATTTAAACGAAATAATTGCAACTTTCCGTATGAAACACTAACTTGCTTCCTAGGCAAGCTATACCAAAAATTCTTTCTGTCTCAGAAACTACCTACCCTGGGGATTCTCCATACCAAGTTTGGTTTGATTTGAACAACTTTTTGATCCGATAAAAAAGACCTATTTTTAAAATTCCTTTTTCGAGAAATTCAAAAAGTTCCGTATGATATACTCACTTTTTTTCTAGGCAAGCTATACCAAAAATTCTTTTTGTCTCGGAGTCTAACTACCCTGGGGATACTCCATACCAAGTTTGGTTTGATTTGAACAACTCTTTGACCCGATAAAATTTAAATATTTTTTAAAATTATTTTAAATTAATTATTCGAATTAATCGGAATTTAACGTACGAAAAACTAACTTCCTTCCTAGGCAAGCTATACCAAAAACTTTTTTTGTCTTAAAGTCTACCTACACTGGGGATTCTCCATACCAGGTTTGGTTCGCTTTGGACAACTCCTTGACCCAATAAAATTTCTATATTTTTGAAAATAGAAAAAGCGAAAAAGTCGATATTTCCGATTGAAATACGAACTTTTTTTCTATGGAAGTTAGGCGGACCATTCTTTGGGCATTACAACCTAAATAGGACTGGTAGTCTTGGAAATCAATTTGGTTCACTTTCAACAACTCTAAGATCCGATAAAATTTAACTATTTTTTAAAATATAATAAGCGAAAAAGCCGATATTTCCGATTGAAATACGAAGTTTTTTTCTATGAAAGTTAGGCGGACCATTCTTTGCATTACAACTTAAATAGTACTGGTAGGCCGGGATATCAATTTGGTTCACTTTAAACAACTCTAAGATCCGATAAAATTTAACTGTTTTTCAAAATTGCTTATTTGAAATAATCGCAAATATCCGTACGAAAAACTAACTTCCTTCCTAGGCAAGCTAAACCAAAATATCTTTTTGTCTTAGAGTCTACCTACCCTGGGATTACTAGAAACCAAGTTTGGTTTGATTTGAACAACTCCTTGACCCGATGAAAAAGACCTATTTTTTAATATTCGTTATTCGAGAAGTACGCAAATTTCCGTATGAAAAACTAATTTTTGTCCTAGGTAAGCTATACCAAAAATTCCTTTTTTCCTATGCTCTGACTACACAGGCGATACTACATACCAAGTTTGGTTCGATTTGGACAACTCCTTGTACCAATGAAAAGTAACCGAGCATTCAGTCGCTATGCCCTAATTTCAATTGGCACCAAACGCTAGTTCGTTTATAGTTTCCCGAAGGGTGCATCAAAAGCATTCAACATAGTCTTAAAAGTTTTGTGCAATGATATCGCAACTCATATTAACCAGTTATCAACATAAACACTCTGATTACAGAAAACTTAAAGATCGAGCAGTGAGCATGTGGTCATTTTCGGAGGTTCGAGATCGAAAATCGTTAATAACTTCTAAAATACTAACCAATCGAAACCTATATGCAGCACCTAGTTATCCGTTTCTACATAAAACAAGTAGTAAAACAATCTATAGTACATCATTTTTGGACCATCCATACACGAAAAAATTCAAAATGCACGTTTGGTACCCCCCAGACCTCAAGGGGGGTGCACCACCTGCAGAGGCAAAATGCACCACCAAGACCGCTGAAAACCCGTATGCAGCACCTAGTTATTAGTTTATACATATAACAGGGAGTAAAACAAGCCATAGTACATCACTTTTGGACCATCCATGCACGAAAAATTTCAAAATGCACGTTTCGTACCCCCCAAGACCTAAGGGGGGGGGGTTGCACCACCTGCAGAGGCAAAATGCACCACCAAGACCGCTGAAAACCTATATGCAGCACCTAGTTATTAGTTTTTATATAAAACAAGGAGTAAAACAAGCCATAGTACATCACTTTTGGACCATCCATGCACGAAAAATTTCAAAATGCACTTTTGGTACCCCCAAGACCTCAAGGGGGGGTGCACCACCTGCAGAGGCAAAATGCACCACCAAGACCGCTGAAAACCTATATGCAGCACCTAGTTATTAGTTTCTAAATATAACAAGGAGTAAAACAAGCCATAGTACATCACTTTTGGACCATCCATGCACGAAAAATTTCAAAATGCACATTTGGTACCCCCAAAGACCTCAAGGGGGGTTGCACCACATGCAGAGGCAAAATTCTCCACCAAGACCACTAAAAACCTATATGGAGCACCTAGTATCTAGTTTCTACGTATAACAAGGAGTAAAATAAGCTATAGAACATAATTTTTGGACCATTCTTGCCCGAAAAATTTCAAAATGCACCTTTGGTACCAAACACCTCAATTTGGACAGTTACAGAGCTACAGAGACGAAATTTGGTGTTTTCCTGCCGGGGAACGCACTGAAAAATGATATGGGTGCATTCAGGACATGTTATTGTAACTTAATTGACCATTAAAAACATCCAGTACAGCTGTTTTACAACACCAAAATTTCGACCATCATGAATTCCGAGGTTTTGGAGTAATTCTCTAGTTTACCCCCAAAATACTACAAACCACTGTCCAATTGTCATGAGAACATTTATGAGCAGTAACGAAGTGCTTAATACCAAGCGATTGCGCTTATGTTGAGCAAATTTGGTTCTGTAGTTATTGAGAAATTAATGAAAACAACTTTAAACGTAGTAAATTTTTTTAAAAATTATCCCATCTCAGTTGAAATTATATCAAAATGCATGTCTCAAACGGCTGGTTGACCAAAAACTGACAGACCTCTTGCTTTGAGCATATCATGGCAGACATTCAGAAAGTTTTGTCATACGAAATTTCAGTTTCTATAACTCCAAAACAATCGTTTTTGCAGGTTGTACCGAAATGCGCAGAAAAAGCAGTAATAAAGTCCGAGTGTTTGCGTTTTTGAACACAAAACTTTTTGTTTAAGTTTGGTATCTAATTATTACCACAAAGTAAATGAATTGAGCAAGATAACAAGCCTACGAACATACCAATTGATACGGTAATCGTGAAGATATCAATAAATCTGTTTAATGAGGTAATATGTAAAATTAAATTTTCTTCCAGTTTCAAGCCAAATTGTTACAATCTACTCAATATATACCATGAAAATATTTTTTTGCAATAAAGATGCACTAAATATAAAGCTATTCAGACTATCTTGAGCCAATTTAAATCAGTAGTTGATGAATAACTAGAATAAACATCATTGGACATGGTCATATTTTTTCCAAAAAACTCAGTTTTTAGTAGAAATTATCTTAAAAAATGCGTCGAAAACGTTTGAAAACCAATATATTATACACTTCGTGCTTTCATAATAACATGGTCACCTCTTGAAATGGTTATTAGACAAAAAAATTTTTGCATTTTAGTTTTGCAGCTGCACCGATATGCTTTTCTTAAACATAAAGAGTAGGAATATGAATTGCTTTGTTGTTGATTCCTATTAGTTTGACTCTATGTCTTTCCCTGGCCTACACCTCAATGCAGGTAGTAATTGGAGGCCCGCCACACATTATCATCATGTATATACTGCAATGGTAACATTTTTGATGTGATATTAAACGTTTTTAAATGTGTAAAAAATGGCGACGCAAAAATTGTTAAGAGGCACCCTTATGAAAGTTCCAAACTTTTTTAGGGACCTCCTATAGCGGAATGACCTTAGAACTGATGTGAACCTGTAGCTAGGAGCGTAAAACTGGGTTCGATAAGTATTTTCCCGACAACTGACATTTCTCTACCACCTGTTAAGAGGTTTTCTATCTACTTACAGCTCTGATAACATTATGAAAGGAGACATTTTTGCATTAAATTATATATGACTGTTTTATTTGAGTTCATTAGGTCCAATGGGTTCATCTTACATGCCAGAAAATAATAAAAGTCCATGCCGACATTTACCGGCTGGCCAGCGGAGCCTAAATGTTGCTTTTCTTAAAAATAAATAGTAGGAATATGAATTGCTTTGTTGCTGATTCCTATTAGTTTGACTCGATGTCTTTCTCTGGCCAAAACCTCAATGCAGGCAGTAATTGGAGGCCAGCCACACATTATCATCATGTATATACTGCAATGGTAACATTTTTGATGTGATATTAAAGGTTTTTAAATGTGTAAAAAATGGCGACGCAAAAATTGTTAAGAGGCACCCTTATGAAAGTTCCAAACTTTTTTAGGGACCTCCTATAGCGGAGTGACCTTAGAACTGATGTGAACCTGTAGCTAGGAGCGTAGAACTGGGTTCGATAAGTATTTTCCCGACAACTGACATTTCTCTACCACCTGTTAAGAGGTTATCTATCTACTTACAGCTCTGATAACATTATGAAATTAGACATTTTTGCATTATATTATATATGACCGTTTTATTTGAGTTTATTAATTCCAATGCGCTCATCTTACATGCCAGACAATAATAAAAGTCCATGCCGACCTTTACCGGCTGGCCAGCGGAGCCTAAATGTTGCTTTTCTTAAAAATAAATAGTAGGAATATGAAATGCTTTGTTGCTGATTCCCATTAGTTTGACTCTATGTCTTTCTCTGGCCAAAACCTCAATATAGGTAGTATTTGGAGGCCATTCACACGTTAACATTATGTATATACTGCAGTGGTAACATTTTTGATGTGATATTAAACGTTTTTGAATGTGTAAATAATAGCGCCGCAAAAATTGTTATGTGGCAATTTTATGAAGGTTGCAAACTTTTTAGGGACCTCCTATGGCAAAAGGGCCTTAGTGCTGAAAAGAACCTATAGCTAGGCGCATAAAACTGGGGTCGAAAATTTTTTCCCTACAATTGAAATTTCTCTACCAGCTTTTAAGAGGTTTTCTATCTACTTACAGCTCTGATAACATTATGAAAGGTGACATTTTTGCATTATATTATATATGACTCTTTTATTAGAGTTCGTTAGGTTCAATTGGCTCAACTTACATGCCAGCCAATAATAAAAGTCCATGCCGACCTTTACCGGCTGGCCAGCGGAGCCTAAATGTTGCTTTCTTAAAAGTAAATAGTAGGAATATGAATTGCTTTCTTGCTGATTCCTATTAGTTTGACACTATGTCTTTCTCTGGCCAAAACCTCAATAAAGGTAGTATTTGGAGGCTAGTCACACGTTAACATCATGTATATACTGCAATGGTAACATTTTTGATGTGATATTAAACGTTTTCAAATGTTTAAAGAATGGCGCCGCAAAAAATGTTAAGTGGCACTTTATGAAGATTTCAAACTTTTTTAGGAACTTCCTATAGCAGAAGGGCCTTAGTACTGAAAGGAGCTTATAGCTAGACGCATAAAACTGGGGTCGGAAATTTTTTCCCTTTAATTGAAATTTCTCTACCAGCTTTTAATATGTTTTCTATCTACTTACAGCTCTGATAACATTATGAAAGGTGACATTTTTGCATTATATAATATATGACTGTTTTGTTTGAGCTCATTTGGTCCAATTGGCTCAACTTACATGCCAGACAGTAATAAAAGTCCATGCCGACCTTTACCGGCTGGCCAGCGGAGCCTAAAGGTTGCTTTTCTTAAAAATAAATAGTAGTAATATGAATTGCTTTGTTGCTGATTCCTATTAGTTTGACTCTTCGCCTTTCACTGGCCAAAACCTCAATAAAGGTAGTATTTGGAGGACAGTCACACGTTAACATCTTGTATATACTGCAATGGTAACATTTTTGATATGATATTAAACGTTTTTAAATGTTTAAATAATGGCGCCGCAAAAAATGTTAAGTGGCACTTTTATGAAGATTTCAAACTTTTTTAGGGACCTCCTATAGCAGAAGGGCCTTAGTACTGAAAGGAGCTTATAGCTAGACGCATAAAACTGGGGTCGGAAATTTTTTCCCTTTAATTGAAATTTCTCTACCAGCTTTTAATATGTTTTCTATCTACTTACAGCTCTGATAACATTATGAAAGGTGACATTTTTGCATTATATAATATATGACTGTTTTGTTTGAGCTCATTTGGTCCAATTGGCTCAACTTACATGCCAGACAGTAATAAAAGTCCATGCCGACCTTTACCGGCTGGCCAGCGGAGCCTAAAGGTTGCTTTTCTTAAAAATAAATAGTAGTAATATGAATTGCTTTGTTGCTGATTCCTATTAGTTTGACTCTTCGCCTTTCACTGGCCAAAACCTCAATAAAGGTAGTATTTGGAGGCCAGTCACACGTTAACATCTTGTATATACTGCAATGGTAACATTTTTGATATGATATTAAACGTTTTTAAATGTTTAAATAATGGCGCCGCAAAAAATGTTAAGTGGCACTTTTATGAAGATTTCAAACTTTTTTAGGGACCTCCTATAGCAGAAGGGCCTTAGTACTGAAAGGAGCTTATAGCTAGACGCATAAAACTGGGGTCGGAAATTTTTTCCCTTTAATTGAAATTTCTCTACCAGCTTTTAATAGGTTTTCTATCTACTTACAGCTCTGATAACATTATGAAAGGTGACATTTTTGCATTATATAATATATGACTGTTTTACTTGAGTTCATTTGGTCCAATTGGCTCAACTTACATGCCAGACAGTAATAAAAGTCCATGCCGACCTTTACCGGCTGGCCAGCGGAGCCTAAAGGTTGCTTTTCTCAAAAATAAATAGTAGTAATATGAATTGCTTTGTTGCTGATTCCTATTAGTTTGACTCTATGTCTTTCTCTGGCCAAAAACAGGTAGTATTTGGAGGCCAGTCACACGTTAACATCATGTATATACTGCAATGGTAACATTTTTGATATCATATTAAACGTTTTTAAATGTTTAAATAATGGCGCCGCAAAAAATGTTAAGTGGCTTTTTTATGAAGTTTTCAAACTTTTTAGGGACTTCCTATAGCAAAACGGCCTTAGTACTGAAGTGAAATTTTAGCTAGGGGCATAAAACTGGGGTCGAAATTTTTTTTCCCGACAATTGAAATTTCTCTGCCAGCTTTTAAGAGGTTTTCTATCTACTTATAGTTCTGATAACATTATGAAAAGTGACATTTTTGCATTATATAATATATGACTGTTTTATTTGAGTCCATTTGGTCCAATTGGCTCAACTTACATGCCAGACAATAATAAAAGTCCATGCCGACTTTTACCGGCTGGCCAGCGGAGCCTCAATAATGCTTTTCTTTAAAATAATTAATAGGAATATGAATTGCTTAGTTGCTGATTCCTATTAGTTTGACCCTATGTCTTTCTCTGGCCACAACCTCAATGTAGGTAGTATTTGGAGACCAGTCACACGTTAACATCATGTATATACTGCAATGGTAACATTTATGATGTGATATTAAACGTTTTTATATGTGTAAATATGTCACCTCAAAAATTGTTAAGTGGCACTTTTATGACGGTTCCAAACTTTTTTAAGGACCTCCTATAGCAGAACAGCCCTAGCACTGAAGTGAACCTATAGCTAGGTGCATAAAATTGGGGTCGAAAAATTTTTTCCCGACAATTGAAGTTTCTCTACCAGCTTTTAAGAGGTTTTCTATCTACTTACAGCTCTGATAACAATATGAAAGGTGACATTATTGCATTATAATATATATGACTGTTTTATTTGAGTTCATTAGGTCCAATTGGCTCAACTTACATGCCAGACTACAATAAAAGTCCATGCCGACTTTTACCGGCTGGCCAGCGGAGCCTAAATTTTGCTTTTCTTAAAAATAAATAGTAGGAAAATGAATTGCTTTGTTGCTGATTCCTATTAGTTTGACTCTATATCTTTCTCTGGACAAAACCTCAATGTAGGTAGTATTTGGAGGCCAGCCGCACGTTAACATCATGTATATACCGCAATGGTAACATTTTTGATGTGATATTAAACGTTTTTAAATGTGTAAATAATGTCACCGCAAAAATTGTTAAGTGGCACTTTTATGGAGGTTCCAAATTTTTAGGGACCTCCTATAGCAGAACAACCCTAGCACTGAAGTGAACTTATAGCTAGCTGCATAAAACTGGGGTCGAAATTTTTTTCCCGACAATTGAAGTTTCTCTACCAGCTTTTAAGAGGTTTTCTATCTACTTACAGCTCTGATAACAATATGAAAGGTGACATTATTGCATTATAATATATATGACTGTTTTATTTGAGTTCATTAGGTCCAATTGGCTCAACTTACATGCCAGGCAATAATAAAAGTCCATGCCGACCTTTACCGACTGGCCAGCGGAGCCTAAATAATGCTTTTCTTTAAAATAAATAGTAGGAATACGAATTGCTTTGTTGCTGATTCCTATTACTTTCACTCTATGTCTTTCTCTGGCCATAACGTCAATGTAGGTAGTATTTGGATGCCAGCCACACATTAACCTCATGTATATACTGCAAGGGTAACATTTTGATGTGATATTAAAATTTTTTAAATGTGTAAATATTGTCACTGCAAAAATTGTTAAGTGGCACTTTTATGGAGGTTCCAAATTTTTTTAGGGGACCTCCTATAGCAAAAAAGGCCTAGAACTGAAGTCAGCTTATACCTAGGGGCATAAAACTGGGGTCGAAAATTTTTTTTCCCGACAATTGAAATTTCTCTACCAGCTTTTAAGAGGTTTTCTATCTACTTACAGCTCTGATAACATTATGGGAGGTGACATTTTTGCATTATTTTAAATATGACTGTTTTATTTGAGTTCATTAGGTCCAATTGGCTCAACTTACATGCCAGACAATAATAAAAGTCCATGCCGACTTTTACCGGCTGGCCAGCGGAGCCTAAATGTTGCTTTTCTTAAAAATAAATAGTAGGAATATGAAATGCTTTGTTGCTGATTCCTATTAGTTTGACTCTATGTCTTTCTCTGGCCAAAACCTCAATGTAGGTAGTATTTGGAGGCCAGACACATGTTAACATCATGTATATACTGCAATGGTAACATTTTTGATGTGATATTAAACGTTTTTTAATGTGTAAATAATGTCACCGGAAAAATGGTTAAGTGGCACTTTTATGAAGGTTCCAAACTTTTTTAGGGAATTCATATAGCAGAACGGCCTTAGAATTGAAATTAACTTATAGCTAGGGTCATAAAACTGGGGTCGAAAGTTCTTTCTCGACAATTGAAATTTCTCTACCAGCTTTTAAGAGGTTTTCTATCTACTTACAGCTCTGATAACATTATGAGAGGTGACATTTTTGCATTATATTAAATATGACTGTTTTATTTGAGTTCATTAGGTCCAATTGGCTCAACCTACATGCCAGACAATAATAAAAGTCCATGCCGACTTTTACCGGCTGGCCAGCGGAGCCTAAATGTTGCTTTTCTTAAAAATAAATAGTAGGAATATGAAATGCTTTGTTGCTGATTCCTATTAGTTTGACTCTATGTCTTTCTCTGGCCAAAACCTCCATGTAGGTAGTATTTGGAGGCCAGACACATGTTAACATCATGTATATACTGCAATGGTAACATTTTTGATGTGATATTAAACGTTTTTTAATGTGTAAATAATGTCACCGGAAAAATGGTCAAGTGGCACGTTTATGAAGGTTCCAAACTTTTTTAGGGAATTCCTATAGCAGAACGGCCTTAGAACTGAAATTAACTTATAGCTAGGGTCATAAAACTGGGGTCGAAAGTTCTTTCTCGACAATTGAAATTTCTCTACCAGCTTTTAAGAGGTTTTCTATCTACTTACAGCTCTGATAACATTATGAGAGGTGACATTTTTGCATTAAATTAAATATGACTGTTTCATTTGTCTTCATTAGGTCCAATTGGCTCAACTTACATGCCAGACTACAATAAAAGTCCATGCCGACCTTTACCGGCTGGCCAGCGGAGCTTAAATGTTGCTTTTCTTAAAAATAAATAGTTGCAATATGAAATGCTTTGTTGCTGTTTCCTATTAGTTTGACTCTATGTCTTTCTCTGGCCACAACCTCAATTTTGTTAGTATTTGGAGGCCAGTCACACGTTAACATCATGTATATACTGCAATGGTAACCTTTTTGATGTGATATTAAACGTTTTTAAATGTGTAAATTATGTCACCGCAAAAATTGTTAAGTGGCAATTTTATGAAGGTTCCAAACTTTTTTTGGGACCTCCTATAGAAGAACGGCCTTAGAACTGAAGTGAACTTATAGCTAGGGTCATAAAACTGGGGTCGAACAATTTTTTCTCGACAATTGGAATTTCTCTGACAGCTTTTAAGAGGTTTTCTATCTACTTACAGCTCTAATAACATTAGGAAAGGTGACATTTTTGCATGATATTATATACGACTGTTTTCTTTGAGTTCATTAGGTCCAATTGGCTCAACTTACATGCCAGACGATAATAAAAGTCCATGCCGACTTTTTAGCGGCTGGCCAGCGGAGCCTAAATGTTGCTTTTCTTAAAAATAAATAGTAGGAATATGAAATGCTTTGTTGCTGATTCCCATTAGTTTGACTCTATGTCTTTCTCTGACCACAACCTCATTTTAGGTAGTTTTTGGAGGCCAGTCACACGTTAACATCATGTATATAGTGCAATGGCAACATTTTTGATGTGATATTAAAAGTTTTTAAATGTGTAAATAATGTCACCGCAAAAATTGTTAAGTGGCACTTTTATGAAGGTTCCAAACTTTTTTAGGGAATTCCTATAGCAAAACTGCCTTAGTACTGAAGTGAACATATAGCTAGGGGCATAAAACTGGGGTCAAAATTTTTTTTCCCGACAATTGAAATTTCTCTGCCAGCTTTTAAGAGGTTTTCTATCTACTTATAGGTCTGATAACATTATGAAAAGTGACATTTTTGCATTATATTATATATGACTGTTTTATATGAGTTCATTAGGTCCAATTGGCTCAGCTTACATGCCAGACAATTGTAAAAGTCCATGCCGACCTTTACCGGCTGGCCAGCGGAGCTTAAATGTTGCTTTTCTTAAAAATAATTAGTAGCAATATGAATTGCTTTGTTGCTGTTTCCTATTAGTTTGACTCTATGTCTTTCTCTGGCCACAACCTCAATGTAGTCAGTATTTCGAGAACAGTCACACGTTAACATCATGTATATACTGCAATGGTAACATTTATGATGTGATATTAAACGTTTTTATATGTGTAGATATGTCACCGCAAAAATTGTTAAGTGGCACTTTTATGGAGGTTCCAAACTTTTTAGGGACTTCCTATTGCAGAAAGGCCTCACTACACAAGTGAAGTTATAGCTAGGGGCATAAAACTGGGGTCGAAATTTTTTTTCCCGGCAATTGAAATTTCTCTACCAGCTTTTAAGAGGTTTTATATCTACTTATAGTTCTGATAACATTATGAAAAGTGACATTTTTGTATTATATTATATATGACTGTTTTATTTGAGTTCATTGGGTCCAATTGGCTCAACTTACATGCCAGACAATAGTAAAAGTCCATGCCGACCTTTACCGGCTGGCCAGCGGAGCCTAGACGTTGCTTTTCTTAAAAACAAATAGTAGGAATATGAATTGCTTAGTTGCTGATTCCTATTAGTTTGACCCTATGTCTTTCTCTGGCCACAACCTCAATGTAGGTAGTATTTGGAGACCAGTCACACGTTAACATCATGTATATACTGCAATGGTAACATTTATGATGTGATATTAAACGTTTTTATATGTGTAAATATGTCACCTCAAAAATTGTTAAGTGGCACTTTTATGACGGTTCCAAACTTTTAGGGACCTCCTATAGCAGAACAGCTCTAGCACCGAACTGAATTTATAGCTAGTGGCATAAAACTGGGGTCGAAAATTTTTTTCCCGACAATTGAAGTTTCTCTACCAGCTTTTAAGAGGTTTTCTATCTACTTACAGCTTTGATAACATTATGAAAAGTGACATTTTTGCATTATATTATATATGACTGTTTTTTTGAGTTCATTAGGTCCAATTGGCTCAACTTACATGCCAAACAATAACAAAAGTCCATGCCGACCTTTGCCGGCTGACCAGCGGAGCCTAAATGTTGCTTTTCCTTAAAATAAATAGTAGGAATATGAATTGCTTTGATGCTGATTCCTTTTAGTTTGACTTTATGTCTTTCCCTGGCCAAAACCTCAATGTAGGTAGTGTTTGGACTAACAAACAACTTTTTGAGATTTTCCAGTATGTTTTTGATGTTTTCCCCTCCTCCTTCTCTCAACCGGGCTGGGGACCTGCTAAGGCGGAGTTACAAACAAACAACTATAGGAGATTTTGAGTAGAACTTTAGGTAAAAAACCAAACTTTAGCTCTACTTCCAAACAAAACAAAGCATAATAAATCGCTAAATGACTATAAATGATAAAAGATAAATGATAAACGAATATAAAACAATATTTCCAATACCTAAATTTAAAAAAATGTCTTTTTCACCGGGTCAAGGAATTGACCAAATCGAACCAAACTGGGTATGGAGTATACCACGGGTACCTAGAGTGTAAAACAAAAAAATTTTTTGCTATAGCTTGTCTAGGAAAAAAGTTAGCTTTTCGTACGGAAATTTTCAAATATTTCGATTATTTAAATTTCAAAATTAGGTCTATTTCGTTAGATTGACGAGTTGTCCAAATCGATCCAAACTGGGTATGGAGTATACTGACTATGGAGTATTTTTTATCGATTCCGCTCATTCCGGTCAATTTCCGCTCATTCTCTTGCATTTTTTGAGCGGAATTTGAGCGGACTCCTCAACTTGGGAATATTTCTACAATACCGACAAAAACCAACGCTTCATACATGCAAAACCGATGAAACCGACAAAAAACCGACAAATACCGACGTTTCGTACGCCACTTTTGTCGGTATTTCTTAGCTCCAGTCTTTTCATAAATGGAACGATCCAAAGTCTGGATCATAACGTTTTTCGGTCTTTCTGAGTCTTTTCATAAATGGAACGAGCCAAAGTCTGTATCATATCGCATTTTTGTCTGTACAGGTCTTTTCATAAGCGTTTTTGAACGAGCACATAAACGCACCAAAGTTTTGAACGAGGCAAAGTCTGGATCATAGGCATTTTTGGTCTGCCTGGGTATTTTCATAAGCAAAAATAGTCTGGATGGGTATTTTCATAGATCATTTTGAGCGAGGACCTCAACCTGGGATATATATATATATATATATATATATATATATATATATATATATATATATATAATTTATATATACTTTTATATATTTATATAAATAAACATATGTGAATGTTGTCACAACTTGCCAAAACAATCTGACAACAGAAAAC
Organism: Convolutriloba macropyga; assembly: GCF_964194025.1. NCBI lineage: Eukaryota > Metazoa > Xenacoelomorpha > Acoela > Convolutidae > Convolutriloba > Convolutriloba macropyga. The sequence goes on from NC_134477.1 coordinate 32,657,097, forward strand.
TTTATAATTAGTTTTGATTTGTTTATTGGTTTTCCTATTGACATAATTAGTCACTTTTTTCTTGTAATTGCTGAAAACTTTCTCAAAAGTTGCTTACTATTTTATTCAGCGGGCTCAATGCTGATGGCTAAACACTCATGAGAACAATTAAATACTGTAGCTTTATTTAAAAGTCTGCAGTTGAAGAACAATTCAGCGGCTCAGTCAAGGTTCTTTCATCTGAGCTTGTTCTTGAAACTTCCCTACATAACAAAATGGGGATCTTTTCCGTTTGTGCCCCCCCCAGTACGTTATGCTCCCCCCAGTGACAGAGCACGTGTCCTTACATAGTAAATCATTATGTAAAAATATTGGGCGTGCGTCTGGGGGTCGCAAATAATATGCACCCACTAAGCTGGGGGGGGGGGGGGCACAAACGGAAAAGATCCCAAGATGGTATTTAGGTCGTGTTTCAAGTTTTGCAACATGATCTGAAACATGATTAATTAAAAAGAACTATATGCTAATTGTTTTTTTTTTCATTTTTGAAAGAAGATCTTTTTCAAAACAAAAACAGCCATAACTTTTAATGACTCCTGTTTTAAAACATATCTCTAGTCTAATCATTCGTTAAAAGAGCACGTCTAAGTTTCACGTTGTTGGACAAAAAGTCAAGTTTTTGTTGCAAATTTGGCGGTTTATTTGAATCATCTTGAAAGTTGCAATAGCATTGGCAACATGCTGGAAGGGCACAAAGGGGGCATCAAGCGTTTTGGAGGCATCAATTGAAGTCTTTTGTCATCTTCTTTGAAATTGGCTCTGAAACTGTAGGCTGAAATGTTGTCAATGTCATCAGTACATAAATTTGTGGGAAAGGGGTAATTCACGTTGCCTAAAACCGGAACGAGAAAAATCGAAAAAAAAACTACGGAGAAAAAACGCGTGCGAGACCGGAAACGTGGCGAACGAACGTGCCGTAAGCCGTTTTTACCTTTACGATTCGAGTTTCTCCATCTCGTCCTGGCCTTGTCTCCATGACTCTTCCCAGTGGCCAAATGCCTCTTGGTGTTTGGTCTTTCAACACCCAAACAATGTCGTCCACTTTGAGCGGTCGATCGTTGCTGTTTGACCATTTTGACCGTCGGCTAAGGGTTGGCAGATACTCTTTCACCAAGCGCCACCATATATGGTTCATCAGCTTCTGCGTGTTCTTCCATGTTTTCAAGCTTGCAGGTTGCTGGTCTCCAAATTGTCCTGGTGGCAAGCTATTGAAGGGACGCTGGATAAGAAAGTGGTTTGGAGTCAAAGGTTCCTCGTTGTCAGGCTGCTCAGCAACGTTAGTCAGCGGTCTGGAGTTGAGGATTGATTCTGTTTCCACCATGATTGTTAGGAAAGTGTCAAAAGAGAGTCTTCTAGATCCTAGAATGAGGAAGAGCATCCTTTTGGCGCTCTGGATCAAACGCTCCCAGACACCCCCAAAATGAGGGCCGCATGGGGGAATGAATTTGCACGTTGTATTGGCTGCTGCTAAATCTTCGTAGATCCTATCATTGTTCAATGCTTTAACAGTTTTCTTAAGTTCTTCAGAGACGCTTTAGGTCTGGACACGTTTCTAAGTGAACTGCATGCGTCACCATGCATGTAAATATCAGACCATAATGTTTTTCTATAATGCCTTTAGAATCTTCGATGTAGAAGGGTCCAAAGAAATCTACACCAGAATTAGCAAAAGGGAACTGTGTTTTTGCTGTTGGAAAACGAAAACTAGGTAATGGTGCCATAATTGCATAATTGGTTGAATGTTTTTCGTGTCAAAGCGTCGGCATAAGAAACAATGAAATCGTACGCTTGCTAACGATTTCCGAAGGCCAATCACATGGTAACGTTGTTTAATGAATGCTTTTGTTGGTTCTGTGGACTGGTGAATACATATTTGATGGGCATGTTCCAGGTACAAACGAACAATTTTGTCCTTGGCGTGCAAAATTTTTGGACATTTTTCCAAATCCAGTTGTGTTGATGCATACTGCAAACGACCACAAGATCTGAGTAATCCGTTCTCATCCAACAGCGGATTTAGGCATCGTATTTTGCACTTGGAATCTAGTTTCATTCCACGTTGCGAGGAATTAACGGTCGAATGGAAAAAACTGTCCTGAGATAATTTCAGGAGATAATTTCTTGATAATTCGATGTCTTCAGTTGTGTATTGGTGATTGTTCGTTCGCATTTTCTTTGCACGATGAATTAGGTTGAAAACTGTTGCAACTGTCAGAAGAATTTTGTTCCATGTTGAAAATTTACTTGGATCGACTATATGTTTAATTGTCTTGGGACTTCTCATGACTGCGCGTGGTTTTGTTTATCACCTTCCAGGTCGACTCGTTTTCGCAAAGAAATTGGGGTGGAACTAACCATTTCTGCTGAACTTCGTTTGTCTCAAGACCGCAAGTTCCGTGATCGGCGGTATTGAGATAAGTTGAGATGTGATGCCATTGCTGGGGTAAAGAACTTTTATGAATTTCTTGCAATCTGTTTTAAACAAAAACGTTTTGCTTCTTATTTGAGGCTATCCAGTCCCAAACTACTTGACTGTCGGACCAGAGAAAATTTTGGTCAATTGTCATTGTCATTTCTCTTTTGATCAGTTGTAGAAGGCGCACTCCTATAAAAACGGCTTCTAGTTCCATTTTTGGCACGCTAATTCGCTTAATGGGAGTGACTTTGCACTTTCCCATGAGAAAACACACATGTGGCGAAGTGGCTTGACTATTAGTTGTGCGGAGGTAAGCAACGGCTGCCATAGCTGCCATTGAGGCATCCACAAATATATGAAGTTGGCTGCTTGTGGTTTTACTGAAATTGTGAACAGTTCTTGGTATTCGGATTTCGGGCATGGCAAAGGAGCTGTTTAGGACTTTCTGGAGGGCATTGTGTAGTTCTTGTGGTATCAAATCATCCCATTTTCTTCCAAGTTTCCAAATCTGCAGCAAAACCATTTTTATTCTAATTGTCAGAGGTGATAGCAGACCGAAGGGATCGAAGATTGAAGATACCAAACTGAATATTTTTCTTTGTGTCTACAATGTTGCATCTTTAGGAAACTGTTGTAGGGGAAACATGACAAAATCGTCAGTTGTTATGTTTCATTTTTGAACAAGGACTCTTATGATCTCTTTTGTTTCGTCTTTGTCGTCGGAAGAGATTTCAGCGAGTACATCTGGTTCGTTTGAAACAAATTTTTTCAACCTGAAGCCACCATTTTTCAGGCATCTTGTTGTCTGTGATATGACTTCTTTGGCTTCTGAGATAGTTGGCAGGGACTGGATGTAGTCATCCATATAAAAGTGGTGTTTAATTGCATTCAAGGTGGCTGGAAATTTACTTTTGTTGTCTTCTGCACATTTTTTGAGCACATAAATTGCGCAAAATGGTGAACATTTTGCTCCGAAGATTAATCCTTCGTTGTCTGACAAAACAGCAACCGGGTGTTCTCTGAATCTCAACAGAACTCCAACTAAGTTATTCAGCACATCAGGACCAGTTAGAAGATTTGGGTTCAGTGATTCACCGCGGAGCTTTGATGCTGCGTTGGCAACTCTTCTCACTTTTCCGAGTTTGTTTGGATTAGTGAGTGGATGATGAGGTAAGTACCATATTGACTCTGGAGGTTGTGCTTGCATTTCGACTGGCTTGACAAAATTTTTATCCAAGTCTGTTTGGAGTGTCTGCTTGTACTTCTGATTGAGACTGGGATCGTTTTGTAGTCGTTTTTGTAGACTTTTTAGTTGACTGACTGATGAGAAATAGTTATTCGGGAGTTTCTTTACAGGTTTCCAAGGAAGGCCAATCTGATATCTTTCACCGCTGTGACAGATTGTGTTTTCCATTGTTTGCACTGCTAATGGGATTAGTGAACTGTCTTCTTTCTGTTCGGGTAATGTACCTTCAGCTTCTATTTTCCAGAATCGTTGAACCAATTCGTCCAATGGTTCTTCTTCAATGTCTTTCCGGCAGACATGGTAAAAGAATGGTCGGCGCGGGGGCTTGTTTGCGTTCATTGTTTTAGGACGTTAGCGGGTGATATATTCGTGCTATAGGCTCTTGCATAGACATGGCTTGCATAGACATGGCGTGCTATAGGCTCTTGCAATGCTGAATTGCTGATTGACTTTGTCAAAAGGCGTTACTGTCACTGTTTCACTTATTTTTGACAGTGTCATTTCATGTTCAGTGTTTAGGTACTGCAGAGTTGTAGATGCTTGTCCTTCGCAGGGAAGCTCAAGAAAGCTAATAACTTTATCCAGCAGGAAGGTGAACTGGCTTCCGGGGTCGATCAAGACGTAGGTATCGAACACTTTACTTCCGTTACAAATGAAACTGGTAGTATTTGTAGTCGTTCATACCATTCAGGAGGAGGAATTGTATTTCGGCTTATACTGAAGTTTTGGGTCAACTTCGAAGCATTCAAATGGGCGCGTTGAATATTTTGTTGCTGTGATTGTTGTTTACAAGAGAACGATTGACCATATCTTGTGTGCTGGCTCTTTTTACTGCTGACAGTGTCAGTACTTTTGTTTTGGTTTTGTTGTTGAAAGGATGGAGGTGTTTGGTGGCTTGCTAGATTTTGTGTCGGCTGATTGGGATTGCTTGTTGAGAAAGCAGGGGTGGGCCGCTTAACTTGTTTCGAAGGATCATGCAAAGTTGTGTAGTGAAATCCTTTACATGTTTGGCATCGTTTTGTGGACGGACATGACTGCTTAAAATGTTTGTTGCTTAAACAATTCGAGCAGAGATTGTTCTTGCTCACAAGGTAATACCTTTGGTCTGGCGCACATTTCTGGTATTCAGGGCAAGTTGCGAGTTTGTGACTTCCTTTGCATCTCTCGCAAAACTTGTTTGACTGATCAGCATCTTTACGCGGAAGAAAGGGTGGTTGGCCAAGCTGGTTTGCAGGGCGACTTGAGTGCAATGAATTCTGTTTCCAATTGTTTTGTGAATTATTAGAAAACTGATTCATAGCATTGCTGTTCCTATTATCATTGTTGTTGTTAATTCGGCTAATGTTATTATTGTTTTGAACAAAGGTGTTCCAATTATTAAACGGCTTATTAACATTTTCTCTGTTGATTTTGTCGTATACTTGGGCCTGTACTTCAAACCACTTCTGAAAATCATGACGGTTGGTTGATTACCAATTGATGTTATTTTATACTCTGTCCATTTTATCAGAATATTTTGTGGAATTTTTTCTTTCGCCTTTTTCATCAATGTTGAACTTTGCAAGTCAGCTTTGAAGCCTAAATATTCAAAAGCTTGCACTAATCGTTTGAGGAGAGAAGCAAAAGATACAAAAATCTGTGTGTTGTAGTCAGTGTTCGGACGCCAGGCTTCCAGTTGTTTGATGAAAGCGTTCACAACAATGCTTGGATCAAAGTGATCCATAAGCTCTTTCGAAGCAATTGCGTAGTAAATTGGGTCACACGAGTAGGCTTGAATTTTTTCTTTGGCTTTTCCTACGACCGACTTCTGCAAGTATGTTATTTGGTGTGTATCCGTAAGGCTAGTAAATTGTTTATCCACTCATGGTATTTCAGTGGGTTACCATTGAAATTTGATATTTTTATTGGTGGAAGTTTAATGGAACTTTTGTTTGTGTTTTGTAAATTAAAATTGTTTTCAAAGGGGATTGTTTCTGTTTGTATTTCAGTTCATGGCTGAAACAGTTGCTTTCCAGGAAAAGACCTATTTGGAAGTTGTTTCGAATTTCCCGAAATCTTTGGTTGGCTAATATGTTGAGTAATGGGGGGATGAATGGCTGTTTGGTTGTTTGTAATTGGATTTTCCGGAGTAAGCGGAAAATTAAGTGTCTGAGATGATGTACAGCAAACAAGTTTGGTACCTTGGTTGTTGAGTGTTGTATTGGGGGAAAACAATTCCATCGTTTGGTTCTTCCGTTTGATTTCCATTGCTAAAATGAATTCCAGTTGGGTAATGTAGGTTCTGAAATTGTTGGGAAAAGTTTGTTTGCGCTATTGTTGGTAACGACATTGTTGGCGCCAATTTGCCGCTGTTGTGGTTTCGGCTTATAGGAACAGCTGAAAATTGAGTGTTTGAAACGAATTGAGCAGTTGCACTTTGATTGTTGTCAAAATGTAAGGAATTATGGCAAATGTTTTCGTAACAATATGGATTTGGCGTGGTCTCATTTGTCACTCGATTTGTTCCTTTCTCTGAATGAAATTGACGCTGGAGCATTTGCTCATATAAATAGCATGAACTTGATGTTGGGTATGTATTGGTTTTGTTAACTGAGCAGTTATGTTGAAGTGAGTTTTGTAAATCTAATGCAATGTATGCCTTGATCTTCTCTTTTGTTATTTAAGGGAACAGAAGACTTTTCTTTTGGTCTAATTGTGGCACTTGCTGGTTGATTGATTCCTTGGCATATCGGGCAATGTGATCAACTTTGAACTAGAGCACTGGTTCAATTCTCCAATTGATGAGGGCATTAATTCCGGCTGGGTATCAATAGATTCAACAGGAAATATAACTGCAGTTTGATTCACTGGAAAGTTGGGTTGTTGAAGTGAAGCAAAGTGGTTAAAAGTGTTTTTTTTGCTCTCTGAGAACAACGTTGTGTTCTGGGGATTGAGGATTACTAAAGACAAATTTGTCCTGAATGTTTGCTCTGGATAATAGGGTTGATGCTGGTATTGGGGATGCTAACAACGACATTGATTGATTTATCTGTTCAACCGTCATAGAATTTTTTAATGATTCTTCAGTCAATTCTCTAGTATCCTGCGCAAATTTTCAGCTGCTCTGAAGGAATTTTGAGAGGAGGTTGGTTTTATTTTCTCCTTGCGGAAGGAAAAACGATGGTTTCGCCGGTCTTGGGGGCAATGGATGCGAGACATCGCTGGCAGGGTTCTTTACTGTCAAGTTGTTTTGCTCTAAGTTTTGGAAAACCGGTGTTAATCGATGCAACTCGAGTTGTCTTCTTGAGGACTGTGAGACGCAGCTGATGTCATCGCGCACTCGAGTTGATGATTGACTCAATTGACCATCATCGTCGAGACTGTTGACCTCTAGTTCCAACTTTTCTAGACGAGAGATCAAATTCGATTGACGTTTCATGACTGAGTTTATGCTACTGGATCTTACTTTTTCATGATGCTGTCAAGGTTTGTCTTCAGCTCTTCAACGCTCTCCTTGATTTTGTTGATCAACAAAGAAAGAGTGCGGAAGCTTTTTCTCTGCTCAACGGATGTTTGTAAGAGATCAAGCTGATTTTTCATGTTGAGCTTAGTCATTTTGAACTTGTTCAATGCGTATTGTAGCTTCTGGCTGTTTTCTTTTGTCATCTTGATGAACTGGCTGTAGTCAACTCGTAATGGTTCTGTCGTATTTAAAGTAAAGGTAAAGAACGGCTCGAAATTTAAGGAGCGACGACTTTTTTGGTAATATAAAAATCTTTTATGTTTATGTAGGCTAATCAGCCTAGCTTTTTTCGTTCAGAAGTAGCGAAGCAACTTTCACGAAAACAAGAGTCCTAAATGTGTTTTCTTGGTGCTAAATCTAGCTGAAAATATGCTTAAATAAACGGAAAACTAAGCGTTCGCGCGTGTGTACCGTTGATTTGTTGAACAAGACCAAATAATTGCGTTCAATTTTTTTACATATATGACTTTGCAACGATTCTCCTGTAAATTTTTGTTCTCCTTTAATCACAATCAAGGTACCAGAAAAATTTTAAGAGTGTTTTCTTTTTTTTTGCGTGTGGAGTTTTAGGAACAAATAAAACCTAGAAACCAAACAAATTAAATCTATATTGATACTTCTGCAAAAAAATCATTTTTTTTGGAAATTAAAATGTGGTCCGACGAGGCAACGTGAGCTACAGAAACGCAGAGAAAACTGGTTGCTTAAATGCTGGGTCTACTTTGAAGCTCTTTTCCAAGAAATTCTGTTTTGCGATTCCTATGATGTTAAGGACAACTGCTGCCATTATACTGCTTGCATTCGTTTCTGGATAAAATCTGCCACCTATGAATTGCTCATCTTTACTTTGGTGACTACTGCGACTCAAAGGAAACACACTCCTCTTCAGTTGGTGACTACTGAGACCAAAGGGGAAAAAGGGACTTCTTTCGGCAACTTCTGAGACCGCGGACAAAAAAGAAAAGGCATTTGAGTTTTCCAACTTAAAGGGACTGTATGCGTGAGCAAATTGGAGTGGGGAATTATTCGAGAGCGTTTGATTTCCTTCTTTTTGAGAAAAAAAAGAATATAGATCTTATCTTCTCTTTTTTTATTTCTCTTGAGAAGGTATTTTCAGTGTATACTACTCAATTAACTAGATGCGTTGCTAGTAGTATGCAAAATGAAAACAAAATAAGTGTAAATATCGGCTTTTTTAGGAATGCATACTACCCCATTAACTAGGCTCGCGGCTAGTATTATGCAATTAGGATCAAAGAAAACACAAAGCTTGTTGTAGGTTTTTTTTGTCAAAAGCTTTTCAGGAATTTTCTGTCTGTTTTTTTGGTTTTCCAGAATGATCATATTGTTTCCCATCTTGTTTTGTAATGAACTGAGGAGGTTTATCAAATAGCTCTTTTTGAAAATTGATTGATTTTTCTTAATATGAAAAAAGTTAGAAAAATCGTTTTTTTGAGTTTTATATAACAGAGAAACAATTTGGCCACTTTTTTGTTGCTTCTTTGCAGTTTTCCAAGGAGATGAAATAAGTTTTGAGCTTGTTTTCAAACAAACAGAAGGGGCTTTTCCGAACGCTTTCTTGTTATCTACTGAAAATTTCCAATAAACTTTAGAAATATGTTTTTTTTGAATTTTTTAAGTAAAAGAAGCAAATTTGCAAATTTCAAGTTGCCTCTTTACAAACTTGTATATATAATTAACTGCTTTTGAAGCTTGTTTTCCAACAAAACCAGGGGGGCTAATGAATGGGTTTCAGGGGAACTATTAAATGATTTATTCAAAACGTTAGGAAAACGTTTTTTGAATTTTTGAGTCAAAGAAGCAAATTTTGTCAAAATTGAGTCGCCTCTTTTGTAAAATAAATTACCGATAAACTGACTGTGACGCTTATTTTCTGACAAACCCAGTGGGTCTAATCAATGGGTTTTTTGAATTTATTAAAAAATTTTCATTAAAACGTTAGAAAAACGTTTTTTGATTTTTTGTAGTCAAGGAAGCAACTTTAGTCAAAATTGAGTTGCTTCTTCACAAAATTGGAAAATCGATAAATTGATTTTGAAGCTTCTCTGCCAACGAACCCCGGGGGGCTAATCCATGGGTTTTTTGGATTTATTAAAAAGTTTTTATTAAAACGTTAGAAAAACGTTTTTTGATTTTTGACGCTCAAAGAGGCACTTTTGATACTTTTTCATTTTTTGAGCAAAAATTTTACATAAAGAGTTTAACCAAATAAAGTTAATTTTAGGTCCAACTGAAGTGTTCTACTCAAATAAAAATATTACTTTCATGTAGATTTTTTGCGACAAATTGAGAAAACTGTTTTTGAGTTTTTCCGATGCAAAAAACGCTATATCGTTTTTTTTTTCGTGCAATTTGTGTTTTTTTTTCATTAATTGCTGACTTATAGTTTCTCATGGCTATTTCATTCATAAACCATCAACAAAAGCTCGTTGGGGGACAATTTTTGTGTGTTTGAGATTCTTTTGTCGCAAAAAAATCACGTTTTTTTGGATACGTCTAGCCCGGGAAAGGACTTCTAAGGTGACGTCTGGAACCTCGGGTGATCATCTCTTGGTGACGTCTGTAACCAGAAACAAAATGTCAGGCCTTCTTGGTCGGGTGACGTCTGAAAACCCTTGAAAAACTCTTCGTCTTTGGTTGGCTCGTCTGCAATAAGGAACTGTTCCTCTGTCGTAGTCTTGGATATCAGTCTTGGGGTGTGCTCAAGCCCCCTCTTTGTTTCAAAAAAAATAAATTACATTCAGAAGATTCTATGCCATTTTTATCAAGGCGGATGGGCACCAAAATTATGTTTTAAAACATATCTCTAGGCTAATCCTTCGTTAAAAGAGCACGTCTAAGTTTCACGTTGTTGGAGTTTTTGTTGCAATTTTGGCTGTTTATTTGAATCACCTTGAAAGTTGCAATAGCATTGGCAACAACTCCAAATTAAACTGTCCTAGCAGAAATTGCTCAATTTCACAACAATATAATTTTCCTCTAGCTCTTCGCTGTTCATCCTTTGGCTGTAGTTGGTGATTTTCAAACAAAAAAGAATTCCAGGATCTGTATAATTTAGAACTTAAGCGAATTTGCTTAATTGTTATATCTGTCGTGCAGTAATGAGGATAATCAATGAGAATTTAAAACTCGCTATAAGATGTTGTAAAATTATTTTGCCGGATTTTGTCAGGAACATAGAACAAAAAGATTGTCTAAAAAATTTTCCTAGATGTGGCATTACACATTAGAAATATTTAATTTCTTTTTTGTTTTTCCTTAGGGAGCGAAAAACAAAAAAATAAACAAAGAATTTCTTTTTACCAAAACTCCTATGAAATTTGTTTTTTCGGGCTTAATAATAAAAAGTTTTAAAATATGAAAATTTAAGTGAAAATCATAAACAAGTATAAAAGTACAAAATAAAAAAAACTTTAGAGGCTCACCCTTTTTTGTCTTTTAATTTTCACGTTCACCAACAACGCAAATTGTTCTAATCCTCTGTGGTTTTAGTTTGGGTATTTTTTACGACGTAATTTTTTCTTTTAAATATTTAAAAAACTGATAAATTTTAAGAACCTTAATACAATCCGGAATGGTATCCTTACTTTCAACCTAATGATGATTTTTCCTGCATTGTTTTCAATTTTCTCTGATTAGGTTGACATTACTTGTTAACTAATACTAAAATCTTCATACTACAAAATTGGTAGATGTCTAAAGTTTTTAGCTGTTCTTCATGGTTTTCAACATGTCCAATTATTTCTAAGTAGAACTATAAAACATTGTTGTTCTTTTTCGAATAGGCAATCAATGCAGCAAGAACTTTTGATGACTCCTAACTTTTGAGTAAAACGTTCTTAAATGTTTACGGTTGTTTTCATTTTGTTCAACTCAACTCAATTGATCAAACGCAGCCAATAATATCTATCACGAAATATATTTAATGCCTAAAGATATTGTTCTCCCTTCAGACCATAATTAAATACACCAATCCTCTGATATAGCTTCGAAAAGTTTGAGCAGTGACATTGTAAAGATTCAGATTCCAACAATGTTGAAGGCTTCCAAGACATGACGCCAAGAAACGATAGGAATTGGCCAATTTATTCGCAAGTCTAAATATCAATAATGATTCAGATCATTAGTCATTTTATGCGCTTGCCAATCTTGAACAGTTCTTGATTAGGACTTCGCAATTTTAACTCTAACTGCAGAGAAGCTTTTTATCTCCTTAGAGCTTTTTTTTCATTTGACAATGTTCTTCCAAGTTTTGCTGATTTTTTAAAGAAAAAGCATCTTAATTCTAACTTTTTTTTTAATCTCGTTGGTTGTACTTTTTGACTAGAATCCCTGATATCATAACAATTAATTAATTCTAGGAACTGTACTTTAACGCGCAAGCGAGATAACTTAATTGTTTTAACTGCCATTAAATAATTGAGATAATAAATCAAAACTCAAATCTTTTCATTAGATCGTGTAAAGGTATTTGGCCAGATATTAGAAAGAAAATGAAACAAAAAGATTGCTCAAAAAAGTTTTCAATATGTACCATGAGACATTAAAATTAAGTAATTTCTTTTTTGTTTTCCCTTTGGAAGTAAAAATTAACAAAATTGTGATTTGAAGATTTGCATTTTGCTGAAACGCCCATGAAACTTATAAATTTCCGGCATTTTGTTACACAGTTTCAAGATATCGAAGAGTAAGAAAAATCATAAACAAAATAGAATTTAGAGTGCAAGAAAATTTTTGAGCTCTATGCTTTTCTGCCCAGCTTTAGAAAATGCGACGTAATCGACGCAAGAAGCGTCGTTTTTTGTCAAATTTTGTCGATTTCGTCAATTTTTTATGTAGGAAATGTTGATTACCGTAGTTTTTGTCGGTATTGTTGGTTTTTAATGTGAGAAGTGTCGATTAGTGTAGTTTTTGTCGTTGTTGTCGGTTTTTGATGCAAGAAATGTCGATTATTGTGGTTTTTTGTCGGTATTGTCAGTCTCAATTTCTTTTAAATTCAAAAGAGGTAAAGTGAAATTAAGTGACTGGTGGTGCAGTGGAGAAGGTAGACAGTAATATAGCGGTCGAAAATTTGAATCCTGACAGGGACTGTCATTTTTGTAAGATTTTTAGAATCACAAAAATCGACGATTCTTACGTTTAAATACCGAGGAAAACCGATCAAAACGACGAAAAAAACGTAAGGGCTTTGATCGGCATTGGCAAAGAAAAACCGACGAAAACCGATAATTTAATTTCTGTCCCCTCGAAAAATTCAAAATGTTCTATTCCTTGCGTGTTTTAATTTGGGTAAATTTCATGGGGTATCCAATGCCTAAAAATATTGTTCTCCCGCTCGACCACATACTAATACACCAACCCTTTAAGAATTGGCAGCTGTTTGTCTACCTGCAAGGAAGCTTACTATCTCTTACTGATCACTTTGCCCACTCAAACCGTCAAAGTGTTCTACCAGAATTGGAATTTTTTGCTATCAAGAAAGTCTTTCCTCTGATTTATTGCTTGTACCTCGTCTGCAGTACCTTTTGGCTTGAGCCCTTCATTTAATAATAACTATTTACTTCTAGAATCTGTAAATTAAAGCTCAAGCCAGTTATCCTGTCTGCTTTACGTTACTTGAGTTAATCAACGAATATTTAAATCTTCATAGGATTTTATTAAGCTACTGACCAGAAAATATCACGATATGCAGAAATTTGCTATTGTTTTTGCACTAAGTGTCAAGAAATTGCAATTTTTACCAGGATCGAGTATGAAAACTTGGCTAACAGGACCTTTTTGAAGCATCTTAACCTTTGTCCATTAAGTAAAGATCTTGCATTCATAACAGGATGTGTTGCATCAAATATGTGTCTCACTGGGAAAGCAACCAAAATTTTAGGAGCCTTGAAAATGTTTATCTCAATCCCACAACGTTGACATATTTCATCGACCTCCAAATCAACTTTTAGTCTCCATCAAATCGAACAAACCGATAGCTAACGCCCTAATTGTTCCAAAAAATTGAACTGAAATTATCTATTAATTAGAAACCTTGAAAAGTGACAGAAAATGATTTATTATCTACCTCCAAACTAGAAATCAAATTCAAATTAATACAAATGCTGATTTGAAAATAGAAATTGATTCAACAAGAAATATTTGGAAAGTTGAAAATGCCAATTTACTCAATAATAGATAAAACATCATATCGCTGCATTGGTAATAATAGTGTCAACTTCCGCGGCTTGTGAGTTGTCATAAACCAGGTAGTTATAATTAGTTATTATTATTAACAATAGCATTCTCAGTACTAACTTCCTCAAAAACATAGCCTAATAAACTAAATGTATAGAATGTGTAATTTCTTCATATGAGTGGATGATTCGTTATCGTTTGAGCCCCCTTGTTTTGTTTGGGTTTTGCATTATGTTTGTATTCGTTGTTGTGATGTTGATTTGGTGGAATTCAGTTGTTGGAAAGAAGCATTTTCACAAACTCGTCAATGTCAATTTTGCCATCCCCATTTCGGTCTGCTTCGTTTATCATCGCTTGGATCTCTCTTTCGCTCAATCTTTCCCCCATTGATCTCATGATCTTACTGAAACAAAACTCTTCTTTCAGAAAAGAAAAATTTCCTGCACCACTACGGCGCAGAGGTGTACCCAAACGTCACGGGCAAATTTGCCCGATCTGTGTAATCTGTGCATCTCTTGTTCGCTTTTTCTATGTTAATACATTGAAAATGCAATAATATTGCGAAAAATAGATACTTTATCAAAAACAGGCGAAATTGAATGGAACTTTGCTACTCATGTTTGCAAAAGTGTCCAAATGTTAACAGCGAATTTGAGATACAAGCTATGTATCCTATTTTTTGCGCAATATGTTTCATGAATCTGCTCGATCTATGTATCTCTTTTTCGCACGCAACGTAACTCGATTTCGCACTACATCCGCAATTAAGCCTGAAACTCAGAACTATAAAAAGGAAATTTATAAAAATTGGGGACTTTTTTGCATTATTAAAGCCCTTATTAATGAATAAATATTCCATCGTAAATACTCCTCAAAAAATTATGTTATACAAATTTGAAGCTGTCATCTCTGTACAGGGCGAGGTTTTAAGCCTATGCAACGCAATGATGATGGAAAATGCTGCTTAATACTGAATTTATGAATGAAAAGCAATGAAGGCGGTGAACAGACTTCACTGTATTTCAGCGGTGATTTTCAATCTGCAATAATTACTCGATCAGAGATAATGAAAATTTTTAATCATTTCAAATTTTTAATCTTTTTGTCTGAGAAAAATTATGCGCAAAAACTTAATAACGTAGAAGATTTTATTGGAAAACATGTATAAAATGTGTTGGAAAAAAATTGATTTTTTTACAGCACCTGGAAATGGTATTAGAGTAAATTAATGCAGCATATAGTAAGGTGACAAGTACTCTAGTTTGGTGTCATAACAAACCATAATTTTCTCATGTATTGGGTATCTTAATCTTACTGAACCACTCATTTTCAAGTGTACAATTTTGTTGCAGTCTATAACTATTTCTAACACATTGCTCACATCCTGTGCTCACTCTTAGCATAATTTAAAGACAAAATTTTCGTTTACGTTTTAGAAAAAGTCGGGGCGAGCAACGCAACGTGAAACTTCCACCTGCCTTAAAAGTTTGCACCGTATTTATCCTGCTTAAAACTCTTTTCTTTCGCCAAGAGCCCCAAGCTTTTCCAATGAAAACACAGTTTAGGTACACAACCCAAACATAGGGATGCTGTAAAAAAAATTTTAAATACGTCAAGACTCCACGAAAAAGCTAAATATAGTATTAAATGCGTTCGATAGACGCTGAAATGATTTCATTGTGATAAAAGTACAAAATTTCATTTCATTTCCAGTAGATTTTTTTAAGAGAATCAAAAATAAGCCAACTTGTTAAGTAGTGGTCTCTAAAACATTTAGCGGCGATAAACGTTTAGCGACAACGAGAATTACGGTGCAGTCATTAGTTGACGAAAATTATGAAATTACCAAATTTGATTGGAACTTTTCCAGAATAAGTGAAAAAAACACATTGAACATTGAACAAAATGAAAAAAAAATGTTTGCATAAACCACTGTTATCATAGAGACCATTTGGCGCCCAATGTTCGGTTACGACCAAGCGTAAATCAAAATAGTCAACTGGATAAAATTTAACACATCAATTACCAAAGAACCTCGAATTTATCATCTAAATTTACTCAGTTTCGTTTGTTAGCTTCTTCTTCAGATCAGGTAGAAACGATTTGGGTTAAAATTTTGGCTTCAGGGAACCAAATGTCGGCGTGATAAATGGATTGAAAGACAGAGGCATCTTTCATGTCTCTTAAAAATGAGTTCTCTATGAAAAATAAAATTACGAAATTGCTACATTTAATATTCAGAATTGGAAGTTCTAAACAGAAATATTTCGATAGAGAAAATTGTTCTGCAAGATTGTTTGTAGATTTTGAAGATTCTTCATAAAATTAAAAATTATAACAAGTCTATCTCAGGCATCTTTTTCAACCTGAGGAACGTTTGTTATTTCGCATAGAGAGAGACTTTACATTTGGAAAACGTTTAGAGTGAGTGAACACGGTGACTTGATTCATTCGTAGTATTTTAAAGTTGATCCGATGAAGAACTTTTTGATATTTTTCAAGCGAGTTTTCTTCAATTTATTCCAGTTGCTCTGTTTACAGTAAAGATTTTTAAAAAAGAATACTGAGTTACTTTAGTGGATAGTTGATGTGTTACGACGTTTCAGTTAAACAAATATCATGGCTAACACAATTGATTTTTTGCCTAATGAAGTTCTCTGACTTTTCCACAGGACGATGCACAGATTAGATTCTCGAGGCTTAGGTTCGATTGTAGTTAGAGTCAAGGATTTTCAAGAGAATTTTGAACTTAAAAAAATTTTATGGCGTTTTATGACTATAATTTTCCCATAAATACCCGATCTCAAAAAATTAAAATTTTTGGATTTTTTTTAAATTTTGCAATATATTTTTTGCGTTTTTGTTTTTGCGCTCTTTCAGATTACTCTATAAAAATCATTTTTTAAAACTTTCATTCAATAAGATCTTAATGATTACAACTTTTCATGAACGCCATAACATAGAGTTGTAATTTTATAACTTTTTGAATTATGGGTTCAACCCGGGTCTGGATTGAACGATGAGAGGATTTCGCGAGGAGATCTTTCAGAGCCATAGAAAGTACCAAAATATTCACAAAAGGAAACTCAGAAAAATGTAAGATAAAAATATTAGATTAAAAAAGTATTAAAGAGAAATATTCGATTTTCTTCGATGGACAATACTCGACCAGTGCAGACAAAAATAAAAAAATTCAAGAACTCTATATTTTTGGAGGCTTGAAGCTCCAGAACTTATCACTTAAAATGTGTGCTAATTGAAAATGTCATGCTCTATTTTAGCAATAACGGATCTTGTAATAAATTTTTACAGAGGATATTGCAGGGCACATGAGTTTTAATTGACAGAAAGTTACTCAACTCTATTTCTGAGAGATAGAAACTGCACCATGATAACTTTTTTCTCCATTCAAATGCGCTCAGCTCAGAAAAATTGTTTCAAGAAATCAATTTCTCAAATGTTTTTAAGTGGTTTTAAGTAATGCTGAGAGGCGTTGCTCTGTAAAAGACATATGCATCTGCTTTTCACTTCAATGTTGTCATGGTTACCTTTGCATAATTACATGAATATAAATTTTCAAGCATTTTGAATAAGGACGCATCAAAAGATCGAGCCGCTTTGATCGAGCCGGTTTATTATGAAGAGAACTTTGCTGAACTGATGAAAAGACTTTCCGTTGACTTTAAATAGAGTTTTGTATTGCGCAGTTTTTTTCATATAGCTGAAGTGTTGAGTATTTCACGCGTATTTCATGTTTTCCACCAAGTAACTGAGTATGAAAAAAGCACAAGGATCATAGTAAATCAGCGCTGAGCCATGATATTTCAATTGTGTAGCTTTTCTTTGACCATTTTCTGCTTTTTTCGCGTTTCAATGAGTAAAAATCAGAGTAGGAAATTGGGATGTGTAAAATACCCTGAGCAGTGGGCAGTGCTCTTTTGATTACTTGGGTTTTTTGTCAGGTATTTTTCGAATTAGCACTCCAAGCAAGCATTTTTTAGACTGAATCAAACGTACATTCTGTCAAAATAACGATAGCCAGGAGCAGAATTTGACTCGTCTGTGGGGCAGAATTGGCTCGACTGTAAGTAATCAGTGCATTTGTGTTGCTTGTTTAGAAAAAATCGGCCGAGTATTTTTGAGCCTGACAATTAATGGTCTGAACATTAATCAACTGACAGTGCCCCAAGTTGCTTGAAAAGTGTCTGCGTAAAAAACGCGCCCAAAGGCAGACATTGACTGGGTCTTAATGAATGTACCTGATTTCGGATGCGTCTAGGACTCCATCTCCGTTGCGATCGAACACTTTGAAGGCGTCTCTGAGCTCCTTTTCGGGGTCTCTGTTCAGAAGGTACACTTTGGCAAACTGCACAAACTCTTTAAACTCTATGTACCCATTACCTGTACAATACAAACACACATTTAAGATCAATTCTTGAGGAAGAAATAAACATATGAGGAAGAAATAAAAAACATAGCAGGACAAGTCCTGACGTACAATTCAAAGAATTTCCATTAAGTAAACAGGAAACTAGACTTAGAACGGACTATGAATGGATTGGGAAAACCATTTAGAAAAAAAATCCGATCCAAAAAATTGAAAAAACAGTAAAAACAAAGTGAAATTGCCGCATGTGAACAGAAAACCACTAGCGAGAAAGCAAATTTTTATTCAAACCCCGTTTTCTCACTCCACTTTAAATTTTGAGCGAAAAAATTTCACGCACCAAAACCGCTCGCTTTTTCGCTCCACTTCCTGTTTCGGCGTGACCAAAACCCCTACTCCGAAAAATTGACTTCGAAAATCATAAAAATGTGTGAACAGATCTTAATAAAAAGACAGCGCCTCAATACAATTCAAATTCTTTGAATTGTAAAAAATAAAATGAAATTTTGTTAAGAACGTAAGAGGAACATTTATCTTGCAGTTGAACCTGCACGAGGAATGTCTGATTCTATAAACTCTTGAACTTACAAGTTTTCTTGAGTAAAAACGCATAATCTTGCAACATACTTTGTAAGAGTTATTACGATTATTACAACCTAACTGTTCTGGAGTGTCTGGGTAACGCACTTCACTGAGTGAAATCAACCAGAAGAAGAGTATATAAAAGAAAAAAAATTTAGTTCTTCGTGGTAATTCGTGATTTCAACCACGTTCACAAAATCTGATGATAATAGTTAATTGCATGGCAATCAGTCAAATGTAAAATTACGCCCAGAAAAGCAGAAAAATGGCAAAAAACTTTATTTGCTCAATTTAGCTATGCAGGTTTTTATAGAGAAAAGAGGGTTTTGGTAATGCAGACGAAAAATGTAAGACATGCCGGGAATCCAGATTGAAAATTTTTCGAGACTAATTCTTTGAACTAACTACGTTTGATGTTAGAAGGTTGAGAGAGAACAAGCTAATGTAAATTGTACATAAGATAAGCTTTACATAGCTTCACAAGAAGCTCTATTTGTTCAATGTATACTTGGCTAGAGAAAAGAAGACTCGAGGAGCGAGAAAAAACATGAGAATGAGTTAAAAAGATATGCCCAATTCGATAGTTTGATACCAATTGTTGTAATGGTTAGCACACTAAACTTGCACGTAAGAAATGCTGGTTTGATCCAGTATTGGTCCAGTTTCATTTTAGTTGCGCTTTTTCGGACCCCTAACAATTAACCCAATATTGACTTGACTGACGCTTGGCAAAAACATATTGGATACCCATATCACCGTTAGCGTCAAAAAACAAAAAAAAAAGCTCTGGACGGAAAACTAAAGTAAGAAAAAATTGTAAAGGAAATAAAAAATAAATAAAACTAAAGAATGAACATAACCCAAAGGACTCCGCATTTGCCTCGAATAGAAACATGGTTTCAGTCCCAGACTACAAATTGAAATCTTGAACAAATTGTTATTAATTCTACTGACCATTTTAATCAAAAAAGAGAGAAAACTTATGCAATCATAGGCAAATCAGAACTTCATTAAATTGCAACTGCAGAACAATAAAAAACAGGTCACTAGATGTTTTCTGCTTCAGAGTAAAAGACGTACCGCCAGGTAGGCAATAAATTGCACACTGAGAAAGTAAGGAAATGAAATTTTTGGAATCAATGACTAACCCCTGTTAAAATAATTAAACACTTCTTTTTTTTGCAATTTTTTCATTTATTTAACTTCCTGATAATTGTGCCTATGAAACAGTTACAAGAAAAGCACTGAAACGGAACAAAAAATTATATGAAGCTGAAATTAAAGGAAAATTAGGAAAAAAGAAGTTCAAAATTTTAACTTTGCTTAACTAAATTTCTGAGACCAAAATAACTTTTGAAACTATATTCTGAAACTAATAACAATCAAATCAAAAAGTCACCAGAACTACCACAGATTTTTCTTGCGACGAAAAACAAAGTCAAATTTTGTACATTTTAAATAGTTGAGAATTATCTAAAAGAAATATAATTAAATCGAGTAATTTAGTAATTTCTAGAAAATCAGAAGAACAATTCAGAGTTTTAAGAGGAAAGTTCTCAGTTTCTGTTATTTTTCTCAATGGAACAGCAATGGATTATGCATATCCGGACCATTTTATTTTGTTTTCTCATTACGATTCCAATGTTTTTTTAATTTATCTAAAACAAACGCAAATATATCTCGGAAATGTGTGCAAAAGTGAAGATGATGCTTGAGTAACAGATGTATTTTTTAAACAATTCTCAGCAGATAAACTATGAGATATTAAGGTGGTAACTCACCGTCTGTGTCGACTTCTCGTATCATGTTCTCGACCTCGTCCTTGGTGGGATTGGCTCCTATGAGCTGCATGGTTAACATGAGTTCCCCCTTAGATATCCTCCCATCTCCATTCTTGTCATACATCTTGAACATCTCCTTAATGTCGTTGAACTTCTCGTTTGATATGCCGTAGTCCTTGTGGTTAACCCTACACACACAGACAACATATACATTAAAGTAATTTAGTAATCATGACGTCATACATCACACGCTGTTTCTTAGTACGATTACAAGGAAATTATATATGACCCTAGTATGATCAGTACGAGATCATGAAAGAGAAATGACTTATGCGACTGATGTGACTAAGCGGAAACCATTAATTACACCCGGGATTTCTGTATGACCGTGAACCCGGGTTTAGGGTAACTGTTCCGCTTTTTAAGTCCTGAACAAAATTTTGTTCTGATGATCATATCGGAACAAACTAATGCATGATTTTGCACTGATAATGGTTTATGTTAGCCTAATAAGAGGTGGGACTTGCCATAACAATTTAAATGTCATTAAAAATGTAAAGATATCAATTAGGGAAGGCCATAATCCATAGGGGGAGGGGGATAGTTTCCAATTAGGTTAAAATCTTGGTATTTGAAACCAAAATTGAATAAATGACCATAAAAAATACTGCCATCAATTGAAGGATGTTTCCCACTATCGACCACTCGGCTTTGGGGGGATATGAGCCATAGACACCCCAATTACCTTTATTATATTGAAATGGAGGACTATGTTTTCGTGGGGGTCTAAAATGTAAAAGAGCCCAAAAGCAGTTGTTAAAAATTTGGATCCTCCAGTTTAGAGGGTGTTTATTATTTGAGCCCTCTAAACTGGTTGGGGGATCATATTTTTACATATTTATTTACTACATAGTGTCACGTGATCTGTAACTGTGAGTGCAGCATAACGTATTGGGGGGGGGGGGGGTGTTTGCACAAACGTAAAAGATGCATAAAAATTCTTACAGACATCTTCAACTGGTTTCTAAACACGTTCCTCATAGAGAAAAGGAATAATGTTGCCAATTTTGACGCAAATGTATAACCTAGAGAGGTCTTGCAAGACAAAAATAATTTAACAAGAATTTATCAAGCTAATATCACACATACAGTACCTTATTGCTATGTATGATGGAATACTTCAAAATATACGACAAACTTAACAAACAACAATGGGCCAAAATGTTCTGAAGTTTTCGTTAAACTTCAGTGTTGTTTCCCTTCAGTTAGATTTTATGGTGAAAGTTTGAGTTTGGTGCCGTTTTGCCTCACACATTTTGATTCAGAATTTTTTCAAAACCATTAGAGAGAAGCACAAGCTTGGTTTTCTCTTTACCAATTACTGCTTTGGCATCTTAGCCTGGGTGAATCATGTTTATATTACCAACTCTCTTGTTATAAATTCATAAAATACTTTTGTTATGAGGACTTTATTAAATTCGGTCAATTAGTTGCAAAACATGAAACACAAGAGGTCCAGGTCATTTCAGCTTTAAATTTCAGTGACTCAGGAAACTCTTCTTGATTTTTCATAATTGTGTTTCGGCAAGGTTAGTCTTCTCAACCAATGTGTCAAGTGTTCAATATTCTTAAAGGTTGTCATATTTTCCTGGAACAAGCTTCAAGTCATTATCAATACTTCTCCATGAAATGCGTCTTGAATTGACATAGCAGTACTAATCACGTCTTATTTTAAGTCTTAAGACTTGTGAAGACTTGTCAAGTCTAATTCAAGTCTTGGCCGGGATTCGACCAAGTCCTGAGCCAAGTCTGGGATGCACTTGACAAGTCTTGAGTTAATTCTTGACCAAGACTTGACGAGTCTTGATCATAGCGCAGTTAATAAGCAAAGTAGAGATTTGAAAAGACAATGTTAGTAATTAATGCATTTCAAAATCAGCTAAAATTGGTCAAATTTTTAATGAGAAATTTGTAAATCTGACCAATCTACTTCTTATATGAACCATCTACCAACTTTAAACGTCATATATATTCACTCAGAAATATTTTTTTTTCAATGGTCAGAAAGGAATTACCGTAACTGGTATATTTGGGCGACACCAGAAAATTTTCCATTTTCTGTCAAGTGAGTTTTATTCGGAGAGTTTTAAAGGCCAGCCGTTTTTTTTTCGTCACGAAATGAAAGAAAATCAACATCTAGAACTATGCTCAAGACTTGACTCAAGATTTGTCAAGTCGTGGCCAAAACTTGACTCAGGACTTGCCCAGAATTAAAATTTGATTCATGACGTGCCAAGTCATAACGATGACATGATCAGGCTTCTGGTGAAGTACTGATCCAAGAATTGCAAATTGATTGAATCAGTGCTGATTAAGACCTCACGTTGAGTTCGGGTTCTTGTAGATATTTCCAAGATAGTCTCCAAGAAAGTCTGGTGATACATACGGTCTCCAAGAAAATCTGGTGATACTCTGATGTTTTATTGAATTTGTCAATCGTAAGGGATTATTTTCAAAATGAGGGAGATAAGAGTGATCGTATGAGACCATCTTTAATTAGACAAGTAAAAAATTCAGCAATTGATAAAAATATAGACTTTATAAGTAGAAACGATATGAGTCAAAAAAATTTAATTGTGACAAAATATTCTTGTTCAACGATTAAGAAAAGACATTCCTAAATAAAGAAACCTTCAATAACAACAAGAACATTCTGCAATTTTTTAAAGTTTCCCGTCAACAATATGAGTCATTTGTAAAAATTTGATAAACGTGTGATCAATATGACCCAACCTTATATTCAAAAAGTCAAATTCTGTTCCGTTGAGCGGAACCATCGCTGGTAAGTGACCAACCAACAATGTTTTGTACAATAACAGCGTGATTTCTCAGTTCATTGGGAACTTGAAAAAAAAATTCTTTCGTAGTGATTTTTTTTGCAGCAATGAAATAAATAATAAGATTTAAAAATTTTTCTAATTAACAAACAAAAAATAAAAGTGATAAGAAATATTTACCTTCAATATAATCTTTGTGAGTACGGTTGACAATTTTCTAGCTTCAATTTCTCAAGAACTCATGTTTTAACTTCTTACATAGATTCGCATATTTATCATCTCAGCTGAACGTTTCCGACTTTTAAAAAAACAGGAAGTTCAAAAAAGAAATTAATTTGAGTAAACGTGATGTTGGATGCTGTTTTGAGCAAAGTCATTCAAAAGGAAGAAGTGAAAAAAAACAAACTTCGGATTTTAAGAATTGAACTGTGTAGCAAAAAGGCAAAAATATCCATTTCGGACATAGCATTTGTGCCCCTGCTCATCGGGTTCAAATTATTTGCAACCAACAATAGCACGCACCATATTTCTCAAATATTTACTACGTAATTGAGTGTGCTGTAAGATTGTCATCATAATTTAACTTGCATTCAATCAAGAAAAAAACTTGATAGTGCTTGAATCACGCACTGGAGGAGAAATGGAAGTTTTCAAAATTTTACAAAAATTCACAATGGAAACGCAGAACAGATTTTTTATATTTCAGTAATGTGATGTATAGAAAACTGCATGCAGTTTCAGTCAAGGTATCTTTTCAAGCATATTCATGCAAAAGTTGGGTCAGGCTTTAATGGGTATATTGTCTTAAAGAGGAGGCTAGGTAAATTGTGTCCGCACATAATGTCCGACGCCGCTCAAACACATCTGAGACTTGATTGTGTGTCAAATTAGGAGATAGAAAACTACAAAAATCATATAATTTTCAAAAATAATTGGTTTTTCTTCTCAAATATTGCTTTTAGCTCTAATCACTGAACAAATTGAACAGTGCTTCATTGCAGGGCCGATGATATCTGCCATTTAGACCAAAAAAGACAAGGTAATCAAGAAAGTGAAATAAAAACAACTTTAACAACGACCAAAACTCAGTGATTATGAATCTTTTTTAAGAAAACATAATAACAAAGTCAAAAAACCACCAAATAAAAACTATACAAAACAAAAGATGAAAAAAATTAAAGATGACACAGCAAAAACACAATCCAAATCCCATTTTCTTGCAAAAATTCAACGATGAGACCAAGACTATCCTCACTATCGCTGCGCAGCTGCTAAAGAAACACTATCATTACAAATAAATTTAAAGTAGATCTTTTGGCAAAAAAAATCTTATTATTTCAAAAATAAATGATGCATTTTTGACCAGAAATCAATTTATTTTAGTGAATGATCGACAAATTGTTAGTTCCAGAACACCATATTAGGAATCGGAATTAAAGACAGTCCTCACTTTATAAACGAATGTCTGCACTACTCCCAGTTAATTTGGACAATGAGGTCTAATGAAGCATATTTCGTTCAGTTTTCCTTGAAAAATTTAACTAATGATGTCATTTAAGTCTGCGCTACTACAAGTTAGCAGGGACAATGAGGGCTAAAGAAGCACATTTGGTGTAATTTTCAATGAAAAATTAAACAAATGACGAATTTTCAAAAGGAGTCAATTCAAACAATTCAGCCACTCTCTTTCATCTTTACACGTAAAACCAATGAGACATTTGTACACATTTTAATCGCATTTTCTAGCAATTTTTATCACAACTTCAGCAAAAATTGCGAACAACGGTTATGAGTCTATTGTTCACAAAAATTCAAACATACGTAACTCCTTAATAACAGGAGACG
>NC_134477.1:32682129-32684629 GCF_964194025.1 Convolutriloba macropyga
CTTCTGCCATGAAACTTTGCTTCTGCGTAGGTTTTTCAGGTATTGTGGTGAATTATCATACTCTTTCTCATTGATTGAGTTGTGTTGTTGTTTTGATTCTATCCGTTTCTCCCATTTTCCTAGGTTGTTGAAGTGATCAGTTTGTGTTGCTGTTGTCTTTTTCTCGGAAGTGACTTTTGCCAATTGGTTGGTCTGTAATCAATTTTGTTTTATTTGGGGCACTAAACCTTCTTTTTATGTTAATTGTGGCTGTGTCTCTATCAGGTCTACTTCTAGTGGTAATTTGTATTTTGTTATTAAATAAGGTATTTGAATTGTTTTTGGATATGTATTTTGAATTAAATTGGCTGTCAAAGCGTTGATTAAAATGTTTGTGTGTTGAGAGTTTGGAATGCGCCTGAAAGGTTGAACGAATGGCCAAAAACGTGTCTTTTATGCTTCGTTGACATAGAATGGTTTGTGACGTCAGTAAGTGTGGCTGCGTTGCGTGTTTTTCTTAGCTTGCCGTTTAGCGTTTAAGGGAGAACTTGTATTGTATTAATTACATGTTTTCTGTCAAAGCTTTCAAAAATTGACCGAGAATTGGGATTTCTACTTAAATAATCTGCAAATCCCATGTCGTTATATGAAACGTGTTTTACTTTGAAATGAAACGGCAGTAGTCTTGTTACCCAACTTTTGAAGAGGAGTTGATCGGCCTTGTTGCCTCGGTTGTTTTTGATTTCTGAGAGTGAACATTGGTGCTCAGTTTGCAGTATAAATTGGGAACCATGTAAGTAATATTTGGAAAGCTCTAGTGACCATACAACCGCTATTAATTTTAGTTCACTTATTTTTTATGTTTGTTTTTTTTTGTTCAGATATCTACTTGTTTAAGCAATTGAATGTAAAGCATTGTTATCTTTTTGCTTGAGACATGCTCCCAATCCTTCTTTGCTCGCGTCGCAATTTGTTCTGTTTTCATAATTTATGTTGAACTATTTCTTCTCTTTTATTGTTTTTTTTTTGCGTTTTTTATCCTGTTGAATTCTGTTGTCTGTTTTTCATCACAATTTAGTTGTTTCTGTTTTTGATAGTTATATGTAATAAGAGTAATGATGTGAGGGGTGATGAGAGTGTCGCTAATTTGGTATGAATTTTATTAGATGTTATATGCTACCCATGAATGATCAAAAACGTTTTATTGTTTTGGAGTTCTCCAGTTAGATTTTTGCGTAAGTATTTTTCTTAGTTTGTGTTATTTTTTCCGTGTTGATTTTGTATCCTAACCAGATTTTTTCTGTGAGTCCGAACTCGCATTTGTGTACCCTTTAAAATGATTAATATAAAATCAATGAATGCCTTTTAAGCACTTAGATCTTCTTGTATTGTGTCCATCTGTTTTGAGATGTTGCTGGGAAATCTGTTGGTCCGTAGAAACTTTTCAGGAATGCGCCGATTCTATTAAAACTACTGTGCTTTTGAGCTACCTGAAATAGTGGAATCTGACTAGGAGTATTTTAGATCTATACTACTAAAATATAAGCTGCCTTGAACGGTTTTCAGTTATGAGATTCTGATTGCAATTTTGTCCATCAGGCGATCTATGCTCTGCATTTCATAATTGTTCTTATGTATGCCATCACTTAGTTTCTTTGAGTATAATGCAATTTTTATTGATTGGTCTGCTTTTACTGTGATGACTACGGACATATGTGTCGTTCGTCTGAACATTTCATTAGTTTTGTGATTTAATTCTCTTCTATTAATTTTTTCATTTCATTTTCTAATTTTCCGTTAAAATGTAATTGTATGTTTCCCCTTTATGTTGTGTTTGTTGGGATTGTGATCTGAATGATGACCGAGCTATGTGGTTTTTAGATAGTCCTAGTCTGTTGCAAAGGAGGAGAATCTTTGGATACCCATTTGGTTAATCTTAGGTTGATGTTAGTTAGCTTTAATAATTTGTTCTCACCTTTTGCTAGTTATGGTCTCATTGTTAGATGCAGTCCCAGCTTGTCCATGATGTTTCTTCCCATATTGTTTATTGTGTTAATGTCCACGAGTAGAATGGTGTATCCTTTTGCTTTTAAGGATCCAGATTTTATTAGCAATTGGATTGTTCCTGTAATTTCTATGTTGTTGTTGTTGAAACATCTGAATTCTCCTAGTGATTTGTCTGATGGTTTTATCTTCTCTTTAGTCATGTTTATTACTTCGCAAGCTGCTTTTATATTCATGAAGTTTTTGAGCTTCTTGTATGGGCTAGCCATTATTGTTTTGTTCTCAGTATTTATTTTTATCCAAAATTCTCCTCTGTCGGAGTTATTAGTTTGTGAAACCTTTCCTGTGTGAATATTATGAAGTTCATGAAAACAACATTTTGCCAATCTTCCGTTATTTCTCTGATGTAACTTAATGCTTCGGAGTCTATCGAATCTTCCGTGGACTCTTGTTCCGTGATTGTTTCTTGCTCGTTTATGTTTCTTATTGTTTTTTATGGTTTGCATTTGTGACCGAT
>NC_134477.1:32689629-32769143 GCF_964194025.1 Convolutriloba macropyga
TACCAACAAAGCCGCATCAAAAAAAATCATAATGCTAGGTTGTTTAAAAAAGATCTGAACACAATTAGTTGGTTAATTTTTGATCTTATTGAAAACAAAATAATTTTCAATACTTTAATTTTATGTCATAAGATTTAATTTTCTGCATTTTGGTGCCCAGTTATAAATTTTCGTTCGATATTAACAATTTGAGCGAATTTCCAGTAAATTTGTTCTACAGATCGCATTAATTTAAAAAGTGTATCATTTCTTTGTTTAATTTGTGGGTTTGGGACTCTGAAAAACTAAAAATATATGGAGGCCAGCATTAAAAAAAATCAACTAACAGATGCTCAAGGGCGTAAAATTTTGAATTTTTTTTTTGTAAAGCTGAGCGTTTGTAACCTGAAACATGGAATATAAACAAACTGAAGAAGATCTCAAACGGGGGATGCCAAAACCATTTCGACTTTTAAAGGGAGCATAAATACAAAAATGAGCATTTGAATTGTCTCTATTTTCAGAAAGCACTTAAAATCTATACCAATATAGCAGCCAATGAAAAAAAACATGAGATTCTTTGATAATTTATAAAATCACTGTTTTGTCGTGCCCACGTGGACAAATGTACCAAGGTCTGCTTATTTATACAGAATGTTTTTGGGAAATAGAGTAATGTCTTCAAATACAAACGGTATTCATACTCTTTTAATATCAGATTCAATTTTAGAAAACTTTTTGCGCGATTTAAAAAACAAACTGATTATGATCAGAGTTTCCTCCTGTCCAATTTATAAGTTTCTTTTGTTCAAGCACAAGCTTGATTTTCCTTAATTTGTTTTGATTGATTGTCTCTCAGAAGATTGGCTACAGAAGATTGTCTCTCAGCAACCAAATAGTTCTAATTTCATTTTCAAATTCTAACGAAGAACAAAGTTAACAAAAAAAAATCAAAGGGTCTTCATCCGAAGTAACATTTATATAATTATATACCTATAAAATACCTACTAATATCATATTTATATACTAATATCATATTTATATACCTGTTATCTAATATAAGAAAACTTTGTCCACGCTCCTGTTTAAAAAAAACAAAAACAAGCTTTGCACTTTTTCGATTTGCCACAAAATATTCCATATTCCTCGATGAGATTAGCGTTCAATAACGTTTTTTAGTTCTCAGGAAGCGTGTACATTGTTTTCAACTCTGGAGTAGATAGTGTTCATACACATACACACACATTAAAAAAAATAGAAGAACACCGACAATTTGTTTTTATCGTAGTTAATTATCATCAAGTTTCCGATTTTTTGATTCAAAAAGAATGTAAAGCAAGAAAGAACACAGCAATTACAGTCAAACGCTTTCTACTTCAGAGGGCACGTTAAAAAAAAAAACTTCGGATTTAGGTTGTTCGTTGCAGAAAAGATTTAAACGTCAAGGAATAACGTTTAGCATCAAAGGCGATAACAAACACATTTTGATATTATTCGTCAGTAAAAAAAAATTGACGTTCTCTGACAATCTGCAAAGTTCAACAGACCCAACAAAGTCTAGGTTAAAAGAAAATCAGACCACACCTCACTTCACTTCATTAAAAAACCAGGTCTGATTGCTTCTTTTCTCAAATTTCAGAACAAAGGAGTTTTGTATCGAAAAGGTAAAACACTTAAATCTGTAGCTTACGTATAAAAGCAGTCATATCGTCCTGCCACAGAACAGTAACACCCTCAACACATTAACAGGACAACAAGAAAAAAGCGTCTAGAGCAGCTCTTTTAATGCAGCAAACAAACTGAATACTCTTACGCGTGTCCATTGAAGTTGCTTTTGATAATACTTGTTTCATTCAGCTGTTACAGAAACTTAATAAAAACTAAAACTGACAAACTGATAGATCAAACAAGAACAAAGTTCAAAACTCTTGCAAAAAGCACCTGTATCAATATGCCTGGCGCCAATAATAAGAAAAAGGCTATACAACAACAGCTGCAGAGGAGAGAAGCAGAATGGGCAGTCAATGTCGACTATCTTGAGGCAATGATTCAAGAGGAGAATTTAGAGGGCATCAATTTGTCCTATGAGTCTCTTTCTCAACAAAAGCTGCAACTAGACAAACTCTGTGACGACCTTTTTAAATTCAACCTCACACAAAATGAATTGAAAGAAATAATGGAGAGATCAGCAGAACGAAGTCTAGTTATCTTGAAATGGAAAAAATATGGCAAAGACCATTCAAGAGAAATTACTACAGACTCCGATAGCCATTTGCCAGAGCAGCAAAGAAGAGCACAACCACATCAAACTAACACCCAAAATGACGAATCCTCTACAACTCTTAAACCTTACTACAATAGACAAAAAACGTACAATTTGAGAGGCAGATCAAAAACAGAGAACAGAACAGATAAAGTACCTACAATTTCAGGTTCAGAAAACGAAAAACAAAAACAAAGCAGCAGAAGTCCCCAACATGGACAGAAATATGACGATGACAGAAAACAAAGTAACCAATTGATAATGAGCGCTACCCATTCAGATACAACGTCATTGGAAGGAGGGGACTCCGACAACAAAGACAGTAACATCCAGTGTAACCCGAATTCTTACATTGAGTTTCCTCTGAGAAATTTTGGGTACAGTCAAAAAAAGAGACGCACTGATCCAAAAACCAACTTCACACAAATCCGCGAGAGAACATTACAGCTGAATGATGAGTCAACAGAATGCACTTCGTCAAAGATGATAGCGAGTTTTCCAAACAATAATGGTGACCATCACATAAGAGCAGAACAAGGAAAAAGCAATGGTGATGAGGATTCGACAAAATCCCGAGAAACAATTGAAGTTAACTACAAAGAGCAAAACGTCGGACCAATCGCCATAAGACGCGATGTTGGTACCACTACATCAAACGACAAACCCAATATCTATAAATACGCTAAAAGGAAACAAAGAATACACCAATCAGATGTAAGTACAGAATCTGATTGCAGTTCAAATCAAACATTTGACACTAACAATCCAGACAAACGGAAAACACTAAAGAAAACACAGCCACATCAGCAACAATCAAGACAAACTTACACCCTTTCAACAGCAAACAATCATCAAATGAAATCACGCCTTCACACAGAATAAATCAACAGACAACAGACAACGACAGTAATTATCTACAATCAACAGACGATGAAAGCGACGATCATCAACAAATCGACAACATCAGACTAAGCAGTAACACAACGCATTATGAACTACAATCAAAAAGACAAGGAGGCAGAAAAAGAGAAAGAAAAATAGACAAGATCCATGATGTTAACCTCGCCTCAACAAATAACCAATTTCAGGAGACTCAAGGTCAAGGTTCTTCAAATATTGACGTACATGTTCAAAATCAAGAACAGCAATTTCTTGAAAGCATCGATTTCTATCAAGATGCGAACAAAATCAATAGAAGTAACCAATCAAATGACAGAGAATTGAGCAGAAAACCAGTCAACAACCTAATCCCAGAAATGAACAACAATCTTTGCAATTTTAATCTCAACGCACAAGACCAAAGACTACCAAATTACATCAACAGAACTGGCCAACAACCAGACAGACAGTTTCAACATACACAGACAACAGAAAACCCTTTCTTGCCACGACAAGCACAACAACAACCTGTCACTTCCAGCATTAATCTTCCGAAAACTCAACTCAAATCCTTCAGCGGAGATCCATTAAGATGGCACGACTGGTTTAGTTTTTTCAAAGCCACAATACATGACAATGTAACACTGACAGATGCCCAACGGATGACATATCTTCAAAACGCCCTCACAGACAGAGCCAAAGACAGCATTATTGGATACTCATACAACGGAGAGTTTTATAATGAAGCAATGCAAGAATTACAAAAACGATTCGGGAAACCACAGCATGTTACAGCAGCTTACCTTGATAAGTTGGAACACTGGCCCAGACCGACCATTAATAACCCCGAAAGTTTTGTATCCTTTGCAGCGTTTCTTAGACAATTGGTTCAAACGTTTATACTTCACAATTTCACATCCGATCTTCAATTTTCAGCTGTCCTGAAGATTGCAAAAGATAAACTTGCGCCAACAATGATAATCAGATGGAACGAATACGTCCTGAGGCAAGCTATTGTTCAACCTAATTTAATATATTTTAAGGACTGGATCGATAATTACGCAGAAGCTTGCGAAGATTTATCAACATCACAAAGACCAACCAATCAAGAAAACAGTTCATCTAGAAGATCAAACAGACTCTTCCAACAGCAAAGTAACAAAAGATGTCCTCTATGTGGATACAGTCACAACCTAGGAAAATGCAACCAATTCCTCAATAAAGATATTAACGAAAGACAACAAACAGTAAGACAACTGAAAATTTGCCCGAATTGCCTCACCGAACACCCAAAAGGACAGTGTAACAGTCATTACCGATGTCGCATTGAAAACTGCAACGGATTTCATCACTCAACAATTCACAGAAACAACTTCAACAGTTCACAGACATTTTCACCAACTCAGCAACAGCAAAGCAACCAACAGCAACGATATCAACAACAAACACACAACCAGGTTCAAAACCATTCTGCAAACAATTATCACAACAATCGTGTTCAACAAAACAACGGACACCAAACACAGATAACCGCAAACAGATCACAGTTTCAACCACATGGATTCAACTATGGAAGAATGGCTGGTTACAATCATAACAACAACACACGTATTTCGTTTGGTCAAAACAATAACACTAACCGTTTCAATCAGAATTACAACCCCAACAACAACAATGGAAGCACCTTCAATAGAAACTATAACAATCCGAACAACTTCATGCCAAATACAAATTCACGACAACAGAACACCGGACATTCTCATAACCAAACATACACACAAAATCAAAGCCAAAGGCAACAGAACTTTAACAACAACAACAGCAACCCACGACCACAAAATCACACATGCAGCAACAACCAAATCAGCTCGTGGATACGACCTCAAGTTCAACTTCAAGCCATTCCGGTTATCCTTTACACTGAAGACGTATCAATAGAAACATATGCTCTTTTGGATAGCGGGAGCGACAACACACAAATAACAAACTCAATGGCAAAAGCACTCGGAATAAAAAAAAACACAGATCACATTGCAGTACCAATTTCTTCACTTTACGGAGAACATATCATAACATCAACTGAAGTTCTTCTGGGAATTGGATCACTCAACAGCACCCGACCTCTTTTCAACCTACCGGTGTACGCCACGTCAGCATCTGACTTTCAAATGCCGAATGTACCCGTTGAGATGTTGAACTCTATCTGCGCCGACTACGATCATCTTAACAACATCACATTTCCACAAATACGAGATAACAGAATAGGAGTTTTAATCGGAGCGGATGCCTTCATAGCAACAGTACCACTTAAATTCACAACAGGACCACCCGGAACCCCATACGGAGTCTTGACGCAGCTTGGATGGACCGTTACAGGACCAATACCACAGAAATACAAGCCAACCAGTAATAAACAAGAAATCAATTACAACATCACGCTTTACAACAGAATTAAGAACCCAGAACAGGAAATAGAGAACGACATGCTTCAAATGTTTTGGACAATGGAGGGAAAAAGTTTAGTGAGCGGAAAAAAGACACTGACAGCAGATGACAGGAAAGCTCTTGAAACACTAAAAACGACGACATGCCACAACGGTTCTCGTTATGAGATCGGACTACCTTGGAAATATGACACTAAGCTACCGAACAACTACTTTCTTGCCAAAGCACAATTACAGTCACTTGAAAACCGACTTCAACAGGAACCAGACCTGTTTTGTCGTTACAACCAAACCATCGAAGCAGACATCGAAAATGGATTTGTTGAAGAGACACAACGTCAACCCAGTTTCATGAATTCACAACTTTGGTATCTCCCACACCACCCCGTTGAACATAAAATGAAGAAAAAAGTAAGACGGGTCACAAATGCAGCTTCAGTATACAAAGGACATTCACTTAACAAAGCTCTTTTGACCGGACCAGATCTACTATGCAGCCTTGTTGGACTTCTTCTGAGATTTCGGCAGTACAAGATTGCAGTAACCGGTGATATCGAAGCGATGTTCATGCAAGTTGCCATCAGAACAGAAGACCAAGACGCACAAAGATTTTTGTGGAACAAAGATGGAGAAGAAACAATTTTAAAGTACAAGAGACTAATATTTGGTGCAACTTGTTCCCCTTCATGTGCAATCTACATACTCCACAGATGTGCGGAAGACAACAAATTAAGTAATCCCGAAGCCTACTCAGCCATAGGAAACAATTTCTACATGGATGATTACCTTCAAAGTTTCAACACAACCGAAAACGCAGTAATCACAACAACAGAGGTAAAGGATACATTACACAAAGGTGGCTTTAAACTTACAAAGTTTTTTAGTAACGACTCAAACACAGTCATGAAAATAACTGGAGAAAATGCAGACACAGCGATAGAGCAACGCATTTTAGGACAAATGTGGAATGCCAAGGAAGATATTTTCATCTTAAAAAGACCAGACATAAAACTGGGTGTCAAAAGCATGCAACAACGTCAATTGCTCTCACTCGCCGCATCATTGTTCGATCCCCTTGGAATCATCACGCCGTTTTCCATTAGAGTACGATGCATTCTTCAATCAATAGTGAAACAAGGTAACAACTGGAACAATCAGATTCCAAGAGAGTTCCAACACGACTTACAGCAATGGGTCGACGAATATGAGCAGATGCCAGAAATTTCTATTAGCAGATGTCTGATCCCCAACCCAGATGCTAAGCATGAACTTCACATTTTTTGCGATGCATCAAGTACAGCAATAGCAACGACAATATACATCAGATCAAAAAGCGCAGAAGAAATAACAACTCAATATGTTATTAGCAAAGCAAGAGTTGCCCCCATTAAAACAACAACCATCACGAAGTTAGAACTAGAAGCAGCAGCTATGGGAGCAGAACTTGCTTATTTTGTTCGAAGCGAAATGACAGCACAGTTTGACAAAATTCAGTTCTGGACTGACAGTATGGCCACATTAGGTTGGATTAAATCAACAAAACACCAAAAAGTGTTTGTAGCAAATAGAATTGCAAAAATTTTAGCCAACTCTAAGTCAGAACAATGGAATTTTGTACCTGGTAAAATCAACCCTGCAGATCACGGAACAAGAGGACTTTCTTTAACAGACTTGAAAGAAAAATGGCTGTCACCGCCAAAATTTCTCCTAGAAAATCCCGTTCCAAATTTCCAAAAAGACCAGCAATTTACAGCGATAAACGTTTTACGTACAGAAACTTCAAACACAGTTATTGACACTAATGATTTCTCTAGTTGGAAAAAACTTATGCGACGGACCGAAACAGTAATGAAAGCAGTCAATATCTTTCGAAAACGACCAGTCACAAACAGTTATGAAGACGCACGACACCATCTATTGAGACAATCACAGCATAAAACTTTTTCTGAAAGCATAAGAAACCTTGAACGGGAAAATGAACTAGACAAAAAGGACAAGTTATTACAGTTCACTCCCTTCCTGGACAAAGATGGTTTAATACGAGCAAGAGGCAGACTAAAGCACGCTAAAATACCCTACAGCCAGAAACATCCAATTATTCTTGACAGTAAGAATAATATTACCAAATTAATAATTGAGCAAGCCCACAACGACTGTAGACATCTTGGAACAGAGTTTGTCCGGGCACACCTGCAACAAGATTTCATCATTATAGGTCTTAGACGATTTTTGAAACAACTAAGTAAAACATGCTTCATTTGCCGACGATGGAGAGCACAAAATATCACCCCCCTCATGGCCGACCTACCCAGTTTCCGATTCGCAGAAGCAGGAAAACAATATCCTTTTCTAAATGTTGGGTTAGATTTTTTCGGACCCTTTTTCATTGAGCACACAAATCGCAAATTGGAAAAACAATACGTATGTCTTTTCACCTGTCTTGTAACTAGAGCTGTGCATCTGGAGGTTTGTCAGACATTGGACACAGATAGTTGTCTACTAGCCATTAGAAGGTTTGTTTCGCGACGAGGATATCCCGAGTTAATCATCTCTGACAATGGATCGAACTTCACATCAGCGAAAAAAATGTTGGATCTGAGCAAAATCAATGTGGACAACAACTACATCAAGTCCCAGCTACAGCAGCAAAATATTACATGGAAGCTGAATCCACCTCTAGCCCTTCACTACGGCGGGATATGGGAAAGGCTAATTCAGTCTGCTAAACGCACTTTGCTCATAATTTTAGGCAGCCAAAAATTGAAAGCCGAAATTTTTCAGACAATTGTAGCCGAGACTGAAGGACTTCTCAACTCCAGACCAATTACATATGTTTCCTCAGACACAAACGATGAAGAAGCACTAACCCCTAATCATTTCTTATTAAGACGCCCTTCCAGCCCTTTAGCACCGTTGACATCAACCAGCCGAACATTTAGTAAAAAGGAGTTCTCTTACACACAAACATTACTGGACCATTTTTGGAAACGTTTGCAAAAGGAGTACACATCAGATCTTATCAGCCGACCAAAATGGAGAACAGAATCAGAACAATTGAAAGAAGGCGATTTAGTCTGGCTCTTGCATGAGTTCACTCCGAGAGGTATTTGGCCAATGGGTCGAATTGCAAAATGCCACAATGGATTGGACGGACGAGCACGATCCTTCGAAATTAAGACATCAACTGGAGTGCTGAACAGACCAGCAGTCAAGTTAGCTAAAGTTTTACACAATACTTGAAACCATTAAACTTTAAATTTCAAACGACGTATTGGTTTTAAATTTCCATGATCATTGTGTCCAAAGTCAGCGTATCGAATATTCAACTCACACAAGTTCAAACAATCGAACACATGAAGAAGTAACAACACTCTGAAACTACAAAACGAAAAGATATTTTTAACTTCCCTAAGTCCTTAACTTCCCTAAAGCTACGCGGAATCCAGCTCAATCCACCTCACCGACAACAGTCATCATCAAGTTTTCGTTATATTTTGCCCTTATTTGTCAGTTCGACAAAAGCTAACGTCTCCGGAATCCAACCCACATAATTTTGTCAACATCCTTCAGATCGACGGAGTACACACCTTCACATCAACAGAGTTTACAGGATATACTGCCAACGATCTTCGATTAAACTTCAACTTTCACAGCCCCCATGAAGCCTAATAACTACTTTCACATATCCTTGTCATTCAACAACACAATATTCCAACTACCACGCATCAAATGAAAACGTCGAAGCAAATGTATGATCACCAACTTTCACCAACATATAGCCGGTGTATATGTGTCGCCCCGGAAGAGTGTACAACAAGTTTACACACACACACACACACACACACACACACACACACACAAACACACACACACACACATACACACACTCATAGAAAGCCAAAATGCCCTCAATTATGACCAGAGATCATCTTTACAACTTCGACATTACAAAAGAATCTTGAAATTACAGATCAGCAAAAGATTAATATAAACTTGGTTGTCGAAAATCTTAAATTGTAAAATACAACAAGAGTATTCAGTTTTACCCTCATGCACGCGGCCCGGAGTGTTCAAGCACAAGCTTGATTTTCCTTAATTTGTTTTGATTGATTGATGACTTCTGATTTGTTTTGATTTGTAAAATTTGCGGGTTTTATGTTTTACCCACGTGTGCAACCTAGCAATTCATTGTAATCTGGAAATCTCTTGTTAATAAATAGTAAACATCTTTTAGAAAACGAAAAATAACACTCCGCTTCTATCTAGTTTTTCCGGTAGCCAAGAAGTTTTTGCGTATGGGGTTATATCGTCTTTCTCAGGATGGTCAAATCACACTATCTTCTGAGTGCATAAGCGATTTGTTTTTTATTAAGAACGGTAATTAACAAAAAATATCAGAGCCTTAAAAGGTAACAACATTTTTCAAGTAAGCAAATGTAACCAATATAATTGAATAAAACACAAACTAAAACTTTTAATGATGGTTTTTCGTTGCCGGTCTGATTAATTTTACTGTACAAAGAGCTATAGCGCAAACAATATAGAGACAACTATCTTGAAAAGAGGAAAACTTTATATGGTGCTCTCCAGAAATTCCTGTTGTTTTTATGCGTATATACAATTTTTTTCTGTAACTGATATTTTTGAGACTTTGTGTAGTTTTCCAAGTCGACTTATGGTTCCACAATATCGTTTGTTTCGCCAATTGTCGGCCAACTTTGGTCGTTGGATATTTTTTGTGGGGAACATTTTTTGTAAAAAAATGAACCAATTGTTGCAGAGACATTTTTAGTTTGATAATTTCTTCAGGAATAAAGAGGGCTCAAAGTTCTTGTTATATTTTAACTTAATTTGTCGCGCCATTAGATAGCATAGTTGTTTGAAAACTTTGATTGTAATTCATTTTTTTTCTTTTTTTCTTGACTATACTGGATAATTATGCTTGAATCTGGATGAATCAGATAAAATATCCAGGAAGATGTTTCATCATATCAAAAGTTCCTAATCAGAACAAATTTTTGCTGCCAATCACTCTAAACTTTTCAGACATTTTGTTCTCTATGGTTTCGCAATCCGCTTAACTATTGGTTAAAAGCGGAACCAAAATTCGCAATCAGTTAAAAAAAAGAAAAGCCTACATATTTCTCTTTTTTGAAATTAAAATGTTTAACTTAGTGTTTTTAAATTAATACAAAATTATGTCATTAATACAAAATGATGTTACAAAATACTTGATGTTAGCAATAATCTTTTCATATCCAATAGCAATCTTGAAAATAGCTATCAATCGAAGGCTAGATACAAATATCTCTAAGGCTATGTGTTAACTGTTTGTGTTACAATTTTTTTCTTGATTACAAAATACAATATAAGCTGGGTTGGAAACTTTATTTGAGGACGTACATTACCGGTCCTCCTTGTCGTTTAAATGACCTCCGACGTAAGTTATAGAGTGCTCTCCTAAAAATCTAAACAATTGAATTTGTTGCCTTGTCAAAGTTTTGTTGGTATTTCCAAATGAAAAACGAAAATAATTATTATCATAAAACCTAAAGTCACGAGTTTTTGTAACTACATTAATCAGCACTTGCAAGTCAATGAAAGAAAGTGACATGCTTGCTTCGCTACAACTTCATTGCATGAACCTTGCAGAACATCTTTGCCATTGTAAAAACATACGCATACGAGTATTTGTTTTCCATAAAAAAACGCCCAACGCATTCAATTTATAATTATCAATGAAATAAAAAGGGAAGCGTCAAATAAATTTTGTTCACAAGCAGAAACGACATTTCAAGGTGAAAAAATGTACTGTCTATCTAATCATTGATTCATTTTTAACAACAATCTAGCGGTTTTAAACGTGGAGCAGGCTTTTCACCGTAAATTGATAAAAAATTTGAATGTTTTCTCAAAATAAAAGGAAGCAAGCTCTCTAAAACCATTTACAAGTAAACAACCGTGAATGTTGGTAAAAGAATAGAGGTAAACAAAATGTTGTAAAAGTTAACGGACGGCTGCAACAATTTGTTAAATTATGTTTTAAATGCACTTTAACTGGTGAAAGTTTTCAAATTGGATAAAAGTGCGTGCTTCGATTTTTTTGGGTTTTTGTATTCAAAGGTAAAAATTAAAAAAAAATCTACTTTCAACATCTTTCAATTTTTTTGTACGGATAAGCTAGCTAAAGATTGCTTTGTTTACAGTCAATTATTAATGCCAATTCTTAATCATTATTTACGTTGTGCTCTTTGTTTATTAATGTTTATTTTCCTTATTTTGTCTTGACAGTTTCCGTGTTTACTGTCGGCAAACACAACTAACAACGGATATAAAAATAAAATAAAAGCCATATAAGCTGTGGAAGAAACATTAACAGGGAAATGATAAAATTTGCCGTTTAATTTTCTCTTTTTTTTCTACAACATCACACTAAGTACTTTGTACACTCAAGCATGGTGAAAATTTTGCCGGCTCATTTCAGTCTTTAACTACTGAAATAAAACACGGTTACGAAAAAAATAGCTCTTCTTAAATTTTTTGAGTTCGATTTCAATTTTCCTAACACGGTAAGAAACTGAGGGGGAAATAAAAGAATGGCTGACTTTTTAAATGTTAGTCTGTGTGTCTGCGCTTGTTGTTGTTGTTGATGCTGGTTGTTTATTTCTTTCGTGTTGTTGTTGTCTTGTTTATTTCGGTGTCTAAATGCTTGTTTTCCCATTTCATTTAGCAAGAAAACACTCTCGCGGTATTGATGGGAAGGTAAAATTGACGTTAACTAACTCTTACAAGCTGTTTATAACAAATAACTACCCTGTTTATAAATGAACGGGAGAATATGCTAATATACGAGACGGGTTGCTAAAAATATTTCTACAAGCCGCGCATTGAATAAAAAAAATCTGGCACAGAAATGTTCATGTTTAAAAATGGTAAGAAAGGCTTAGCCGCCAACTATTGCTATAAAAGCTATCACGCGCAACCTTAAAAATTTATTGAAGCCGGTCGGGGGGATAAATTTTAACATATGATGCGTGAGATCAAAGTCCTTAATGATTATTCGTGCGCGATATTTCAGCTCGTAAAGAGAAGATTCTTTTTCTGTTCAGACCGT
Organism: Convolutriloba macropyga; assembly: GCF_964194025.1. NCBI lineage: Eukaryota > Metazoa > Xenacoelomorpha > Acoela > Convolutidae > Convolutriloba > Convolutriloba macropyga. The sequence goes on from NC_134477.1 coordinate 32,702,309, forward strand.
AAAATAAGGTATAACTCTTCGTTTTTGATGAATTCCGTCTGATTTATTAGTTCTGGAAATGTGATATTTTCTTTGTTCACTCTCAAATACGCGTGATTGATTAAGATTTCAAACAGAAGAAATCAGTAGCAATTCTGTCTTTAATTTTGAGCAACTTCGAAACCTCGCCTTTTTAATGTTTTCCCGGAGGCAAATTAGAATCCTGAACTATTTTTGGATATGAATAAACCGGCGGAACAGCTTGACAGCTCATAAGGGACCAAGTTTTTAAATGGCTCTTCTTCCTGGACCTTCCACAAATTGATTTTTATCAAATGAATCGTTGAAAAAATCATTCTCATTTTGGACAGCTCATTGAGTTTTTGGACAGCTCATTGCCTGATATTCTTCTTATCATGAACCACTTTATACTTTGCAGTTTCAATTATACAAACTTATGACTCATTAGTTGGTACCTAGCTGAGACTGATTTTTTCATTCTCAGTATTTAGACGGAGCATTCCGCCTTTAAGTCTAGCTTTTATCTGAGCAGCCTAAGTTGAAACATGCGCATGAATATTTAATGCCCTCTTGATCAGCTTTTTTGTGGCTGAATTTAACCAAAAAAATATTAGTAACTGAAAGAAAGCAAGCTTTGAGAAATAAAGATTTGACTATACAAATGTAAAAACACCTGAAAGACATTTGACGTGACATTTATTTTAATTTCTTGTCGAAGAGCATCTTCGTATCATAAAACATAAAAGCTATAAGTTACGTGGATTAAACAAAAATCTGTGTTTGTCTGCTGTTTCTTCTATAAATATCAAGGAGGGTGTGTTATGTGAATTTGCATAGAAGTTATGTGAACACGTAATATGTCAGGAAAATATCAAAAGTTGAAAAAAAAGTAAAATCTATGTAACCGATATGCATCGAAAGCGGATTATCATTTTAGCATGGCTTCCCGATAACAAAACAAGTGAGTTCATCCAATACATCACAATTATTGCTTTTTGATTGATCATTTCTTGTTCTGACAGAAAAATGAAAACAAACACTTGAGAAAGTAGAAGGAATAGAAAACAGCCGTTTCAATAACGTTTTGGCATTAACACCCTGTCGAGATTTAACATTACTTAAAAGTTTATTTTTCACTGGAAACGATTTTTTATCCAAAGAGAACATTGACGCCTAATCAAAAGTCCAAAATCCCACAAAAAAAGTTTTCTTTTTTGGTAAGCTATAAAATGAGTCTCACAAAATCTCTTGCAGCAGTTGAGGCAAATGGCAATACTATCCCCTTAATACCGAAGAATTTTGAATAAATTTAAAATTACACGATTATTACAATTCGAAAAATGAGGCAACAAACGATTAAGAAAAGTTCCGAGAAGACACATTCGACCGAACTTTTATTTTTAGAAAGTTCTTTAATGTTCGAAAATCAAAACTCTAACGGTTATAAATAACTTGTCGACTCAGCTGACCTGAAAAACCAAATCCAGGTAAAAATCAGATGTATTAAAAAGTCTATCTAGCATAGAGCAAAGCAAAAGGACATTGAGTTTTGTTCCCACCCCCACTTTAGTGGGGAGGGAGGAACTATATACTCAAATGGGTTTTGTTGATCGAATTTTGGCCGATTTATATATGCATCGTAGAGAACTGTCAGTGGTATAACTAAAAATCACCTACAAACTAGAAAATGGAATTTAAAAAAGTTTTTCGAGTTTTGTTTTTTACAGGGAGTTATCGAGGTTTAAAATTTTAAGAACATTCGACAAGTTTTTATTCAAACTTTCAGTAACTTGCTAAAATTTGGCAAAATTTTGCTAAAATTATTTGAAATAAGTTAACATTTTTAATGTTTAAGTGTTATTGTTACAGTTAGAGATAGAAGAGCGTTGCTGAATTGTTTGATTGGAGTTTCTTTAGCTCAAAATTGAGCTAAAATTTTCAATATTCTGACTTTTTTGATCAAAGAAGTCGAAACAGAGTTGAAACTTATCGCCGCATAAAAGTTTTCTGGAATTAAAAGTTTGCCGTTTTTACAAACTTAACTCGATAATTAAGCAAAATTCATCTCTTTTTTAATATTTGAAGTACTTCGAACAACATTTGGTCTAATTCTCAAGTTTTTGGAACACTTGGTAGTTTTGTTGGGTGCGCGGCAACTTCAGGGATAGGTTTGATATTATCATGGATTCTTACAACCAGAAATTTTTAATATTTGTTTTGGTGCTAACTTTCTTTGTCAAAATAATTTGCTTTTGTTTTTTATGTTAATTACGGAAAGTTTTTTCACGGCTCCATTAATGAAAGCTCCCTTTTAAGTGAAAAAATTAAGCCGAATGTAGATATAGATTCTTTTCAGAGAACCTAATGGTTTTTATGGCTTAGATAAAGAGATTTAGTAATTTTTAACTGATTTCTTGTGTTTTGCCTTCAACTGTTAATCTTTTTGCAGTCTGATTACATATTCTAACCATTCAAATACTCAAAAGGCTTCATCAGGAGGTATAAATAAAGCTGTACCGTGCATTCGGTTGTTACCTAATGTCTCTTGTATCTTTAAATGTTTTTGTTTTAGCGAAATTTCAGTGATTTTTGAACATGTCGGTTTTTATTTTTATTTTGTCATTTTTCAGCTCATTCTCTGTAAATACCGGTCAAACTTTCGCTCTTATAGAGTAAAAAGTAGTTTTTTGGCGAACTGTTTTATGTGAACGGGTTCCTGGTTTTCGTACTATGAGTTTTTGTTAAAAAATGTTTGGTATTGTGTTTCTGAATTTTTGCCCACTTTTGTTGTTTTATTAGTTTCTTGGTTAAAAGTTCATAATAAATGACAATTTGATGACTGAAAAAGCTATGTAAATCTCGTAATTTAACATATTTACTGTTTTCATCACATGTGCCATGACTTTTCGTTAATTTTTGTTGTCGTATACCAAATATTGGCTAAAAAAGGTCTCAGTGGACGATAATAGATACATAAAAACCTAAGAGCTGACTGACATCGGTATATAGCTAATAGATTTATAGAGTTTCAAATTAAGTTTTTTCAAAAATAAGTAAAAGTATTCTTCAACTTATCTCATTTTGTTCTGGTTTGCGTTTTTTTCATTGTTCACAATGTTGTATCATATTGTTTACTTAGCCTCAATTTTGAGAGATCTCTTTAATGTTTTGTTGAAACAAACTACATTTTTTGACTGATAACTTCAGGGCTTAGACAGTTCGTTTCAAAAGAATTTTGTGAATTTTAGATACTTTCCATTTTGGTGGTTCTTTTTGCCGTCATTTAAAATAGTCCATTTACAAAAAGATTTTCTGATGTTCAAAGGAGAAGCAAGTGAAGACCTAAATTTTTTCGCGATTAATATTGTATAATTTAATGGCTTTGAAACTGTGGTTTTGTAAATTTGCTTGGGAAATTTTTTAAATCATGCTTGTAATTAAAGTTTTTTTTATAGTCTTATGACTTGGTCTCACTAATAACAGGCGCAAATAGTTTTCGAAGAAGTAACGAGATAAACTGTTTACTTTTTTTGTGCAAAGCTCTTTTCAACTATGACTTTCACAAAAAAATGATTTTTAAGAAAGACAATGCATTTAGGAGACTTGCCAATGTTGTTTCTGTTAACTTGTAGCTTGTTATCTCCACAGACAAGTCACATTCCTTACCTATTAAACTACAGTTTGTTCTGTATAACAGTTTTATTTTTCTCAAATGGTCTTTGTACTTGGCACAACCAGTTTTTAAAAAGTAATTGTTATTTTTGCGTTTTCCCCCATTTCTGTAGGTTTTTGTTTTGTTTTCACAGTTTCACGATGATGAGCGGTCCTGTGATCACTTGGAATTTATCCATCAGATAATTTCTATAATATAAGCGGACATTTTTATGTTAATTGGTTGGGACATCGTAAAGGACATCGTGCAAACTTTTTCGTGCAAGTTTTTCCTTTTGCTTGTATTTGTCGTTTTTTGCAGTCTTATGACATATCCTTGATCATGAAAGGTCTCAATCACTCTCCATGCAGATGTAAAATTATCTCTCAAAGATTTCATGCGTTGCAAAATGTTTCTGATCAGTTTGAAATTAGTTCTTTTCAAAAAAGCATTTTAAATGTTAACAGAAGAGATCCGATTACCAGATCATGATTGGTATTTGGATTTGCAAGATGAAAAACTTGCAGAAACTCCCCGAATATATACGCATGATCATTAAGAAAAATCAAGATAGAAATCTAACCATAGCACAATGATTAATGGTGGATGATGTCCAAAGTCTAACCAAAAATGGCAAGTTCATCAGAAACTCCCGGAATTACGTTTTTTTTTTCAGAGGGAAGCACTCATAATCGGGATGGTGAAGTTCAACATCAGTCAACCTAGAGCTATTTGGAATTATCCAAATCAGAACGCATGGAACAGATATTGATATTCTCAGCTAAAACTAGTTTGGCTCATTTCAAAAGCTTTATTAATTCGAAAAAAATGTGTTCGGCGTTATCTTGGTAAGTTAAACTTCTTTACAACTTTTCCTTACAATGACTTCAAATTTAAGATTTGATCTCTGTTTATTAACAAACGGAAACAAAACAAAATAGTTATGCAATTACTAATGAGAGTTTGCAAGATAAACTATGTTTATCTCTGATTTTCAAACATAACTCCTCCGATTGTTTAAGAAACAGAAAACAGAAGTCAACATGGAGAAAAATTAAGAACTTTTTTGTATATCAAGTAAAACAATGTTTCGTAAGGTGTTTGATTGTAGCAGCAACCAAATTTTCATAATATTTTGCAAAAGCGATTCCTTAACTTTTGAATTTATTGCAAAACTAAACACTAATCAACACTTGTTTTCAAATTAGTTTTAAGCCCGTAATTCAAAATCAATGTCCTGATCTCTTTGTTCCATTGTAATTGATAGGTTGATTATTTATTTAACTCCTTGACTTATGAGTGAATTATTAGTTGTTTCCATTTTTCGTCGCAGAATGCTTCGTTTCTTTTTTATCGCAGAATGAAATTTTCTTTTTATCCCCCAATAACCTTTTCCCCAAGTTTCCGACGAGCTCAAAAACTTAGATCAAAAACTCGATTGCTCAAAATTACGCTTTCATTGAGGTCATTGAATTTAATCTTGACATATAAAAGGCAGTCACCTGCATCTCGTTTTTTCTTGATTACGTTTAAAAAAACGTTTGAAAAAACGTTTTTCTTGAAAACATTTAAATAGAGAAATGATAAAAGAAAATCAGTTCTTTTTTGTGAATCTAGAATTTGGGCTACATTGCAACAAAACGGATAAATTTTATATAGTTGCTTAAAAATGATATTTTTCAAATTAGTCCAATATTGTACTGTTTCAATTAACCAAAAATACGTAAAGTTCACATGAAGTGCAAAATGAGTCCTGAAATAGGAGTCCTTGTTTTCGATTTCTGTTTCCAAATCATCGAGAAGAATTGTTTGGACAAAAATAAAGATCTGTAAATGATTTATTGATTAAAAGTCAGAACAGATGGAAAACTGTGTTGATAGCAAATAGTGCGAGGTAAGCTCTTTCAGTTTTTCAGTCAATAACCGTTTGAAATTTTAAGCAACGTCAAAAATGTATCACATCTGTTCGCTTTTCTTTTTTGCCTGGTATGAAAAGATAAGAGTGATGAAAGAGGAAGTGCAAAAACACGATTGAGACAATAGCAAGAATTGCTGATAAAATAATTATAGAAAGGAAGGATATATATATATATATATATATATATATATATATATATATATCTATATATATATATATATATATATATATATAGAGAGAGAGAGAGAGAGAGAGAGAGAGAGAGAGGTGTTAGAAACGAAAAGAAAATTGAAGAATGATTGAGCAAAATTTTAGAATTTTATAACCGTTTTTTCTTTTTCACAAAAAAGCATTAGTTTTTTCCAGAGAACTCAGAATGAATTCAGAAATCTTTCCTTTTTGTAAAATAAAAACCGTACAATCCTTTTTGAAAAAAAAGTAAAATCATTCTCTTTGTAATGAGAAGTTTGAAACTGAGAACTTCTATTTTTTCAAACAATTTTTATTCGAATATTTTTTATGTTCAACAATTTTTTTATTGAAGAAAAATTTTATGTTGCAACTTCACTCGAAATTTTTCCAGTGTACTCGTTAAGTTGATGATCTTTTTAATTTCTAAAATGGGTAATCGCTTGTTTGGTTTGTTCAATATAGAATATTGCGGCTGAGCTTAACAACTCAGAATTCAAATTGAATAGCGCTTCAAGGTCATTTCACGCCTTAAAGCTAGAATAGCGTGACAAGAGATATTTAATGCTACATTCTATTGAAGTCATACGGATTTGTTCAATTTCTTCAACATTTATATTTAGCAACTATTATTAGTACGCAATCGTCATTCATGAAGTCAAACTATAACTCAAACTCGAACTACCTCAACCACCAGCAAAACAATACTACGACTTAACAGTATTGCATCAGACTCTTTGCGATTGGATTGCGAATCAACCTGTTATTGATACAGAATATTCGACAAAACTTCTACATGGTTAGCAAATTTCCCATGACATCAAAGTTACACTGAAAAAGTGACGTTATGGAAAAATGTTCACATTCTGTCGACATTATTATCTACAACCAATCAACAGTTGAATTTGACATGTAAATCCACGTGACTAGCAGCATAAAAGGAGCTTGAAAAACTACCAAAAATCAGTTGAAACTTGCAATTTTGGTTATATTAAACTGACATACAGTGCGTATTGAAGCACACTTTCTTGAGCGGTAAATTATTTGTTATCGTGTCTTGTTTCTGTAGATCATATTAGTGATTGTACAGTTTTAACTTTATTTGACTTGTGAAAAGAGAATTAACTTTGATTTTCTCAAAAGTTTCTTTCTGAGGAACGAAGTTCCTAAGTAAGAGAAACTTTGTGCAAAGCATATAATCAGTTTCTCTTACTGGCTTTAATGAAGCCTAGCGTAGTCACTGATTGCGATATTGAGCAATTGAGTGCGCTGAAAAGCACAAAGTGCAAAAATTGTTACATTTGTTAACTTTGATTATCGGAAAAAAGTCTCCGAAAATATTAGGACATCGGAGATAGAAATTATTTGCTCTAACCCGTAGCTAGGACAGTTACCTAGAGCTGGACATAGGGGATTTTGCAATTTCGAATTATAACTTGAGTTATTAACGAAAAATTCAACAAAAATTTGATTGTTTCAATTTGAATTATTTTGCTATTCTGAGAGAAACAAGTTTATTATTCAGCAAAGCTGAGCGATTAGTTATCAGAAGTAATTGAGCAACAAGTAATGCAACGGTTTTCTACAGTATAGCGGATAATGCAGTTAACAAAAATTAACTGCAAAAACACAATATCCGGACAGATTTGAAACCGCTGAAACGAACTGGGCGGTGTAAAGTTTTCCTTGACTTTGATAGGAAAGCAGCCGTTACATAGAATACTTTGCAAATAGTTGTAAAATTTTTGTATTTGTTCTAAAATTTAACAAAAATTTAACCATTCTTCTGGTGCTGTTTCTATTTTACTGAAGCTGTTCTATTTTGCAATTTTACTGTGCTGAGATGAAGATTTTTTGGGAACGAGGAATAAAAGCAGTGTTGTCAAGAACGCTTCAAAATTACGGTGGAGTTGATTGCGCCACAAACTCACCAAAACGATTTTGGATCATTGTGGTCGCGTTTAGTTAATGAAGAATTAAATAATGAACAAATTGTGAAACGTAACGCTAGTGCGAAAAGTTGAATTTTTAGGGTGCTTTTAGGATTAGTATTTCTGCTAAGTTTTACAATATCAAATGTTTGATGGTTGCCAGGACTATCAAAAGAATGAGACTTCATTAGCACCTGAAAAAGAATCATTCAATCAAATTCATAAATTTAATGTGCTAAAATCGACTTCAGAATCTTGGAATTCTATGAAATCCGTAATACAGAATTTCCGTAATCAATCAGGCTTTTGGACAAAGCTAAAAATAGCAAAAAAGGCATCAATATTCAGCTAGTATTCAACTCAAATCCACTAAACGGATAAATTTTGAAGTTGCAATTTATGTAAACTATAGTTATAACAAGGAAGTGCAGAATTCGGTAGGAGAGTTCATAATATCAGCATTTAGACGATCTTCAGCGAGGTATTTCAAATTTCACTTTACAAACAATGAAATCATCGAAGAAAAAGTAACAATAACTACAAATGAGCTTGAGTTAGAAACGCAAATCTGATCTTAAAACGCCCGTCTTTCCATATTACCAAGTCGGGACTGACGAAAGATGCATCTAAAGGCGTATTCATAGTGATTCATTTAAACTATAAAGCACTGTTCTTCTTGTGAAAAAAAAAAAGAAACGCAAAAACTTTATTTGATGAGCTATGTCACATTTTTAAATTAAAGAATTAATAGAATGGCTATCGTGGGATTGTACCAGTAAAAAAGAAAATTAATTCTTTTAAAAAGATATAATTAAGGTAATTAAGCTGAATATAACATAATTTCGGTAATTGTTCCGACCTACTTTAATGGGGGAAGGAACTATATACTCAAATGTTTAAATGTTTTTTTGTTCAGTCAATTTTGGCCGATCGATATAACCGTCGTAGAGAGTTGTGAGTGGTATCATTAGAAAGCCCGTCCAGCGTAGCATATGGAATTAAAAAGATTCGTATGAATTTCGTTTTTTACAGGGAGTTATCAAGAGTTGTGAACATTTGGCCGAATAACTATGCTATCGTTCAAATTTTCGTATTTTTATACCAATTTTTGTCAATTTTCCTAAGCATATGATAAAGTATTAAAAGAATTGTCTTTGTTTTTTTAAGAAAAAAGGCAGTTTCTGAGTTTTCAGTTCGAATTCTTCATAAATTCACGCTAAAACTTTCAAAATTCGGATTTTTTTTTTGACAAAAATGGGACTAAAGTTGTTTATTTTCGCCTCTTTCCTTAAGTAGACACCTAAAACTACGGAAATTTTCTTGTTCATCTCAGAAAAAGAGCTGGTGTATTCCCGAAGTCATTTGGAATTATAAATTGGCCATTTTATTGCAAATTTAAACTCGATAATTATACATAATGTTTTATTTATTTTTGACATACTGAAAATTTCGTTCAAATATTCTTCTAGTTCTCAACAATTTAATAAATTAGGTATTTCCTTAGACGTGCAGCAAAATCAGGTCTGATATTGATCCCGCAATGGATCCTCGCAATAAAAAAACTTACTCGATTTCATTTGGGCGCGGCCTTTTTCGAAAGTTTTCGGCAATTACAGATTTCATGTTATTTACCGACAAGAATTTCAATTCTCGGTTCAGTTACTAACAAATACATTAAAAAAATTGAGGCCTAGGGACGTACATTATGGTTTCAGAGTCAGGCTCAGTCAAAAATTTCTTGATTTCTATGTTTTCCTTTCATTTGTTATACTTTTTGAAGTCAAATGACTTAGTCTCCCCAAACAAAAGATTAATTGGCTTCTTTAGGAGATATCAGTAAACCTAGACAATGCTTTCAGTTGTTGTCTATTTTCTCTTATGGCTTTGAATATTTTCGTTTTTAAACTTTGATCGTATTTCTCCGAAATCTGATCGTATTTCTCTTAACTTTTGCCGAAGTCTCAATTAACAAAAGCCAAAAATCATTTCCTTCATTTAAGTCGTTTCTGCGTATTTTTTTATAAGGAAGACCCACTAATGTTCAGCTGAAAGGCAAATGGCGTTTTACAGTTCTTGCAGACAACATCGTATAATTATAGTGCCTTCAACACTGTGGTGTCGTAAAATTGTTTGTAAAGATTTGGCTTCTGCCACTATTTGTAGTTTTTTTGTAGTCTTGTGACTAAGACTCTTTAATAACGTGATCAATGGCTTCCTGAGATGCTACAAGTTAATTCGTCTGTTTTAGTTAAAATCTTATGTCTGTAATGATGTTTGAAAACATATTTGGATTTCTGAGCTTCGCCATTTTTTCAAATCATTTTTTGGTCGATTTGTAGCCTACTCTCTGTAAAGAAAGGTTACAAACAATTTCCCGTGAGCTATAATTTTATTTTCATACCAGTTTTATTTTCAGTTTTTTTCTTTTTCGCTTTGTTGCTACGAGATTTTTAAAAAGTTGTCGTGATTTTTATGCATTTGCATTATTTGTAGTTTTCTTGTTCTTTTTTAGATATAACATTAATGGTAGGTCCGGTTGGTTTGTGCATTGGAATAATTGCCAAAAAAGAGCAATTGAACAGTTTCATTGTCTTTAGTGACAAAATTATGGTTCTAACTGGTTATTGAGAACTGGTCCCATATCTTTTCTTATGAAGTACAGGTTGATTTGTTTTGTTTAGGTTTTATCCGATGCGAGTTTGATTTTGTTGATTTTGTTTTTATTATTCTTCAAAATAGAAAGACATCACATTTTGGTCGCAATGAACGTTTGTTATTTGCTTTTTATGATTGTCATTTGTATTAGTCCTATTAACATCAATTTTCATCGGCCCTCTTTCGTGGCATCATTTTACTCCTTTTATGAATTGTTGACCACTATGTATGTTTTTGAAAATGTTCTATCGGTTCCTCATTTGGTAGTCAATTAATTTAATAAAGTGGACCAGCGGGATCGGAACGTTATTTACAAACGTACATTACCGAGCCTCACAATTTTCAGTAAAAAAACAAGCAGTTTTGACAAAATAGGTCAGTCAAGGACGAAATTTAGAGGAACAAGAAAAATTTAGGTTTAAATTAGAAATAATTTAAGAAGTAAATTTTCAGTTTTCTACAAAAAAACGCAGCAAAAATTGACCTGCTTTCAAAAAAAATCTGCTTTATATTTGCAGAAAACTTTTACTAAATTTTGCGAAAAAGACATCACGGTATAAATGGGAAACCAACTTCTTGTTTTGTTTTATTTAAATCTCATGCTAAGTTTTATTGAGATAAATAAAATCCAGAATAGGAAAAACACATTAACGGATTGACAGTTACAAAAATTAAGCAAATGAACAATATTTTGAGGAATGTTAACTGCAGAAAAACGAAATAAGCGAGTTGCCAGCTAATATGTTGGCAAACTATATGTTTCAACAAATCTACCCTCCCGGGTTTAGTTTTGGCGGTGATTTTTTGTAAGAAATCCGATGCGGTGAAACAAAACAGATTTTATCGCGTACATCTTGCTTCTTTTTGCGGTGAATCGCCGAGAATTAGTTGTTTTCACCGCAATCAATGGAGCTCAAACAAAAAAGAACAAACTTCCTGAAGAGGCTGGAAGCTCTCACCTAATTCATATCTGCAACTTCTTAATCAAGTGCGCCATCTGTCCGGCACTTCTATGATATTTCTTGTGAATTTCAAGCAGATTAAATAAACTTTTTAAAACAAATGCGGAGAATTTTTGTAAGAAATGCAGTGAATTTGGCAGTGGATTTTTGTAAGAAAAGCGGTTACATTCGTTGAATTACTTTTCTTCACCGGATTCACCATAATCACCGCGTTTCTTACAAAAAAAACCACCCGAAAGCCTCGACCGGGCTCCAATATTTCCATACCACTGCTAAAAAAAACTGCTGCAGCACAGGAAGATGACCAACCGATATAACATTCAGAAGTGCCCCTCAAACTTTTTTTGATAATTCACTTCGGATATTTTTACTTGCTCCGTACCATGCTATTTGATCGCGGAATTTACTGTGGCTTAATTTCAAACTGAATAAAGCAGCTACTTGGCCTTTCATTAAAGTTTGATTGGCAACATTTAAAAAAAGGAAACTCATGTTTTCCAAGTTTATTACAATACCAGATCCAAGAGCCTGTGAGTGTCAGTTTGAGTTTTAGTCATTGGCTCTCAACTGCACTGTTGTCGGGATACCGAGCCATTCTACAAACCGCGGAAGGTTTTAAATGGCTGTTCAAGACCATGACTTCATTTCGTTGTATCTCTGGCTAGCCGTGTTTGCAGTTGTTAATGGTATTTGTTAGACGTGAGGGTAAAAAAATTCCGTTTTGCGTTGTCTGGGAGTGGAACGAAAAATAGAATAAATATAAAAAATGAGAATTCTGCTAAATTTGGAAGAAGAGGGGTGTAGTAGAGCATAAAACTACTATGCCTGTTTACTCGAGACAACTATGGCGCGGGGGTATTGAGCTTCCACTGTGATTTTATTTTCATATAGTGTTGTGTTGCGTCAATATGCACAGGTTTCGGCTGTTGAATTGCAATTTTTGGTACTGTTTTCCTTCATTTTTGTGGCTAATAAGTTTGTCTCGAGTTTTGAATTGAATGTTTAAATTCGCCGGCATTTGATCCTTTTTTTGTAGTCGAATGGCGTACACTGTATAACGACAGGTCTCAATTGCGTTCTATCTAGAAATGAACGAAGTTTTCAGTGATTTCAGTTAATGTCTAATCATTTTAATCACTTGAAATTAGCCGTTTTTAGAATTAGAAACGTACTTTCGACCTTCGCGCAATCTTGCTCTATTTGTCGACCTGTTGCCCAGTCACATTGCCCTTGAAGTAGAGGTTGCTTTGCTTCGTTTAGGTTTTATCCAATACGAGTTTAAATTTGTTATTATTTTTTTGAAAAATAATATAGACATCGAGTTTTGGTCGTATTTATTGTTTGCTAAATGATTTTAATGATAATCTTTTCTAACAGTACTATTAAGAGAAAAATTCATCGGTCCTCTATCGTGGAACCACTTCACTCCATTTTTGATTTGTTGATCAATTTGTATGTTTTTAAAAATGTTCGATCTCTCCCTAATTTGGTAGTCAATTAATAAGTTAAGAAAGTGCATTAGCGGGGTAGGAACGCTATGTGCAAATGGATATTACCTAACATCCTATTTTTTGTTCCACCATTAGGAAGTTGTGACAAAAGTGGGCCATCAAGGACAAAAATTTCAATCATCAAATAAAATTTGGTTTTAAAATTTTCATAACCTATAAATAAGTTTTTGTTTTCTTGGAAAGAAAACGCAGCAACAATTGCCATAGTCTTAAAAATTCTGCTTAATTCCTGAACTAATGAACAACAATGCAAAAGAGACATCATGCTTAAAATTGGAAGTCAATTTTTTTTAATTGTTTTTGAAGTCTATTGCTAAGTTTTAATGAGATAAATAAAATCCAGAAAATGCAAAACACATTAACGGATTGACGGTTGAAAAAATAAAGCAAATGAACAACTAGAAAACAAGAAAAAGCGGCAGTATAGCATTTACTTCTGCAAAATAGGCTCAATCAGAACAAATCCTGATTTTCACCGCATTCAATGGAGTTCCTACAAAAAAAAACAAATGTCCAGACAGGGGCTCAAACTTCTCAACTACTTCATGTCTTCAACCTCTTATTGCCTCCAATGCAATGCGCCATCTCTCACGCACTTCTATGATATCTCTTGCGAATTTAAAGCAGATTCAATAATTGTTGAAAGCAGTTGTGGAGGATATTTGAAAGAAATGCTCTGAATTTGGCATCGAATTTTTGTAAGAAATGCGTTGAAGTTCGTTCAATTACTTTTATTCACCGCCGTTACCGTAATCACCGCTTTTCTCACAAAAATTGACCGCATTCACCGCATTTCTTACCAAACAATACCCGAAAACCTCGGCCCGGGCTGCGGTACCCAAAGTAACTACTTGGCTTTTAAATTAAAATTTGATTAGCAATATTTAGAGAAAAGAAACTCATGTTCAAGCATTGAGAGTCAAATTTGTGAAGTTTATTGCAATAGCAGATTCAAAAGCCTGTAAGTTCAAGTTTGAAATTGGGTCATTGGCCCTCAACTGCGCAATGTTGAAGGGATACTGACCATTTTCACACCATTGACCATTTGAGGGGAATATCAAAGTGTTTGTGCGCAGCACTCCGAGAGTCCTTCTCCAGAGGACAAGTTTCAACATGGCAGGTTTCGGGTGATTTCTCTTGAGAGCTTCGGTGACGGGGCCAAGGATCCTGGGAAACGTGTCCACAGGAAACTTCCTCTGTTTGAGGGTTTGATAGTGGATGGTCTTGTGGATGCTTACAGAGCTGGAAGACGTCAGAAATGTATTTTAAAGCCTAGGAAGCGCTGGAAAACTACTGATCGAAAGGACCTAAAACGCTTTTTGATCTTAGGGTTGATCCTTACCAGAATTCAAAAGATCTTTTGGGTCTTGGTCGGTGAATCAGAAACAAGAAGAAACTAGAAAACTTGATTGTCTGGTCCCGCACTCAGTCAGAAGGTACATAGTTTTTGCGATTGTTCTTTGGACATTGCTTTTTATTTTCAATAAGATGTTTTATTGACTCAAATTTGTGCTTTTGTACAAGCTTGATGTAGCGATTTTTGTGCTTTTTGCCAATCGGATCTGATTTTTTGTTGCTAGGCTAGTTAGATTCTTCGTGTAAGCTTTGCAGGTTGTACCATCGAGGTTTCCTTATACAAATTCTCAGTGCTCTGTTTTTGTGTTTTTTGCATGTTGGAGATGACCGTTTGCGATTGGTTAAGCCAGCAATCGTTTGCATATAGAGAGAATGGCCGCATTCAGGATTTCTACAGCGAAAGTACTTTTTTGCTCAATTTTCAGCACCTTTTGCTGTAGTTGCTTTATTGCATTGCACGTTTGCTATTTTCTCGTTGTGACAAAAGAGCCAAACTGAGGTTTCTGAAAACAATTCGTTATTTGGTACAGTAATTGAGAGAAGAACTTCAAATTATCGTTTTTATTCGACAATTTACAACATTGTTATAGAGCACTTGAATCAATCTAACGCTTATCGGCACTCAATTTAAAAAGAACTGATACTTAGTGAAATATTTATGTGATGCGATCAAAATCTAAATTTAATCAAGCACTCTTCCTAGCCATTTTTTCTTTGTACTTTGCAGACACCTTGATGAGTCAAGTGACATAAAAAAAATTTTAATTTTTAATCTCTTTTTTCGGGTTATTTTGAAGACATGTTCCCCGACTTTCATCAAGCAAAAAGTTTTCCCATGTTCTTTAAAATTTAAAAAAAATTAAGAAAATATCAATCAAAACTCCCAGCATGTTCCTACTCTGTCCCAATGGCTCTCAATTTCCCCCGTAGTTTTTTATCGTCCTTACGGTTTTGGATTTAATCAAAAGGACTTTTCAAAGATTCAGTTCTGCGCACAAACTAATGCCCGCCTTCGTCTCTAAGTTCGATAATAAAAGTCGTATAAAATAAGAAATTGAATGGGATGGCTCTTGCAGAAAACGTCTGTGCCGTTCTAATGTGATTTTAATCGATTCCTTGTATTCAAGTTCGTTTCGTTTTGAATTCCAATTCCACTATGATTATTTATTATTACAAAAACATCATCAACATGTCTTAGAAGAAATCCGTGTATTATGGCGCTTTATTCATATTTCTGTGGTGAAAAAGGAATTTTGTAGCATATGCAAAAACATAATTTTTTCTGAGTATAAACTGATGTTTCATTGAAAAAGACTTTTCGCATAAGATATTAACTAATTTTTCTGATTTTTGTTGCCTTTTAAACGTCACTGTTCTCAGATTTGGGGCGTTGTATTCTACTGTTAAATATCGGAAACATAAAAACGCGCAAAATAAACACGGAGTAAAATATAGGAGAACCTAATTGTAATCCATTCTGCTAAAATTCTGGTTGTTTAATAAATGTGTTCACAGATTAGAACCTCCTACCGAAACGCACCTGCAATATTCTGCACTTTTTAACAAAACGGGCCATAAATTATCTTCTGAAATAAGACACTTTTATGGAAACAATGGAAGATTATGTTTCACAATTTGTAACCGGTCACTGGACAAAAGGGGAACAATAGGGGAAAGCTTAGTTATGTCTTCCTTGGATAATCCAGTTGTAATACTTGCAACTTATTTAGAATCTTTTAAAATGGGCCAAATGAACGGGGTGTGAAAAAAAGAAGACTTCAGTTTAACAGGGCTACTTAACAATCTAGATGCTATATTGGATATCTGGGTGATATCTGGTTGCCACCTGAGATAATTTGTTCAATTATAGTGGAAAAATGTTCAATCATTTACCTGATATTATTCTTAAACTATCCATTTTAATAGAGCATTCAATAGTAGTGGTGATATGCTCTTACAGGGCCAGGGGAAGGGAGATACATAATTTCCAAAAATGGGTAGAAAGTAGAGAAATTGAAATTTTTGAAATTATACTTCTACCCTCTCCTGGCCCTGTAAGTCCATATCACCATTACTTTCAATTCATTTTAAACTTCAACTTCCCAGACCCGAGTGTCATTGTGAATCAGTACTGATTCATCATATTCCAATGGAAAAAGGTTAAATCAGTACTGAATGATAGTGTCCCAAGGGTAAAGTTACCTTGCATTATGTTCAGATCAAACGCAGAATCCGTTTCTTTAAATGAAACTACCATGAACATAATAAATGTAGTTTTTTTAATGATCATAAAAAATCATAGAAATTATGAAGAGTTCGAAAATGAGTTGAAATTTTTGATGACGCCGTAGGAGCATGATATAGCGTTTTTCACAGCTCTGCTGTGTGGAGGGGGGAAAACGGATTGATAAATTGGAGAGAGTTGCTACAGTGTGCGTCAAACTGTAAAAAAATTATACCAAACTGTTTTTGTACAAAACAAATTGTCTGCAACAGATACTTTACGGTAAATTCACGACGAATTGATTTAGTACAAACTAATCGAGGAACTTACTATGACTTCAAACGTAAAACCAAAAAAATTGAAAAAAGGTTGTCCAAAAAAGAAAAATTCATTATCGTTGTCCACAGCCAATCAAAGATACAATTCTGGCATGAAAAGTTGCGAGACTAGCAGTTAAAACAGATCTTGTTAAACAATAAAAATTCCATTGAAATTCCCAAATTTGGTCATTAAATTGACATATCATACTTATTGAAGCAGAATTATTCAGCAAAAATTGCTTCTTTTTCTGCTTTTTTTCTAAAAATTATCTAAATGATTGTTCTCTGATTGTACACGAAATTTTGATATGTCAAAAAATGAGTTTGACATTTTCAATCTTTCATTCTGAGCAACAAAGTTCCTAAATGAAACGAAAGTTGCAAGAACTGCCAGGTCTGTTTCTTTTAATGGCTCATAAATGGTGTTTCTGGCACCTTTTCAAATTAGTTGCTTTGTGCTGGCCTGATTTTCTATTTGTGTTACCGAAACTAATTGAACACTAGAATTAAGTTACAAACAGAAATTCAGTTATAAAAATCCCGGGTCGAATATTGTTTCACGATTTTCAAAGATACAATCCTAAAGTTTTGCGCATAAATAGACAAGTTATAGGGCCAAAACTTTTCGTTTTCGGATATCCCCGGTTTACTTTTTGTCAGAACTGTTAAAAACATCTTGATTAGCTCAAGTGAAGCGCATTTTTTTTGTCAAATTTGAATGGTTATTTGTTTGGGTTAATTGAAAAACAAGTAATGCAACGGTAATCTACTTTATAGCGGATGATACATACAAAAATTAACTTCAAAAACGTAATTTACGAACAAATTTTAGACCATTCACACAAACTTGGAATTGTAAAGCTTTCCGTGTCATTGATGGAGTGCAACCCTTACGTAATAGGTTTGGAAATATTTGCAATGATAGCCTTTCAGAAATTGGAGTACATGACGTTTGAAGGTCTGCGATATCAAATATGCTGCATAATGCATGGACTCTTTATTCATATAACAATACGTTTTTTGTACTTTTCTGTTTGTAAAAAAGAAAACTACTCAACTATTGCATCATCAGTACTTTAAGATCTAGAGTAAAAAAAAGACTGCATCACCTGTTCAAAACAAAAAATTTCCTGGAGCTGTTTAATGGAATTGAGGAAGTCACTTCAGTCTAGAAAAAAAAGACTGGATAAGTAGTACAGAATAATTGTCAAATATTTTGCTATGTTTGTTTCTGAAGAAGATCTTTTTAAGGTTTGGTTCCGGAATAAAATATTGTGAATGATGGTTTTAAGCATTGGAAGTTTAGGTATGTGGTGTAAAATGGATGAAAACGGCTTTATTTCTGGTGAAAGAAAAAGCATTGTCTTTTTTTGCATCGAAAAAAAATTAATCGTCAGAATATCTCTATTATTTTTCTAAATTTGTCAGACACGCTAAAAATTGATGGAGAATCAAGTGGTTAGATCACACGCTTGGCGTTTGTGTATTATCTGTAAAAAAATCAAAAAGCCAATCAATATGATCTCTTTCTTTAGTCTTGAAATTGAATACCTAGCGGAAGTTGAAATGTGTATGAACAGCTGAGATGAGTCTGAGGGGGCGATGAATGCATTCAAAAATAATAAAATTTTATGCTTTTAGCGTCGATCGTACTCAAATTTACAGCTTGCAAATTACGGATCTTAGATGTGAATTTGTTGAATTTATGTAAGATCACGGCTTGTTAGCGGTGAAAAACCGGACATTTTCTCAAATAATTCAGCGGTGAAAGTGATTTTCGGTAAGATAGCCGCTAATAAGCTATGAAAATTTGTTTTTCGATGACATTTTGTAAGGTATCGTTGACCTTACTTAGATTCTACAAATTCACCGAAATCAGGGCTAAGAAACGTAAGAGTTTTGCGTTGAAAAGGACATTTGATTTTACCGCTGAGTAGCAATGAACTTACTTTTTCATTTAAATTTTTATCGATCTGGATAACAGACGATACCGAAAAAATCAGATAGGACTTTCCTGGTGTTTCTTCTACTAAAAGAAAACGCATCAACAACTACCTTTGTTTTAAGTTGACAACTTCTAGAGCAGAGGGCGGAAGAATGTAAATTGGTCAAACAGATTGAACAAAAAGTAAGTGGAGCGTGAATTTATTTCAACCATAATCTTGTCATTAGTTAACATAGCCTAAAATAAAACGGGTACATGTTTCTGTCGAGATATGAGCGATTGCTTAAAAAATTTTGCTAGAAATCCGCAATATCAAAATTCATAACTGAAAATAAAAATACGAAATGACTAAACAATACTTCATAAATTTTGCGAATGAGGAAAAGAACGGGGTAGTTTAATTGTAAATTGGTGTAATTCCATGTAAAATTAGAATTTAAAATATATAGCTAGAGGTCTAACAAAATATGAAGGACCGAACTATCAAAAAAGGAAATGGCGTATGTTTTTGTTGTTTAACAATCGTCTCTGAATACCGGATATTAACACTGGTACTAAAATAACCGCATAGTCAAGGCCGGGACGACAGACGGTTTTATATAACATTTCTGGACGGGATCATATAACATTTCCCCCTAAAGTTTATCAGAGCGTAAAATTTTATCAGCATGTACTGTATTTCATTTTATCAAAGGGAAATAATGCCGAGAAATCTTTTCCAAAATAAAAGTAGTATCAAACCCAAGATGGTTAAGTTGGAACGCATTATTGTCTTCGAGGTCACCGCAAATTATGGGACAAAAAAATGTCAGAGCAGCATTTCGAATACGATTATTTCGAAGGCCGGTTTAAAATAGAATTCCAATGGCAATGTCAAATTACAACATGTCAGTAAAATACTTTATTCTGATGTCAGGCTCAATTTCTCAAATTTATGCAGGCAACTTTTATAAATTCGAAATTCGAATACATCATACCACAAAAAAAAACAATTATTTTAAAAAAAGAATTGCTTAAGACCAGCTACCAATTTTGGAATTATAACTGTTTTTATTTATTTTAAACAAAACTACTGCATTTTTATGACAATTCGTACAATCCTCAGAGGTACAAAATGTGATAGTGCTTTGCTGACAAAAACTATTCTTATGGAATTACAACGGCTTAATACAAATTGACAGGATTTCTACGATGTAAATTAAAACCCAAGAGCACAGACTTCTTTCACCTTACATGCTTCTGTCATAAAACTGAGAAAATTTACCATTCCACGTAAAAAATACCATGTTTAATATAAATATAACCTCATCAATATCATTCAAATACAGAAGAAAACCTCAATTCCTTATTACATTAAACAAGGGGACGTGGCAATTTTTCCAAAAAGTTAAATTCTAGAAGGCAATAATTACCATCATCAACTGTTTTGTATTGAACACTGCGCGCCTTTAAAGGTAGCACGAAAAAGAACGCATGAAAAGTATGATTAAACTTGTTGTTAGGAATTCAAATTCTGCTTATATGCAAACTTTCGAGAATTTAATGAGACGCAATTAAAGTAGTAAAAAACTGATAAGTGGAAAATATTCGAGCAAGACATAAAAGGGAAGTTCTCCAAAAAATGAGATACAAAAAGCAGTGAGGTAATTAAAAAACTGAACTATTCATACCGGATAGCTGTTATAGCTGCAGAGATGGACTGAAAATGGAACAAAATTTCATTTGACGACCATATTTCTGTAGAAGTTTTTTGTGAAAACAGTTGCCATTATTTGAGGCAGCTGGCGAAAACAAAAACCGCTCCAAGCCAAACAAGCAAGCTGGGTAAAGTGCGTTTGCACATAATGTTCTGACTTTGCTCAACTAGGTTCTTGACTTAATTGTCCAACAAATGAGGAAGAGACAGAAAACCTTCAGAAAATCACTTATTCTTCAAAAATAATTAGTGTATCCAATTAAAAAATCACTTTAGCTACAACCACTACACAAATGAAACAATAATTCATTAGAGGGCCAACGATACCTGCCACTAAGCAAATTGAGAGACAAGACAAGCATCAACTTCAAAAAAAACAACCAGCCTTAATTACGACTTAATGAAAAAATCAAAAGAGCATCAGATAAAAAGCAAGCTTACCCAGTTGATCTGCATTTCACCAGAAAAGATACGGGTCCGGTCTTCATTAAGAACAATAAACAAGCAGACAGTAAACAAAAAGGGCAAAATGTGAAAATACGCTTACACATTTTGCAAACAATTAAATTCAAAGTCATGAAAGCAATTAGCTATGAACTGAAAGCATTCAATGGCTTCCTTTCTATGTTCATTCAAAAACATTGCTACCTGTCAGTGTTCACAATACCATACTACTAAAAAACTACAAAAAGAACCCAAACACGCAAAAATACAGAGGTCAAATAAATTTTGCGAGGAAAGGGTCCGGAAGCCTATAAGATCAAAATCTATTCGCTAAAATAAATGAATATGATCAATTGTGCCTTTTTTCAGTGCACTCAATGTGATTTGCGATTTTTCAATTATGTGGCATCAAAGTGATGATCGGACAAGACAGCCAATAGGCCCCCAAAATCGTAAAAAACTCATTTGAAAAAAGGGGCGACCTGTCGTTTTACTACGCTGAAAAGGTACAGAAATAAGGTTCTCTTTGGCAAACCTCAAGGTATCAGTATTTGTTAGATCAAAATTTATAAAAGCGTAAGGCATAACAAGCGTAAGGCATCTCAAATTGTTTATATTGTTACTACGTAGGAAGACCATTTTGAATGTAAATAGTGAGACTAAGTAAAAAAACTGCTCATTAACACTGAATACAAGCAAAACTCAAAATTTGACGAACAATTTTTTGCCAATGGAGTTGAAGCCAAAAAACCATATGCTTTGCGTAGAATATCTTATGGATGATAATTGGTCTCTCCTTCCACGTAAATTCGACCCGCCAATAATTCAGGTTCGATTTGAAATCATTCTGGTCTAAAACTCAAATAAAAAAAACGAAAAGGCAAAAAAATCCGATTGAATTCAACACCTTGCCCAGCTTGTCCCACTCTTGCTACATCTCCATTACAACACAAAAAAGTCCAAAATAAAACCAAATTAGTAAATTTGAATAAAAAGTTTTTATATCAAAAATAATAGATGAATATTGAATACCTATTTTATGAATATTGCCAAAAAACCATTACCTGTCAATTGAAAGCATTAGAATGTTTTATTAATAGATGGTTCCTTACTCCATTAGACTTTAATTAGAATCTAATAAAACTTTAATTAGATTTTAACTGATTAGACTCAGGCTACAAATCGAACATCGGTAAAACTCAAGAATGAAGTAAAAAACTTTGAAAACATTTTGTCGTAGCAATGAAAACCACGAGCTTTACTCAAAAAACACAAAACTCAATGAAATTTATAGGAATAATGGGACCTCTTAAATGGATTTTTAAAAATAAGTCACCGTCACCTATTAATCGGATGAAAAACAAAACAAAAGTATTTTAAATATGACACAAAAAATAGAATCAGAAACCTTTTTCAATGCAAACAACACCCAGCTGAGTATCTAGCTTGTCCTCTACTAAAGTGGGTCAGAACTATTAAATAAATGGCAATGAACTTAAACCCAAATAGGATGCTTATCATTATTTCTTCTTTCTAAGCAACTTTTTCTTCGAGAGTAATTATTTTTCATCGAGAAAAATTGATATGAGATTCTGCTTTAAGTTTTTTTTCAACAAGAGAGGACAAAGAAAAATGGCGTCACTGAAAAAACGAGATTACGTTTTTAACATTCCTCGATTTTTTATGCACAAATGACATTAGAAAAAAATTCTGCTCGCAGGAAGACTCTTCTTTGCTGCAAAATTTTTCCCGAAACTTAATTGAAAACGAATTACAATCAAGCAACTATAAATTCTAGCGGAATCAAGCGTATCGAAAGTACCATTTTTCATTTTAAAATTTTCATTTAGACTGCTTTGGTTGCCTAAAAGTGTGACTGATGCATGCCAAAGTTTGGTATCGGAATCTGCTCAAAGAAAGCGGCAATAAGTCTAAAATTGAAATAAAAACAATTTACAATATACACGATATAATATACAAAATATAAAAATTTCAAAGTTATAGAGACCACAACAAAAACGTTTTTTCTACAATTCTAAAAACACCTAAGACCTTACAAATAAATACCTTACTCTAATTATTAAATTAAAGGCAAAATTGTTTTAATAGCAATTTTATTTTAGAAAATGTATAAAAAAATTGCGAAGGATATGTATTGTAAACTTATTTCATGGGAATTTTACGAATTTTTTTCTTCGAAAAATATTTGCGAAACAGAATACAATATATCGTGTTTGCTCCATCAAAAAAAGCACGAACTCCGTCTCATCTCAAGGTTAACGATGTGAACATAGGAGAATCGTCGTCGGTAAGATATCTAGGAATAATACTAGACAACAAATTAAACTTTAAAGAAGAGATCAAAAGAATACTCTCCAGAATGGCGTGCAGCATCAAAATCTTGAAAGATATAAGGAACTGTTTTCCTATAAAAACTAGAGTAACACTATTGAACGCGCTTGTTTAAAGTCACATTCAATACTCATCTCTTATGCTTGTTGGTATCAGAAAAAATCTCATGATAACATTAGAAAAACAATTTATTTGGGGAATAAAAGTGTGTTTCAAAAGAAAAAAGTTTGATCACTCGACTGATTTAAAAATAAAAAACAGAATTATGCCTGTTGAATTCCTTCTCAAATATCGATGTATGGTATTTTTCATGAAATATGTTAGGAAACAATTACCAGCTTTTAGTAACAAAAATGAATTGCAAACTTCCAATTGTAAGCAAAATGCGAGAACGGGAAAAATTTATCCGGCTATGAAAAGTAATTCGGAATTCCTCGATAAATCATTGATGCTGCAAGCCATGAAATTGTACAATGAAGTTTCATATGAACAAAGACAAAAACTTGATAAGGTTAAAAACATCAAAGATTTTTTGAAAGAAATTTATTTCAAGGAAAATCTGAAGGACCCAAAGGCACTGGAGTACAGGATTTGTTGAGGGACCTTTTTTAAGCTTTAATTTTTTTTAATTTCCTAATTATCCAATATAGTTGTTTTAATGTTTTTAGTATTCCAAACGTTGTAAATAAAATATATTCTTATTGTTTTATGTATTTTAGAATTTGTACATTGCCATTTTGTTGACACTACTTTTAAGGTGTGTAACATTTTGGAATTCAATGTTTTCTTTTTTTTTTTACAAAATGACTTACTGCGAAATGTTTTGAAGTATAGACACTTTTTTCTGTCCTAATTTTATGACAGAAAGTCTTGAAGGTAAGCGATTTCTTGTTAGTCACAGGAAATCTGAAATGAAATAGCTTAAAATTAAAAATCAAATCAAGTAAGGTATTTTTAATAATTTGATATATTGTCCAGTGAACAGAAGAAAACTGTTGAAAAGTGATTTATCAGAAAAATGAAATGAAATTAGTTATAAACCGCTGTGTATGAAAAATAGGGAACATTTTTGATCAACTATGTTAATTAAATAAATGATTTCTCGTCTTTTGATCATACCAAAAATGTTATCAGCTTTTTCAAACGGAAAACAGTTTTGAGTTAAATTAAATATAGAAAAAGTTTTGAAAATTTCGGCTGCTGAAAAAGACAATTTTTAAGCATTGATACAAACTGCTTCCTATTTTTATAGTCCTCGAAATGCAACAACTGATTGATTAAATTTCAACCAATTCAGCCCTAAAAATTAATTGAATTGAATGCTTGGCTAAGCGTTCAAAAATGCCTCTGATATCAAAAATAAGAAAATATCAATCTTTCAGTGCAGTATTTTTCTATTTGAAAATATGTTTTGGTTTTGGTTATGATTTTGGATCTCATATGAAATAACATCCTTTTGAAAAAAACATCAGACTCTGATTTCTTTTTCAAAAGCCGTTACTGACTGTTGAGAATTTGTTGATTATGATATTGCAGGATGATTCACGGCTTAAAAGGTATTAATCGTCTAAAACCACATTGTATAATTGCCGAATCAAAAACGTTTACTTTGTAATATCTTAGGAGAAAAAAACAAATAAGATATTTTTCTCTTATAGACTTTTAAAATATAACAAGGAGGCTCGGTAATGTGCGTTCGCATTTAAAGTTCCGACCCCGCTCATCCACAAATTTGGCATAAATGTCTATCAAATGAGGAACAGTATTTTTCAAAAAGAAAGTTGTACAAAAAAAGATCGCCTGCAGCCCAAATAACTCAGCGGAGTAAATGCCGCAATAGATTGTTCAGATCAGACATTATTAAAGCAAGTCAAGACGAACAACAAAATCAAACATCAATAACAACAAACATTTGGTACATCCAAAGCTTTAAGTCCATTTAAAAAAACTTATAAAAAAATCAAAATAGCGTCAGATAAAACTGAAACTAAATAATATTGTATTTCACAAAAACCCAAAAAAGAACAAAAAACAGCAAAAAAGAACTGGTTTCAACTTTTAAGAACAATTAATTTTATAGTAAAGAAAACAGTTAGATAGCAATTGAAAACATCCAGCACGTTTATGAATCCTTACGTTTCTATAAGAGGCCATTAAGACCTGTAATTAGTCAATTTTCATGCGGTTACAAAAAGAACAACAAATAGAGACAAAAAACAAAAAATCAATTGAATTTTGCTTGAAAACGCTATCGAAGCCGTAAAGCCAGATTTCCCCCACAAAATATGTTCAATTGAGCTCTTCTCGAGCGCAAAAAATTTCATATAAGACCTTGAATTAAGGAGACTAGGTAACAAATTGACAAAAAATTGAAAAGGCGATGTTAATATGCCTTTATTTTTGAGAATTTGTTTTCAAAGTCATGAAAGCCGTCAGCTATCTGCTCAAATCAGAAAACTGGCTCATTGTTTCCTCCATAAAAAAACCAATGAGACGTGTCATTATCCAGGAAATTTCTTAAGACAAAAAATACAAAGTGAAAAGAAAAATTCAATTAATTTCTTCGAGAAAGGGATGTCGAAGACGTTAAAACCATAATCTATGCACTTATAGACTTTTATATGTTCAATTGTAACTTTTTTGAACGTCGAAAATGAAATATGTGAACAGTGAATAATGAGATGATGTGAAAATTCGAGAAAAAACGTGAAAAATGGGCCAAGGCCTAAAATCAAAAACAAATTGTGAAATACAGTAGTATCAACGCCAGAAAACCATAACTTAACGCGTTAAACCGCAAAAAAATTAAACTTTAATTCAGTTAAAAGAAGATGAAGAAGAAGCTTTCTTTCTTTGCTGACACTAAGCTACAAGTTGACCAAATTAAAAGAAAAATAGTGGCAAGGTTCAATAAGCTATTGTTTATTTAAAAATCAAACATTTTTAAAAGTCAAAACAACAATAATATTTCGACTATAGAAACTACATATATTATTTGGGAACTGCTGGCTTTGATAAACAGTTGGCTTTGATTTGAATTGTTCTGTTCTTTAATTAACATAAAGATCAAATTTTTTTCAAAAGACCGACTGATTACAATGCGAATTATTTCTGGATTGTAGCAGTCCAAGATTGGACCACAACCAGCCTGGCTTTTGCTTTTCGCCCATTAAGAACTCTCAATTATTTCAATTATTTTAAATCTAGAAAATTTGTTAGTTAGATCAAAAATAAAGGCAATGTTTTTGATAATCGTAAAATAAAATTACCAAAAAACGACAAAAATTTTATTCCCGACTGCTCTCAATTGAAATGGAAGTAGGAATTTCTCTCTTTGTTTTTTATAAAGATTGTGTTTGATGTTTTTGGGTTTGTAATACCGGTAAATGTAATCAAATTGGGCCAAAGATGCTTATTTCGGGCAGTTTTTGATGGAAAAGGCTGAATTTTGAAAAATTTTGTCCAAATTTTAGCCAAAAATTATATCAAAAAAGTCAACGAGATTTTTTTGTTTCTAAAAACAAAATCAACAGTGTTATTGTTAAAAATTTTACATATGTTAGCAAAATTGGCGAAATTTTAGGCAAAAATTCCGGAAAATTTGAATAAAAATACCGCAAATCGGTCTTATATTGACAAAAATTTAAACCACGATAACTCGCTCTAGAAAAAAAATTCAGAAAAATCTTTTAAATTCGATATTCAACGCTGGACGGGCTTTTTAGTGATACCGCTCACAGTGCTCTACAATGAATATATCGATTGGTCAAAATTGTCTGAACAAAAACTCAAGAGGGGTGGGAACAATTATGAGAGACAATTTGTCTGAGATTCCATTTGTCTGAGATTTAATAGAGGAATCTTTAATTTTACATTAATTTGAAAACGCGTAAAAACACTCAAGAAATAATTTCTTTGTGTGAGAACTTTTGGATATAGGTTGTTTCGGCCACTCAGCATTTGTGTGCCACCAATTACAAATTATGTGTTGTCATGTAGCAGGTTACTATGTAAAAATAGCAAATGCGCCTGTTGGGCGTAAAACTTATATGTACTAAGCTTTGGTTGGGTGGAAACAAAATAGATCCCATTTTTTTTTCGTTGAAGATCTGCTGACAAGAATTTGGATCTTTTCCGTTTGCACCCATCAGTACCTCATGCAACCCCAGTTACAGAGCACGTGCCATTACATAGTAAATTATTATGTAAAAATATGGCACGCTCGTCTGAGGGGTGCAAATAATATGCACCCACTAAGCTGGGGTGACAAACGGAAAAGACCCAAGAATTTGTATCGAGCATGATCTGCCCTTTTAAGATATATAAATGTAAGCATGAACTTTTATGATAGAATTGTTTTAATACTGTTCGAATCTCCTGCTATAAAATTGTTAGAATCTCTTATTGTGCAAATTTCTTGAGTCACTGTGATATCAATGGTTTTTACAACTCTACCTTTGAAACACATGCGTGATCATTCCTTATGTTAATTACAAGTGACTGAAAATAGAAATTCGGCTTTGTGTGCATTTGTTGCAGCTCTAGGAACTGCCGCGAGCGAACACTAATGCAAATACCACACTATCTATTTTAAAACATGTACATGTAAATGAAGAGCTCACAAGTCAGTTTTGATAAGCTAAAATAATTTAAATACCATGCTTTGATGGAAATTGATTTGCTCCCCCTCCGTCCGTGAACAAATATTTTATTTTGATAAATTGGTGTGAACAAACTAATGCCTGTTTTTGCCCTGATGATGGTATTTGCAGCCTAATAAAAGGCAATGGTGGCTATTACAATGAATATATGCCAATATAATGGGCGAAAATGTCGATTATATAGAAGGTGGTCATGAACTCTTTCGTATACAAGGCAGGATTGACAAACAGGTATTAAAAACAAGATCGTCATATGGAAAAAATAATAGAAATCATCATAATAAAGCTCTACATTTGGACTACAGGTAATAAATAAGTAAATTCTATAACTAGGTTCAATGATAGACATATTATAATATCTCAAAATTAAACCTCTACAATTGGTATATTGAAAATAAACTAAGTAAAATTTTAAAATTATGTTAAATAAACATTATGCGTTATAATAACCGTAAGGTTATTCACTCACTCTTTTCTGATTTTGGGGTTGAGGGGTTGGGAGGCGAGTCGAGGTGTCTCTT
Source organism: Convolutriloba macropyga (assembly GCF_964194025.1). Classification (NCBI taxonomy): domain Eukaryota; kingdom Metazoa; phylum Xenacoelomorpha; order Acoela; family Convolutidae; genus Convolutriloba; species Convolutriloba macropyga. The sequence continues at coordinate 32,730,646 of NC_134477.1, forward strand.
CGCCCGGACTGAAGGGACTGTGACTTCGGTGGTTGCTCCTCGACTGTTGATTGCGCCTCCGATTCCTTCTGAAAATGTTCAATCGGTACACCAGATCCATGCCCACAGGTCTGCACATCCGAAGATTCTAACAACCAAGAGACGTCGAGGGGTTGTTCTCGAATGTTCTAGAAGCTTCTAGAAGCTGTCTTCTGGGGAGCAAAGGATCGGTCTGGACAGTTCACGATTTTTTTTAAAAATTTTTGAGGACTAAGAGAAATCACGGCCAAGTTGTACAGTGTTCTGAGGGGTTGCGATAAGATTATTTGGTAGATTTTTATGGATTTCGACTGGTTGTTTATAACGGAAATCGGTTTACCCAATTTTAATCGGATTTTTGGGGATTTGGAGTGGAAGGATTCAAAAATGTTAAAGTTTTTGTCGCTGAAGTGATATATTGTCTGAGTTTTTGGGTAACTGAAACCAGCTGTTCTCTCAAACGAAACCCAGTCTCTTGTTTTGGGAATGAGCAATAAAAGGTTTTAACTTTACAATTTATTGCTGTCGGGCAACATGGGTTAAGTTTGGTTGTGAAAACGCGAAAATAACTGGACAAGACAGAAAGCACGCATGAATTTTCAAGAACAGATTAAATTTATAACTTTCCTAACACGATTACAAATTGTACATATTTGGGGCTTGTGGTTGAAATTGTGATCAAATTTGAGTGACCAGAGCACATAAATGCCTTTATGTGGAATAAAATTGCTCAAAACTGATAAAATAAAATTCTTATTTTCAATCGACTACGCAAAAATTATGGGCTTGACAGAAAGGAGGCGTTCAGGATAAAGATTTAGGATATGCTAAAAAATTGCATCGTTGAAGTTATATTCAAAACAAATTTCAGAGGGTAAGAAATCTATGGAGTGAGTATTCTGACGTCACGTATTTATGTAACTTCCATTAAACCTGGAATCAGTTTATATAACCAGATAATAACTTGTTAATTACAGGAAGTGTGTGAATTAATAAACCGCGTTGATTTTTTGATAAATTTGGTAAGAATCAATAGGGGATACGAGTGGAAACAAAAGATTTGTTAAGGGTAAATGTTGTACGGGAAATTACGTATCTCGTGAAAACATTTTGGGACGATATAGTCGAGCCTACATCTAAATTTGAACAAATTTAAAAATTTACAACAGAAACTTCAAAAAATGACGTAAGACATAAAACTATATTTGGCAATGAATTTCTCGGAAGAGTTAAGTATCGCAACTAAGCTTTAAAGCACAGTAAGAGTTATAATAACTAGAAGGAATGGTTCTATTTACTGTATTTTAAAGTTTCTTTCTTGCAAGCTCTGATGTAAAAACAAGTCAAATTTGTTGACAAAAAGACTCGCTTTGACATTTTGAGTGATCACAAAGTACGTGAAAAAGTCACGTGTAATCGTTTCCTGAAATAAGGGATACGAAATTAATCAACAGTTCCATAAAACTGCCCTTTTGTAACTAAAACATTGAAAAGTAAGAAAGTTTGGTGCAAATAAAAATGTAATTTGCTTTTGATGAAAGTCGCTCTCATTTAAGCACAAGAAAGCTAATCAATGCGAATCTTAGTTAAAGTGAACTGAAATTACAGTTCTGAATTTGATATGCTTTAAAAACAAAACACACCTGCTTTGCTATGAAAAAGATGTTACGGCGCAATTTATAAAATATTCATTTCCTCTCAAATCAGATTTTGGGAATTGATTGGAAAGATCTGAACGGAATTGGATGCCGCGGGTCATATTTCATTCCAATCCAGGCAACCAGTTGAATGATGTAAACATTGTAAACAAATAAACAACATTTGATGTTCTATAAACAGGACACACTTGAAAAACTGTTGACCAAATAGTAACCTGCTTTTCAACAGAATCTGCGATAGTGAAATTCTCCTCCCGTTAGATAAACCCAGTTTTTACTGGCTTGAATTTAAAGTAGTTATTGGCAATAAAACGATGATAATTTAGGATGGTTTTAATTGAAAGGAATGAAGCGTTCAAAATGTAAACAAAGTTGGCTTAATTTTGCCTTGTTTATTTTTTAAATAGTTGGGGTCTTTTAGTCTGTGGTAAGCTAGTCAGGGGACTAAATAATGCATTACGGCAGATTTTTTCAGGACACTAGAATAAACAAAATTCATCTAGAGTTGAATTAGGTGTTTGTGTTTATTTGGAATGATGAAAGCATATAATCTAATACGTGTGTATGTATGTATGTGTGTGTGTGTATTTTAAGTCTATAGTATTATATACTCGGCTTCAAAAATTAACCCCGTGCCAAAAGCGTATATATCTATATACTCATATATCGGCCGATATTGCGCTGAATTAAAATGCAATTTTGCCTGTTAATAAGCGTGGAAAATACTTGAAGTATAAAAGTTAAGAATTGATATAAAAAAATATATGGACAATTTGTTCCGATTTGTCAAAATTTATGACATATCATCAATATCAAGTCTCCTTTTATTTCTCTGCCTAGGAGAAACGGACAATGCGTTGGGAAAAGTAAACAAATTGTTTGTTCTTCACCCCTCAACATAGCGTGTGCCCAAAGTGAAGTAAACAGAAACAAACAAAATTGACTTTCTTCCAAATTCTATAACCATTGTTGATGGCAATTGGAAATTTCGATAACAAATATTTTCCGTCCTAATCGCTTTTTCCTCGAATTAGGTGCTATCCTCAATTGTTCAAATTTGTGATTTCCGGAAATATAAATTTGTTCACATGGTTATAGCACGTACTATTTCTCTCTCTCTCTCTCTCTCTCTCTCTCTCTGTTGAGCAGACAAAATAAAATAAATAATTTTACCCAGTAAATGCGGGGGGCTCAAATGGAAAGCTATAAAAGCTCCGCTGATTGTATTTCCTTCGGATTCACATCAATTTACAGCGCTCGTTCATTTCACGCTGTTTTAAACTTGTTAGCGTTATCGCTTATAATTGTAAACAAATTTGTTAACAGAAAAAGTTAAAAATTGCGACTAAATTTTTTCAAAATTGTTGGGTGTTTTGAAATAACGGTAGCGTAACACTTAAAAAACAGGGTGTCAGCTTACGGTGTAAAACAGACGCGTGAAAACAACATGAATATATTCTTTGACCCTCATAACGAAAAAAAAAACGGAGAAATGTGGAAAATGGTTTAAAAAATCAGCACGTAGGAACGGCAAAGTCGCATTGCAGTTAGAAAATCAGCGCTTACGAGGAAGGGGTAAAAATAGCGAATTGTTGAAGCGCTAAGGGATTATAATACAAATCCATTCAAATTTTCAAGAACGAAGGGCAAAATGAGGAATTATTAAAACCATAACACACAAGATATATATAACATGTCAACAAATTATAAATACAACAAACGTATTATAAAATCGTAGACACCCTATATAGACACGCACATATACACACACATATATATAGTTGTATCCTATATACATACAAACAAGCAACCAACTCTTCAACCTAAATGGAGTGAAAAAAGCTTTAAAAAGAACTAAATTGGTGGAAATTGTTAAAAAGGCGCAGCTTAAACAGCAACTTTACTTAATATTTTCCCCCAAATTCAGTTTATTATGTTCCACTAAATTTGTGTCAGACTAAATTGTGAAAAACGGTATAATGATCAAGCACCACTTTTTATAGGACGATCCAAATGCAAATGATTACTCTTTTGAAAGGTTATCGATTGAGTTGGGAAAACAGCGCTCATCTTATTTCTCTAAGGGCAGATTTCTCCGGAAATATTTGTTACCAATATCTAAAGCAAACTAAATGTTTGTTTACCCAATAATCTCTCAGAGGAAACGCGGGCGTAGCCTAAAGGGGGTAATTGTGCTATCGCATCGGGGCTTTCGCTAATTTCTCCATAAAAAGCCTTATCGCTTACTTAGAGGCCCTTACTTTGAAAGTGTAAAAGATAAAACATGCCCAATTTTTCCCCTCAGTTCTTAAGATAATTTTTGGTAAATAAGTTTGTCTTTTGGTAAGCCGGTTATCATTAAGCAGTTATAACAAGGCATAAGGTCAACAGCCCCTTAATTTTGATAGCAGTCTGCGATATAAATTCTTTTCAATCTCTTTTTAAGAATTTTCAGCAATTAGTTGATGTTGAAGCTAAACTTTTCAAGCACCTTTTTATAATTGAGTTTTCAGAGATGAAAGCAACTCTGCAGAAATATCTGCCTGACACGAGGAGGTTCGGTAATATGAAATATAAAAAATCTAGTAGAATCAAATATAACAGTATACCAGATCAAAATTCTTTCAAAATTTTGTGGCACTCTTCTATGAAGATTCATCATCTGAAAAGATGTTTGACCAAAACTTACTAGATATCTATTGGCTTGAGAGAACTGCGCATGATAACATTAAGTTTAAGACAATTAATGCATTAATTGCAGCATTGCAGACTATCAGAGAAGTTAGCTTTCGCGCAAATTTCGTTTTAGCAGGTTGAAAGAAAACATTTTTGGTTAAAATAACATAACCATACTTTATCTTTTCAAAAAGATTTCAATGTCTATGAATAGGACTCCAATGTGCCCGTTCATCGTTTTTTTTTATTTTTGATCGACAAAAAAGTTCGAGAATGATTCTAATTGCTTTTTAAGAAAAACAAAAATAAATATTATATGGTGTGTCTTATGCTGGTTCTCAAAAAGTTGAAAAACAATTACGGCAGTATAGCAGTCCTATGGTACAAAAGCAAAAAATACGAAAAAAAGATTCTCGTAAATAAAGTTCGGTCGTCAAAAATTCGAAGTCATAGCCAAAGGATATTTTAAATTCTTCCCCAAGTTTCTGGTAAAAAATAATTCAAATGAAGTATTCGAGAGTTGGGGCAATTTTTGAGGAGAGGTCAAATGAGAATCAGTTAATAGGGACATTATCAGGGAGGGACATTTTCGAAGAAAAGTTTTTTGAAAGAAGAGAAGTGGCAGTTGTTTGCAGAGTATTTCTTATATTTGAAAGTCGACATGAAATAGTAGCTGGCATGCATTTAACAAACCAACATAGGCAGGTTTTAGAATTCATTCAACAAGAATGATCCCACAAATTTTCAATAAAAATCTATCTCATTTGGATCATCAGGAAAAAGAGTATTTATTAATCTGCTGGTCAATTTTTCACAGCAAGTCTAAATAATGATAGACCATCTTTCTGTTTTTTGAATGATCTACAAATAAAAAATCAGCTTCTTTGTTTTTAATTCTTTGAACGGAGCATATCTTAGTCAAAAATACTCGGTATCCATGTTTTTAAAAATTTTATTTAAAAAAATAGCAGACCCTCGATTAGGAGGCCAGACTACTTAAAAGCTTCTTCTATAATTATTTGTTGACAAAATAAGAAATCATTGTAGTAATAGAAAAGTATTAGAAAATACTCCACGCCTTCATGTTTACCTTAAAAGATTAAAAAACAGAGTCTATTATTATTATTATTATTATTATTATTATTATTTTTATTATTATTATTATTATTATTATTAGTATTACTATTATTATTATTATTATTATTATTATTATTATTATTATTATTATTATTATTATTTTTATTATTATTATTATTATTATTATTATTATTACTATTTTTATTAGTATTATTGTAATTATTATTTTTATTATTATTATTATTATTATTTTTATTATTATTATTATTACTATTATTATTATTATTATTTTTATTTTTATTATTATTATTATTATTATTATTATTATTATTACTATTATTATTATTTTTTTTAAAATTATTATTATTATTATTATTATTATTATTATTATTATTATTATTATTATTATTATTGTGATACCGGTATAGCCGCATCATCTAAAACTCTACGCAACAAAGACTTAAAAGTATTTAGTATCGTATTTATAAACACTTATGATTCTATAATTAATGCATTGTACATACTGTGTCTCCGAAAGGAGTTTATGTTAGTTGCTCATTTTCACGCCTGCGATTTGGCGGGTATTATAACGTGGTTTCAAGTTAACACATCTGCTAAGTGCAGACGATAAACAACTGTCATAACGAACAGTCGATTCGTGGCCGAATAAAGTGTTAAAGATAATTCTTTTCACAAAGTGATTCATAGATTCAAATTCACTATAGATCATTACAATCTATCACAGATATCCAAAGCTTATAAAAGCATTCTGTACTTAATTCATTCCATAGACTCCTTTCCAACTGGAGCTATCACGATCTTTAATAAATCAAGAACCAGACTTCCAGTCTCTCCATTCGGAGTTAGAAAGCAGAACAATAGATATAAGAGTTGATCAAACAACATTCGATAATACAACAGAGTCAATCTTCCAACGGGAATCCATTCGGTTCAACAATTATTATTATTATTATTATTATTATTATTATTATTATTATTATTATTATTATTATTATTATTATTATTATTATTATTACTTTTATTATTATTATATTTCATCTCGGGCAGTGAGTTGTTGGATAGTTTTCTTTATAGAGGGACGTTTTAAGAGGTTTACCATTAAACTCTTTTATATATAAATAAAAATGAGTAGAGTCAAGTTTCGACACGTAAATTTACCAAAAGCAGAAAATGCAAAAGCAAGAATTCCAGGGTAATAAACATCATACGAAAACTCAAGCAAGAAACGGGTGAGAGGCAACAGTTTTGCATCAAAAACGGCACGAGAACAATATATAGAGCAAACTTCGTTCGTGATCAGTTATGAAACAGCTGGAAAACATTTACTGTAGCAAAAACTTTTATAAAAAATAGCTTAAGGAGTTCAGCAAAATTTTAAACTCTTTATATGTATCTTTTCAAAAATCTCGACACTTGCAAACATTGTGTTAATTTCAATTGATGTTGTTCAGTTAGTTTTTCAGAGTACTATGCAAAACCATTAAAGCGAACCTTTATCCGAAAAATATGGTAAAAATGGTGGTTGTTTCTTTCTTATTCCAATAATTCTGTTGAGTTTTTTTCTGTTTTGTTATGCGGAGCTATTCTATCCAACACTACCCACGTATGAAGATGCACTAGAAGGAGAAACGGAGGATGAAGAAAGACAGAGAGAACAAAGAAATGAACGGAGAAAGGTAGACTGGGAGAACGAATGTAAACAGATCGAGCAAAAAGGACCGATGATAGACAGAATTCCGTGGGACGAAGCAGACCTAAAGGTCAAAAGTCTAATCTATCTATCCCTAGGGGCAGAAGGGACAAGAACTTACCATCAGAGAAACCCACACACGAGAATAGAACGTTGTACCACCAACGAGTTGGTACACGAATTGGCTATAACTTTCACAAGACCTCGCAACACAACATTCGACCGTTTCCAGTGTTTTAAAGCCATGCAAAGATCAGACAAATCCCTCGAAACCTTCTATAGCCGACTCCGTGAATTAGGAGCACACTGTAAATTCGAGAAACTCGAAGAAGATCTCGTTAAAGATATATTTATATCAAATATGAGAAGCTCCAACATCCAAATGGAGCTACTATCAGAAGTGAGAACGCCACAACAGGCACTAAACTATGCAATAAATAGAGAAAGAGGCCAGGCTAACCAACAAGAGATTTTAAAGGCAAATACAAGTTGGAACACGGTTTCCTACGTTCGCCAAAACAAAATAAGACCACAAATGGCCTACACCCAACAAACAAGACCACAAACATCATACGGTCAACAAAAATCATCAGCTTGCTGGAAATGTGGAAACACATTTTCAATGGCCCACCTTCAAACATGCCCCGCAAAGCAAATGCAATGCAAAATTTGCAAAAAACTAGGGCACTACACTTCATTGTGTACAGCCAAAATGCCAGAAAGACGACCACCACGTGGACCAACGAACAACACAAGTCCACAAGTTAAGCAACAACAAACGAGAAGAGTAAAACACATCAAGCAAGGATCGGAAGAAAGTGATCACACGGAGGAAAGCGTAGACGCAGAGGCGGCCCTGTATATAAAAGAACTCCACGAAGACTGGGCGAATATCAACATAATCCAACCAATGGAGTTCGTACAAAAGAAAAATGACGAAATAAATAAAGACCCATATGGAGAATTCTGGGTAGAAACAACTACCTCCCAAAACAAAGTGCAGTGGCTAGCAGATACAGGCTCCCCACGGTCATTAATGAACATCGACGTAGCAACAAAACTCCAAAAGGAGATCCCAACAGCAAAAATTTCAGATTATACTGAAAACACAATCTACAAAAGTTTTACAAACAACAATATAGAAATAAAAGGAATACTCTCACTTAATCTACAGTCAGGATCATGGACAGCCAAAGACTGCAAAGTGTTAATAGTGGAGAATAAAACGAACAACATAATGCGGAGAGACATCCTCACCAAACTGGGGATTACACTCAGCGCACACAAAAAACCTGGTAAGACAATTAATACAATTACAAATATCCAAAAGGAGAAAAATATTATAAAGTGGATAATTCACAAATACCCACACCTTTGTACAAGATTGGGGCGATCAAGAAATCACATCGCAAAATCGATATTTAAATCTCAATACACACCGTCCCAACACAAAGGAAGAAGAGTTCCACTCCATCTGCTCGACAAAGTGGAACAAGAACTCCAAAAACTTATCGATGAAAAACAAATTATAAAATTAGACAAATGTTCAGACGAACTCTTTATAAGCCCAGTGGTGATAACCGTAAAGAAAGACAAATCAGTAAAAATAGCTCTCGACTCCAAAAAGCTAAACGATGCTATACATAAGAACAAATATCAAATGCAAAGCATCGACCACCTTATGGACTCGGTAGCAGTATTCATTTCAGAAAGAAAAAACAGACCAGGTCAGTATCTATTCTCCAAAATTGACCTAAAATATGCATACAGTCAAATTCCATTAGAGGAGAACATCAAAAAACACTGTAATTTCAACATAATAGGTGGAAAAGCCACAGGCACATATAGATTCATCAACGGATTCTATGGTTTAACCGATATGCCAGCCACATTCCAAAAAACGATAGACAAAACACTTCATGACATAAAAACAAAATTTGCATACTTAGACGATATACTTATAGTCACAAAAGGAACACTAGAAGATCACGAAAAAGAAATAGACAAAATAATGCAAAGACTAAATAACGAAATTCTAGCTATTAACCTACAAAAATGCGAGTTTGCGAAAGAACAAATTACATGGCTAGGCTTTGTGGTCACTCCAAATGGAGTAACACCAACAAAACAAAAATGTGACGCAATCATAAATCTCGAAAACCCAAAAACACTTAAACAATTAAGATCCTTCATGGGGTGTATACACCACCTGATCAAATTCATACCAAACCTGGCAAGAATATCCGAACCACTAAGGCCCCTGCTATCAAAGCAAACACAAAATCACAAAATAAACTTGATTGGAAAGAAAATCACACAATCGCATTCAACAATATCAAAGCTCAAATAAAACAAATAACAGAAAACAAACATTTCGATATATCGAAACAAACAAGAGTAAGATGCGATGCAAGCAAAAAAGGGCTAGGCGCCTGTCTTGAACAAAAAATTGGTCAAATATGGAAACCGATCGCATTCGCAAGCCGATTCCTAAATAATCTCGAATCAAGATATAGCACAAACGAATTAGAACTACTAGCGGTAGTCTGGTCGTTGGAACATTTTAAATACTACCTATATGGTACGGAATTCATACTCCAAACGGATCATCAAGCACTACTTTCAGCTCTTAAAGAAAATAGAGGAAACAAAACCTATCAAAGTAGATTAACACGTTGGGTAGATCGTTTACTAGCATTCCATTTCACAGTCGAACATGTTCCAGGAAAAAACATGGGGTTCGCTGACTACTTAAGTAGGAATCCTACAGGAGAAGCAATTCCACCTACTGACGAAGATAAAAAACTTCGTAATCAACACAATCGAAGAATTCAAACTTTTCATAACAAGAAATTCATTGTCTCCAAATGGAGCGAACAATTCATTCTCTCCAAAGGGAGTGATTAGCTCAACCAATCAGAACACAGACACAAAACTAGTCAAAAATGACGTAATTATTCCAAAACACACAGGCAACAAAACAAACAACGCTTTTTGCCTTAACACGCTTACAAATCAGTCGCTTATTAACTCACATTCATTAACTCCAAATTCTATCTTCAAATTTATTAACAAAAACATTGTCGGCATAACTACAAGACGTAATCCCAACAAAGATACTTTCAATATTCCTATTAAACGTAGATTTCGAGCCCCCAATAAACTAACAAACCCCCAAATGGAGCAACCAAGCAATTCAAAAACGTTTACTAGTTGTAGCACCCAAACGGAATTCAATTCGAACAAAGGCAAAGGCCTTGACCATTTAGATCAGTCCAAACACGAAAATTTATTCGACGCGCATAACGACTTACCAACCCCTTTATACAGAGAAAACTTTAACAAAGTTTTTAATGAAGAATTTCTTGCAGAAGCCTCACAACGCGAACTCAAACCAATCATTGACTTAGTTAAAACACAAAATTGGGACGACCTCAAAAAAGTAAACCCGCTATACTTTCGCATTGGACGAGACTTATCAGTTACCGAGACGAATTGCTTGCTATATGATAATCGCCTAGTAATCCCCCAAAAACTTAAACAACTCGTTATAGACACAATTCACCACAAACATCCAGGACAAGTGGGAATGTTAGCGTTAGCCAAATTAATATGGTGGCCTCATATTCACTCCGAAATTGTAGCAAAAGCCAAAGCCTGCCGACACTGCATCGATAAAGACAAGCGAACACTCAAACACGATGTACTGTCACAAGAAGAGATGTGGAGACTAGATGGGAGGTCTGAGGACGAACTCGACATACAGTATAAACAAGACGAAAACCCCACATCCGCCCCACAGCAAATAGATTCGGACGATTCCGAAAACTTACCACTAAGCAGAAGCTCCCCAAACGAAGCCAAAAAGCAAAAAGCTACGAACCAACCACTAGGAACCAAAAGAACACGTGAAGCAATCAACAGCACAATCAACCCAGCGGAACCTTCAAGTTCAACGGCCAACATCAACGAAGTACCTGGGTCAACGAAAACAAGAAACAAAGATTCCAATAAAAAACCCGGATCTGCGAACAAGCCAACAAGCAACAAAGCCAACACAAAGCAGACCAAAATGAAACATACTCTAACCAAGAAAAACAACCCAAGAGCAATATGGTCAAGAGACAAACTGTTACAAATCGCAACAAAGAACCAAAGACAACAACAATCTAGAATCCCGAAAACTCCAAAAGGAGTCAACAAAGCAAAGACCAAGCACAGCACACCATTAGCCAATTTCAATGAACGAGCAAAACAAGCTGCAATTCTTAACAGCAAAGAACAAATCTCCATACGGAGAAACACTACACCATTATCGGACACAGATACGTCCAATAGGTCATTCTTGATCTTCAACACCCCTGTACCACAACCAAAGTCCATAAAAATTTACAATGTCGAAGCCGAGCCCCACGACGAACGATCCTATGAAGTAATAACCAGCAACGATGCACAAGACTTCATGGAAACGTGTTCATTAAGCCCCAAAACGCAAAACAAACAAAGCATCATTGCGACAACAACATTAGACAACGAAGCGATCATCGATAATAATGCAAACACACCGGATATAACTTTTGCGATCTCAACAAAAAAGATTGACATAGCAACAGAGAAAATCTATGCATTCAACGCAAAGAAACAGGACAACATCACGTCAAACTCGATAAACGACAATCCATGCAAAGAACACCCACAAATATTTAGATTCATCCACGTCTCCAAACCAAACATTGGACCTATCAAACAACGTATCAGAACCAACCCCACACGAAACAAGGGATACGTCGGAAAGTAACCAAGGCCATCCGGACAAAAACACGAGCGATTACTCAAAAGACATAACAGAATCCACTCAGAAGACTGACATCAATCAACTCCAAGTGGAGAACACTTCACAACTTCAAATGCAACCAAGCACACACTCTACTCAAACCAAGAACGAAGAAGCATTAAAGGAGACCCCTCCAGAACAACTCCAAGTGGAGAAAATATCCAGCCCAGCAAGCTCACTCATTTACAAAACCCCCCCATCCTCGCCTAACCCAGACTCAAAATCAGACCTCAACGATGAGGACTTCGCTATTTTAAACGAAATCCCTTAGTTCAGGATTTCTTTGTCAGAGGGGGAATGTGATACCGGTATAGCCGCATCATCTAAAACTCTACGCAACAAAGACTTAAAAGTATTTAGTATCGTATTTATAAACACTTATGATTATATAATTAATGCATTGTACATACTGTGTCTCCGAAAGGAGTTTATGTTAGTTGCTCATTTTCACGCCTGCGATTTGGCGGGTATTATAACGTGGTTTCAAGTTAACACATCTGCTAAGTGCAGACGATAAACAACTGTCATAACGAACAGTCGATTCGTGGCCGAATAAAGTGTTAAAGATAATTCTTTTCACAAAGTGATTCATAGATTCAAATTCACTATAGATCATTACAATCTATCACAGATATCCAAAGCTTATAAAAGCATTCTGTACTTAATTCATTCCATAGACTCCTTTCCAACTGGAGCTATCACGATCTTTAATAAATCAAGAACCAGACTTCCAGTCTCTCCATTCGGAGTTAGAAAGCAGAACAATAGATATAAGAGTTGATCAAACAACATTCGATAATACAACAGAGTCAATCTTCCAACGGGAATCCATTCGGTTCAACAATTATTATTATTATTATTATTATTATTATTATTATTATTATTATTATTATTATTATTATTATTATTATTATTATTATTATTATTATTATTACTTTTATTATTATTATATTTCATCTCGGGCAGTGAGTTGTTGGATAGTTTTCTTTATAGAGGGACGTTTTAAGAGGTTTACCATTAAACTCTTTTATATATAAATAAAAATGAGTAGAGTCAAGTTTCGACACGTAAATTTACCAAAAGCAGAAAATGCAAAAGCAAGAATTCCAGGGTAATAAACATCATACGAAAACTCAAGCAAGAAACGGGTGAGAGGCAACAGTTTTGCATCAAAAACGGCACGAGAACAATATATAGAGCAAACTTCGTTCGTGATCAGTTATGAAACAGCTGGAAAACATTTACTGTAGCAAAAACTTTTATAAAAAATAGCTTAAGGAGTTCAGCAAAATTTTAAACTCTTTATATGTATCTTTTCAAAAATCTCGACACTTGCAAACATTGTGTTAATTTCAATTGATGTTGTTCAGTTAGTTTTTCAGAGTACTATGCAAAACCATTAAAGCGAACCTTTATCCGAAAAATATGGTAAAAATGGTGGTTGTTTCTTTCTTATTCCAATAATTCTGTTGAGTTTTTTTCTGTTTTGTTTCAAAGAAACGGATATCAGTTGGTAATTTTGAAAATTAATTCATGGTTTTATGAGGGTTAAAACAGCAAAAAGTTTCATGTAATCCACAATATCAGAATTCATGCGCAAATATTGGCAGAAATTTCTCAAAGCTGATGTTCAATAAAGTTTTTCAAAACAGTGAGTTCTAAAATTTAAACTTTGGAACTCCAAGTCTAAATGAATGTTGTCATATTCCTGGCACTTGAGTTGGCTCAACAGCCATGCCATGGTCAATCGAAGCTATGCGAAGCTGGCGATTAATATTTTTTATTAGCACTTGACAACACGACTTTTTGTCAATTTTTATTCCAATTTTTTAGAGTTATGACGACCAACCGTTTGGTGGTCATTTTATAAGGCACTGAATTAAAAAGAAAAAACTACTCTCATGATATTCCAATTTCAAGTCAAACCGTTTAAAAAGGTGGATTTCTTAGAAATGTCTTAAAATATTAAACATCAGACACCAATTTTTCCCAATCGAAAAATATTCTGCAGATACATTTTTGAACCACACAAAAGGGAGACAACTGTTATTGTCTTGTAAAAAACCAAGATGGCAATTTTGATTGAGAGTTGCTCTATAGAAACAATATCAGTGCAGCAAAACTTTCCCAATTTTCTCCAAATTTTGCGTCTGCGAGTCAAACAGGTTTCTCTACGTTATCTATTAAAAAAGTTTCGAAGCCAAGAGGATTTCTAATTTTTCTCCTAAAAATTTCAAAGCAAAAACCAAACTTTTGGTACAATAGTAAATGCAAAAACTTATGTTTATATTTGAAAAATTAAGCCAATGTTTGGGATCTGGCCTAAATAATACAAGAGTGAGGCTGAAGTCTGCCACAGTTTACCAAAGCTACGCAAAAAAAACAATTTCTATATTACAAAAAAACAATTCGTTATTGGAACGGCAAAGTAAAAAAGTTATATTTCTAAGAAAACATTACTTTCTTCTAAAAATTGAAAATGCTTCAATCTTATGAAAGGCTTGGGTAACCAAAAATATCAAAATAATTTGCAGTTGTGAAAACCTTGTCCAGAACTGGAATTGTTAAAAGACTGTCCTCGGCCAACAAAAGGCATGAAAAAAGTATCCTTGATATATTTTTGGTATGAAAAGATTTAGTTCGGTCTTTAAGTGATGTCTCCAACTTTGACTGGAACTAAAACCACCGTCCTGTATTTTGGCTAGACAATAAAATGTGCCCTGGAATTAAGCTGGACAATAAAACGTTTCAAGAAATAACGTTCACAACAGTAGCAGCGTCTTGTTTTGATTTTCGTTCACAGTAAAGGAATTATAGTGCAATTAGTAAACCGTTGGGTACAGTTGATGAAGATCACGAGATCAAACCAAGGTATTTGTGGAATTTTTGAGTTTGAATCATTTTTGTATACGAAAAAAATTTGGCCTCAAGTTTAACTGGGGTCCTCGCCCATGTAATTTGTTTCAATATATACCCCCACATGAAATTAAAAAGTTTTTCATAATTCCAGGTCTAGACTATGGAAATGATTAGGTTTTTTGTTTTTTTGCGTGAGTGACATTAGAGCAGTTTATATCCAAGTCAAAGGGTTGGGAAATTCTTCATACCAAACTACTCTTATCTACATTTGTCGAAGCTGCACGCAGCTATTTTGCAAGATCTGGGCGGAACTTGCAAGACAAGGAGGCCGGGTAATGTGCTGTCTCATGTAATCTTCCTATCCTCCCTCACATAATCTTCCAACCCGAATATAAAAAATATTAACTCCAATCACCAAATGAAACAAAAAATTCCCGACTAAAAGACTCATCAAGATCTGCCGTTGTTGGTTTGTTAAAGTCACGAGATCGATCCAAGACAGTGGAGCATTTTTTTAGTTTGAATCATTTTTCAATATGAAAAGATTTTGGCTGGACTTAGGGAAGAAATTAACCTCGAATTTGACCGGGGTCCACAACCTTGTAATTTAATTCAATATATACCCCACTTGGAATTTTTAGAATGGTCTTTTCATATATCCAGGTCTAGAGTAAGGAATTGATTAGGTCACTCTGTTCGAATGACATTAGAGCAGTTTATATCCAAATCAAAGGGTTAGGAAATTCTTCACATCTAGCTGCTCTTAAATATCTTTGTCAAAGATGCACACAGCTGTTTTGGAAGATCCGGGCGTATGTTGCAAGACAACGACGCTGAGTAATGTGCCTTCTCACATAATCTTCTCACACCTTCTCCCGTAATCTTCCTATCCCTATATTTAAAAAAAATATTAACTTCAATCACCAAATTAAACTAAAATTTCGCGACTAAAAGAATCATCAAGATCAGCGGTTGTTGGTTGGTTAAAGTCACGAGATCGATTCAAGACAGTTGCGCATTTTTTTAATTGAACCATTTTACAATATGAAAAGAATTTGGCTAGACTTAGGAAAGAAATTAGCCTCCAATTTGACTGGGGTCCTCAACCATGTAATTAAATTCAGTATATACCCCACTTGGAAATTTTGGGTTGGTCTTGTCATATTTCCAGGTCTAGTCTGAGGAATTTTTTAGGTCACTCTGTTTGAAGGACAATGGAGCAGTTTATATACAAATCAAAGAGTAGGGAAATTCTTCAAACCAAACTACTCTTATCTGTTTTTGTCAAAGCTGCAGTGAGATATCTTGCAAGATTTCGGGCTTATCTTGGAAGACAAGGAGGCCGGGTAATGTGCTTTCTCGCCTAATCCTCCGACTTCTTCTCACATAATCTTGCGACCCCTATATTTAAAAAAATTATTAACTCCAATCACAAATTGAAACAAAAAATTCCCGACTAAAGGAATCATCGGGATTTGCCGTTATTGAGACTAGGCAACAAGAAACTAGAAAAAACAACAACGACAAACAACAATTAAGGACAAAACTGAATATCTATTCTTTGAAAAATAACAAAAATTGGTATTAAAAAAAACACCTAAAGATCCGGAAACAATAAGTTAAACAAATCAATTGTTCAATTGTTCTTCAGTAGGAAGCAGATAGGAACTGCCCATTAACCGACAAAAAGAAGAAAAAAGAAGCAAAGTTCGAAATTTTATCCATCTATTAGAAACCAATTAGCTTCAAAAAACATTGTGATCATTAGTTTTGAAAAGATAAACTAAATCACACGTGACCATTTTTGCAGCCAAGAGGAACATTCATTAGCGAAAACGAGTCTTAAATTGACAAAATAGGAACAAATGCAGGCAAAATGCAAAACAAAATTCACAAACAATTTTCGTAAACAGCCATTTAAGTGTTGCAGCCATTAAAACATTAAGTTTATTAAATGGAAGTAAGCCATCAAAACATTTAAAAAAACAGAGAGAGAGAGAAAGAGAGTAATAATTGATTAAAAAAGAAGTTCAATTCGACTTGTCATGAATGAAACTAAGTTATATGTTGAGAAAAAAACAAAAGGTCAAAGTTGAAAAGATGAATTGATATAAATAAAAAACAAGAAAATCAAAGTCATTAAAAACAATAGGTTCGAATGGACATTAGAAACATAGTTCCATTTTACCTCCTTACACGGCAACTTAGAGCTGTCATTATTCAGAATATGTTTTAAAACAACAAAAAAACGACAAATACTGTACAAAATCTCCTACAATTCAGTTGCGAAGGAGTTAAAATCAGAAAACCCTTAAAACAGTTTACATTTCTATATATAAAAATTTGTTCAATGTCAGTGTTACCACTTTTTAGTGCGTTAATATGACAGCAGGCCACTAGAAGTTTATCTCAAGTACAGGCGAATCTTGAAAAAGGCAAAATTATAACAAAATCTTGCAGTAGTAAAGACAGAAAACCAATAGGTTAAGTAAAACGCTGCAATACATAATAAATTTTAATTAATCAGTGAAAAAAAACGAGATCTGTGACTGATGAGACAAAGCTAAAGTTCCAATTAAAAACGCGGGAAAGTTCAGAAAATCGCTAAAATTTTTAAAAAATAAAATCAAAGTAATTAAAACCATAAGATACCATTTAAAAGCAGTGAACAAATTCAATTCTACCTCCATGATAAGTACTTTTTATCTGTCATTATTCAGAATATGTCCTACAACTTCAAAAATTATAACATTGGCGAAATATGGGCAAAATGCAAAAAATTCCAATAACAGTGTCAAATTCTCTGAAACGACAAGATAATAGCCAAAAACAATACAAATTTTTACAGGGGACTCCTCAAAAATGCCAGTGGACTTTCCATCGCTGAAAAATAGTCTAAAGACAAAAAAATAAAAACAAATACGAACAAAACACAAATTTCACAAAACGTTTGCGAAAATACACAGTGTTGATGCCATCAAAAACCAAAAACTTTTAAAATAACATCAGCTATTGAATCAACAAAAATAACAGAGAGAGTCATGTTTTATTCAGGCAAAAATTGATTTGACTTGTCAACGATGATACCAATTAACATGCTGACAAAACGGGGGAAAAGTGAAGGTCAAAAATATTCTGATATTCTTGGAAACAAAAGATTTCAACCTCATTAAAAACATTAGCCACAGACTGAAAGCCATAAAAGTGCTCACTCATACCTCCATGCGAAGCATTGGACACCCGTAATTATGTGCAAATACTTCCCACAGCAACAAAAACTACAGCAAAGACATTAAAAACAAAAACTGACACAAAATTATCCAAAAATCAGCAACGAACCTATTAAAACCCTAAACTTTCAGCAAAAAAAGTTATACGTTCAACGATGCGTTCATTTAACGTCAATGAGATCTATGATTTTGGCGATATCCTGAGTCAATTATTCAGAATCCACAAAATTTAATGGACATTTTGCAGTTTTAAAGTCATAAAGTGATCAAAAATCCACAATAATTGCGTATTTTAGCTTCAATGATAAAATTATATTTAATGGGACTGTGCTACAAACTGACGGAAAAAAGAAACAAAAATAAGTGAAACATTTCAAATTACAACGGACATTGTCCTACAAGAAACGTTTTCAAAGTCATAAGTGACACAAAGGATCAAACAAAGGATCAAACAAAAAGAACAACAAACGAAGTCAATTTTGAAAAATTCACTGTGAACTTACAAAAACATTTAATCAAAGCCAAAAATTGTGACTTTGCACATTCATATTTTATATTTGCTAAGTTTTATATATTATGTACTGCCTTTCACAAAAATATAATTTTTTTTAGTTTAATTTGAACGTATATAGGACCTATCATAAACTAAATTTTGATTAAAAAAATTTTACTTCATTAAAAAATTAGTAAAAACTTACTTCTCTATGAAAAAAAACAAATTTTTGTAAAATGATTTTAGAAATCACAGCGTGCCAATACAATCTGAAGCTTTTCTGAGTGTGCAAATCAGCGATAAGAACAAAACTCGCCTTGCTATCTCTGTGCGCGTTATCTAAATCAAGTAAATATTCCCCACATCCTACCACAATACTTATTTTGACATTAAAAAATTATATTTTATATCAAAAATACACAATGTAATTTGGATAAACATCAAGTGAGCTTTGCAAATGGTGAGCAAAAGTTTCTGTCTACAGCGTTCTGAAGGACTGGAATTGGAATTAACTCTCTTATCAGAATACAAAGCTTTTGTCTGCAGTTTTTAGGCCTGAATGTCGAGCAGGTTTTGCCAAGTTCGGCTTAGAAAGCATTTTTGTTGCCATATCTCATAAAAACTGACTGAATTTTCAAAAAATTGTGATTTTTTTGTACCAACAAGTCAGATCACACAGTTCAGCAAACCTCTTTTATTTTTAATGGTAAATGCAATAACACCATTGTTCAGAGTGTTAAACATTTTTAGAATTATGATCAAAAACGGCGGAAATGTGAACAAAAACAACGGAAAAAGATCGATTGCTACAAAAGAATTAACAAAATTGAAAATTTTAAAGCGCAATAGATCCCGAAAAATGCAACTCAAAAAATATATTTTAATTCATATCCAACTCTTGACGGGCTTTTTAATAATACCACTGACATCTCTCTACGATGAATATATCGACCGGCCAAAATTGTCTGAACAAAAGAAAAATCCAGTTGAGGGTATAGTTTCTCCCCCGACTAAGATGGGGTCGGAACAATAACCGTTACTACTACATTGTATATAGTTTTGTTTCAGAATGCCGAGAATGCCCAGGGAAATGTTTATGATGAATTCTGCGTATCAACAGAAAATAAATTCCGTGGTCTCGAGTAACATGATTTTTATTTTTTAAAGTTCTGAATTCAAAATGGCTTAAGTATTACCAAATAACTGGTGTTTTCTTGATATACCAATAAATATATTATATAATAGAAATGATTTAAAAATGATAAAGGATAAAAGTGAAGTCAGAATTTAACCATATAAATAGTATTCATTCATAGCATCAGAATGCAAATTATTTTGACAAAAAATTGTCGTCATCATTACGTCGACCCACAGACCACAGAAAAAATCGACAACGAATAATAAAACCAAAAATAGAAACAAAAATAAAGGCTATTTGTGGTTACGATAATGTAATCTTATTTTGATACTGAAAACTATTGTACAAGTTTTTTCCACGCTGTTAATCGGAAGAATTAGATCCTGTTTTCAATGGGAAGGTATTTTAAATTTCTGGGCACGTTTTTATGATGTCTTTGAAGTAGAGATTAACTTTGTTATAAAACATGAACAAAAGATAATAACATGTGAACAATGTAAGGTCTCAAAAGTGCGCAACAAGAACCACTTTTACTACAATTTTATGTCTCTTCAACAATTTATGCTTCAAAAAAGTGCATAATTTAGTCAAACCGCTCATGGCTTTGAGTAAGAACTTGTTTGATGTTCGTTTTTAAGCGAATTAAAATACTTTTAAAAAGATTTACAAAAGAACAATTGCCTTTTCCCGCTCTGACAAAAAACTCAGAGTAAAATGGTCGTAGGTTTTATCTCTTTGAAGCTATCGCATTTAGTGACATTAATAACTGTTTTGTGTATAGTGTCAAGCGGTTTTATTATGAAAACTCCCCAGATTAGATGAGCTTGTTATAATTCACTTGAAATAAGAGAGTTGAGTTCAAAATTAAGAATTATGTCACTCCTGATAAAACTATTTGGTTCAAATAGTTTTACTGTAACCTCAAGGCTTTTTCACAAAAAGAGTATTTCACAGACAGTTATTCAGAGCAATTTTTCCTATATTAAAAATTGCATGGCGTTTAGAAAACTTTATGGTGCAATAACCAAAATGAGGACACTTGATTAAAGTAGTACTGGATGCATTTTATTACACGAGCTGAAACAGACAAAATCAATTTCCCAACAAACACAAATAGTATATTTGAAATTGTGAAAAATCATAGAAAGTTTTCAGCGAAAATCTGTGAATTTAAAACTTATTTGGTAATGCGAAAAAATGCATGAGCAAAAATATAAAGAACTCGCTTCTAATTTAAATTGAATCGCACAGGTTTCCCAGTTTCCCAGTTTCCCAGATTTTTGTTCCGACTCCTCTTGAGGGGGGGAGGAACTATATACTCAAATGGGTTTTTTTTGTTCGGTCAATTTTGGCCGATCGATATATTCATCGTACAGAGTTGAGACTGGTATCATTAGAAAGCTTGTCCAGTGTAGAATATGGAATTAAAAAGTTTTTTTTTATTTTCGATTTTGACAGGGAGATATCGAGGTTTAACCTTTCGAGAAAATGGAGTGAATTCCGTTGATTTCATCCACATTTTTTCGGAACTTTTGACTAAAATTTCGCCAATTTTGATGAAATTTAATTTAATTTTTCATAAAAATGTGGTTGTTGATTTTACGTTTGAAGAAAAAATACATTGTCGGCTATTTTCATTGAATTTTTTTTGTCACAAAATCTGGTTAAAAATTCACAAAAATCAGACTTTTTCATCAAAAACAGCACAAAATAAGTTTCTATAGCCCACTCTGATTAAATTTGCAGGAAGTGCACACCCAAACACCACTAACACAATCTTTGTAGACTGAAAAGGGGGCTTATTCCACTTCAACTTCCGTTGAGAGTGCTCTGTAAACAAAATTTTGCCGTTTTTATTCGTTGATTATCAGAAATGCTGCATTTATTTTTGATTTTTTAAATAACAAAATAATTACATCAATGACATTCCAAAAGTTAAATATTCTTAATGGACAATCAGCATTAGTTCTTAATGGACAATCAGCAGGACTAGTTCTGTACCAATCTTGGACCGTTACAATCCAAAAATAATTCGGATAGTCGTGAGTCAGTTTTTTATATAAAAAAATCGATCTTTTTTATTTTAATTAAATAACAGAACATTTCAAATCAAAGCTCACTGGCGATAAGTCTTATTGGCTTCCTAATTAACTTGAAATTAATTTATCTAGGTGATTGCTTATTGTCGTTTTGACTTTTAAAAAATTTGATTTTTAAATAAAAAATGGCTTATTGAACTTTGCCTCAATTTTTCTCATAATATGGTCAACTTGAGCTTAGAGTCAGCAGTCAAAGAGTGCTCCTTCTTTCTGCTGGATTCACATTCATTTAGACTTTATTGCGGTTTTACGCCATAAGTTAGGATGTTCTGGCTTTGATACTACTAGTTTTCACAATTTTTTTTTTAGTTTTTAGGTTTTTGCAAATTTTTCATGTTTTCTAATTTTGTCATATTATCACGTTATTGTCAGCTCATGTATCACATTTTTCGCGTTCAAAATAACGCGCAATTGATAATATTTAGATCGTTAAAGATATAGATTGTGGTCCTTTACCGCTTCGACATTATTTTCTCGAAGAATTTAATTGAGTTTTTCAATTTTGTCTTCAACTGTCGTTTTTACTTTGTCTTTTTAGTCGTATTTAATTTCCTGTACAATGACCCGGTCTGATTGGCTTTTTCTGGAAGAGTAGATGAGCCGATATTCTGATATGAGAAGATAGATAATGGCTTTCATGACTTTGAAAACAATTATTTTCCAAAAAGAAAATAAACCGTTCAACTTCCCAATTTTGTTCCTTTAACTGTCTGTTTGTTACATGGTCTCGTAAATTAAAGGTTAAATATGACATTATTTTTGTCGAGGGAAGGTCTCAGAAAGGATTGGTGTCACAAAATCTAATGTTTTAAGAGAATTCGTTATGACTTTACTGGCTTCCACAAGGGTTTTTCACAAAAAAAAAGTAAATGCTATTTTGATTTTTTGTCATATTTGACGTTCTTTTTGTAGACGTAAGACAAGTTCTGGATAATTGCAAGTCTCAGGGCTTCCTTTGGAGTAATGGACGAAACTATTCAAATATTTCATTTTGTAATTAATGGTTTTTGGAAATAAATTTTTTTCGAAAAAAAAACAAGTTTTTAATTTTGCTTTTTTTTGTCTAAATGTTGCTTATTTTCATTAATGAGCGGCCACATAATACATTATTGGTGTTCAACGAAGGTCCAATTGAACATTTTTTGGTGGCCAAAATATGGCTTTACGGCTTCCAAAGCATTTTCTGGCAGGTTTTAATTGAGTTTTAGTTTTTTGTTTATTTGTTGTTCTTTTTGTAACTGCATAAAAATTGGATACCAAGACTTCTTAATTCCCTTCTATAGAAGCATTGGTAATTGTAAACCTATGGGATATTTTATTTGATTCCTAATGGTTTTCATTGCATTGAAGCGAATTTTCTAACTTTAAAGTTTCTGTTCTTTTTTGTCTAATTGTTACCAAGCTTCATTATGAACTGGTGAATAACCGTTTTTTTCTGGTGAATTACAAGTTATTTTGTTTATTTTCAGTTTTATATAACGCTATTTTGACTTTTTTATTAAATTTGGTTTTTTAAAACGGACAAAGTTTTTGATGTAATTAATGTTTGTTGTTGTTGTTTGATTTTGCCGTTCGTCTTCGCTCGCTTTCTTAATATCGGCATATCTCGTCAATCTAATGCATCATTTTTACTCCACTGAGTTTTTTTTCTTTGGAGGCTATGTTTTCGTTCATACACCAGTTTTTTTTCTGAAAAATACCTGAATTTTTTGTGTTTTTCCATCTGTTCCTCATTTGGTAGACAATTATGCCAAAATTGTGGATGAGCGGGGTCGGAAACTTATGTGCGATCGCACATTACCGAGCCGCCTTGTTTACTGAGCTTGCATCATTTGTGATCATCGATAGCGTTTCAATTGGTGGCAGAACTAGAAAAACCAAAGCAGTTATTGAGATCTGCCAACGTTTGTTGTGGGTGAAACACAAATTATATGAGTTTTTATCTTTATTGTTCGCATATTTTTTTGAAAAAAATATGAGAGAACTTAATGCTAGCCCCACTATTCGTTGTTCTGACATTTTTTGATATATTTTGTGGGCTTGCCGAATTTACATATGTGGTATCAAATAAACATGTGTTATCATATGTGGTATTTGATGTCAGTTTTGACCAAAAAATTGACAAATTTTGAAAACAGTAGTTTTTTGGCAATTCAAGACAAAGTACGGATATTTCAATGGCATCCCAGAAGATTACTGTGCTTTATTTCGTGAAATTGTCTGCGTCCCGCATGAATTTTTTTTAAGAAAATGGAAAAAAGAGCAAATTTTGGTAGCATTTCTTGACATTTTAGTTCGATCCAATTTTCAGACAATATTTGACTCTTAGATGTTTTCAAAAGTTACGTGTTTTTGGCTGTGGCCCAAAACAACAATTGAGTTAAATTCCATAAACTGTCTGCGTCGTTAAAAAGTTAAAAATTCCGAAATTTGGCAGCTTTCTATAACCAAGCAGCTTAAAATTTGATCAAATTTTTCAATAATTAGTTCTGCTTTCGATGGTTTCAGACAAAGTAAACCACGAGACGTTATAGAGGGTATCCCATAATATCAATAAGGTTATCCTTCTAACTGGGACATAATCCAGAAATCGAAAACACTGAGAATTGAGTTTTTGAGCAGCAAAATTTTTTTATAGTTGACCGATTTTTAGTTTTCAGTACTAATTTCTGTGTGTTTCTGCAATAACTTAACGCCATTGATAACCAGGCAAAAGAAAATTAGTTACTATATATATATATATATATATAAATATATATATATATATATATATATATATATATATATATAAATATATATATATATATATATATATATATATATATATATATGTATATATATATATTCAGTGATTTATTCTAAATGCTCTGAGAACAAATATGAAATTTTCGATAATTCACATTGGATTTCAAGGCTAAGAAATATAGCGTGTCCCATAAAGTTGAAATAAGCGAACGTTTCAAAAGCCTCAGGTTGGAGTTCAAAGGTCAAAGTTCAAATTTAAAACATGCAGAAAAAATTGATGAATAGAAGCTTAATGGAAAAAACGTTGACATTCAAATGACCAACTTGATGCTCACTTGCCTGTTTTTCACGTTTTCGAACGTTCGCTTATTTCAACTTTATGGGACAGACTATATATAACGTTGAGACATATCTGGGGCCAAAAGCCAAACTCGACGGACACTTTCTATAGGCAACTAGTTGCTTTTGATTGCAACATTGAAGTTTGGAAGAAACTCAGGAATAGTTTCAAATTCTTTCAGTTGGATCAAAGTTTCTAATAGATTGAAATTGATTTTGTCCAAAAATTGTCTTCAAACCGCAAGAAGCCATCAACATGTTTTCAGTCACGCAGCAGTTTAAGTATTAAAAATTAGTTGATCCAGGGTGTTAAAAGCTGCATTTGCAGTGAGAGAAAAGAAATCCTTGCAAGAACTTCATTTCATATTTCAATTTTTACTAGTTTTTTCACTCTTCCTGCTAACAATTTTTAATTTTTAAACTGATTTTAGAAACTGGTGAGAAAATTATGTTAAATTTTAATCTCCAAATGCTGAATCAGGTCGTATGATTCAAATAGTTTACGATTTCGGTGCCGTTTGTTACATAGACAAAACTTGTTTTCTTACCTTCGGATTTTTGTTTGGGTCTACTGCTACTTATTTTCAATGTTTTATTTCATCGCATTGTTTTGAAGTTGTTTGATTTTTGACTGCATTGAAGTTGTTCGCTTGCGTTGCAACTTTATGGGACTATTACTCTAGTCTGTTCCATAAAGTTGAAATAAGCGAACGTTCGAAAACAACAAAAACGTGCAATTGAGCATCAATGTGCTCGTGCTCATTTGAATGTCAACGTTTCCTCCATTGAGTTTTCATTCATCCATTTTTTCTACATGTTTTAAATTTGAACTTTGACCTTTGAACTCTAACTTATCGCTTTTTAAACGTTCGCTTATTTCAACTTTATGGGTCACGCTATCGAACGTTCATTTCAACTTTATGGGACACCCTATCGAACGTTCGTTTATTTCAACTTTATGGGACCCCGGGGCGAGGTTTTATCAAAAAATAATGTAAGATTAGAGGTGAATAGCGGTGAAAAAAAAACTTTTTTCACCGCAAAGCGCCGGAATTTTTTAGCGTTGAATGCGGTGAAAGCGGTGAATTTTTGTAAGATTTGCGCTGAATTTAGCGGCGAAAAGTTTTTTCTCACCGCATTCACCGGATTTCTTACAAAAAAGGAAACTGCCGTACAGAGGTTCGAACCACTCATCTACCGCATGTCCCCAACTCTTTATTCAACTGCGCCATCTGTCACTTTCTTCAGTAATATTTCCTGTGAATTTAAGATAAGCGTTGAATTTAGCGGTGAAAATTTGTAAGATTTGCGATTTTAGCGGTGAAATTTTTTTTCACCGCAATCTGCTGCTAGCGGTGAAAAATTTTTTTTCACCTTATTCTGCTGGTAGCGATGAATAATTTTTTTTCACTGCATTCTGCTGGTTGCGGTGAAAAATTTTCTTTCACCGCTTAAAAATTTTATTTCACCGCATTCATCGCATTGAGCGCAAATCTTACACTTTTTCTCAAATTTACCGCAAATCTTACATCTTTTAGCGATTTTTAGCGGTGACACCTCGACCGGGACAGACTATAGTTCAAAGACCAAAGTTCATATTCAAAACGTAGAAAAACTTGATGAATGAAATTTTAATTGAAAAAAAGGTTGACATTCAAATGACCACATTGATGCGCAATTGCGTGTTTTCGAGTTTTCCGGACGTTCGTTATTTCAAACTTTATGGGACAGACTATAGTTTAAAATTTGACCTTGGAATTCTGTCGTGTGAATTCTGATCGCTCTTTGTCGTTAGTCCTATAAAGCTGAAACGCTATCGAACCGCACAATTTTAATTTAGATATTTTACAATGGACCGTTACTTTTGCATCAACTGCAAATCAGAACACGAGGAATGGGACGTGTTCACATGTCAGAGCTGTCAAGTAGAAATGGATTCCCAGTCGCATGATGCCCATAATGCTTACTGTCATGTTTGTGTTGGGAACCACGTAGAAAAAGAACATGAAATCGTGAACTTCAAAGGCGAAAAACCCGCAATATGCAAGGAGCATAATAGGGTTGTTCGCTTTTATTGCAACGACTGTCAACAAGTGGTATGCGACAAGTGCTCTTTTTGCAGTGCACATAACCTCATTGTAGTGAAAAATTTGTCCGAAAAAACAATTGATTCCGTTTATGATATGGTACACATTATCAACTCAAGTGATCAAAGTTTTAATTACAAGAAAAACGCTGAGAAATTGCGCGAGGATTTCTTACGTGAGCAAGAATTATTGTTCAGCAATATTTGGTCCAATCTAGAGTGGGTTTTTGCGCAAATTACAGCCCGTTTTGAAAGTGAAAGGGCCGCAAATTTGAGCATAATTCAAGAGTTAGACGTCGAACAGGGCACGGTTGAGCATGCAATGAAGAACATAAAGTATTCTGCATTGTACGATATGTTGCAGCTACCTGAAGATGAGCGCGCTCTAATGTCAAAAAAAGCTCAAAATGCAATGAATGATGTGATTGGGCAATTAGGATCAGTAACGGACCAATCACATTTTTTGAACCCCTCAAAAGTAGAGAAAGGTCTGCTTTCGGGAAGCTGCAGAAGGTTTGTGGAAGAAATCTGTTGTAGCGTTAGCTTCCCAAAAGTTTTCAAGCTACAGAAAGAATATTTCGATGATGGAACAGACATCATTTTGTCACCGGAATTGGCAAAAACTGACGAGCGAACTCTGGTTATCGGAATCGGAACTGATTCTAAGAACATCGTTGAGGTTTCAGTGACCAAAAACGGATTCAGATTACTGTCTTGGGAGTTTGATCACTATAGCAGATTATGGGCAAAAGTGGGGGATATTTCACTTATGGTTGAGAGTAGCTCGGAGAAAACTGACAGTTTCCGTCAAATTTCGACTTATGCATTTTATCTTCGATTTAATAGCAATAGTTATGTTTTGAATTTAGACAAGAAGACATTGGAGATTGTTGATGAGAAGATTTATAATGATGAAAGCTTTTTATGCCACGCGGGGGAAATGGGCGACGCAATTTACAATGAAGCCTCTCAAACAATTCACTTTACAGAACACAATTTTGAAATGCAAGCGAATCTTTCACTCTCTCCTCGTAATTTCAAAGTCTTTTTCAACGGCTTCTTGGACTTCCACATTATTAAAGACAACAAAGATATTTTATACGTAAACTACTACGGACGTGAAATGTTTGAAATTTCATATTTAGTTCACCGTTTGGAGAGTATCGATTTTGTTGACAACGTATCGAGAGGTGAGGACGATTTCGTGCTGATTTGGAGTTTCACTGTCAAAATTGTTCAAATTTTGAAACGAAACAAGGACGGAACTTTTAAGGTTGTCAAAGTTTATGAGTGGAAGAGCTCATCAGGGATCCAAACTCTAACATACAGAAGCATGGATATTGGCTCCTATATGGTATTTCAAGTCAGGCGGAAATTTTGGGATGAGAAAGTGTTGGATTTTGTAGCCAGAGATGTTCCAGTTGTGTTAACATGTGCAGACGAAAACAATAACCAACCACCCCAACGACTGTTGTTGAAAGAACCACGAGCACCGAATCATCGGGCAGCGCAATATTTTATGTAGATAAACTGAATAATTTTAAAATACTCTTAATGTTTTCAATATGAAGTTCAACCTACGCCTTTTGAAAATCGCATTATTTTCCTCTGAACGCAATTTTCCTCAACTTGCAATTTCATTTGTTTGGACTATTTGTCAATTGTGCTGTGCAGTAGTTGATAATGATTTAATGAAAAACGTTTCGACGATTATTAAAAATGAAACTTCTAAGCCCAGCATAGATGCCCGTTTCCCTCTGATACCAGTGAAAACTAACTGCGTTCTTTCTGTAAAATGATTCTATGAAGCAAATTAGTAATTTATATTCGAAAGATATAAATAAGTTAGAGTGGAATATGGAATGTTTTTCCTAAGAAATTCGAAGAAGGCCTCCGTTTACAGATAGAAAATCAATATAAGCGCCGGAGTTCAAGGTCAGGACCATCAAAGTCTAAACACTCAAAATTCAGATATCTCAGATTGGCGGGGTAAGTGCACCACTGTAGGCAAGCCAGGCAAAAAGGAGAAATACAGAGCGATACCAGAGTCCATTACCGACGTCTATCTTTCAAGATCTTGCAAGAATCTTGCAGGAGTCTTGAGTCTGGCAAGATCTTGCAAGATAGCCGTCGGATATTCACGAATCATGCAATATAAGCGCCGATTTTAAGATTCTTGCAAGAAAAGCGGCGAACTCTTGCAAGATTCTTGCAAGATGAGAGTCGAAGTCTTGAAACATTCTTAATAAACGTCGATCTTGTAACAGAACATAGGCGTCCGATTTTGCCAAGTTTTTAACTTTCTTTTCACTTTTTCATCAAAGCCAAATTGATAAAATTTGCGGCCTTCAGAGTTCCGATAAAGTGTCTTCTTGAAGTTTGATCTAGTTTTGTTTCGAAATGATTTCTCTAAAAGCACATATGACTATTTCTATTTTTACTTGCACACCAATTCAAATGATTTTTCCTCGTACAGAAAGCGATATTGAGGACAATTCACTACTTTTTCATAAACGAAGCTCTATTTGAGAGTCAACTGAATAAATTCTCTAGATTAATTATGTAATGTTCCAAATTGATTCTTTTCTCATGCTGAGCGGTTTAGTCATAATATCTGCAGACATTATCGTAGCGGTAAGATACATCAATTATTGTTTGTGGCTCAGTACCATTTCACGTGAACGGTGCAGTTAAATTCGAAAATGTTTGGTCCTTCCCTGATGCATTGAACGTAAGTGACGAACTCTTGCAAGACCCTTGCTAGATGAACATCCGGAAACCTAGTCTTAGCTTGAACTTGAGCGAGTTGCTAAATTGAACCGGGAATGAACTCATACGTGAATATGAGTTTTGAGTTAATCATTCTTTAAAATTGCACTTTT
The DNA here is from genome assembly GCF_964194025.1 of Convolutriloba macropyga. Taxonomy (NCBI): domain Eukaryota; kingdom Metazoa; phylum Xenacoelomorpha; order Acoela; family Convolutidae; genus Convolutriloba; species Convolutriloba macropyga. The sequence continues at coordinate 32,760,491 of NC_134477.1, forward strand.
TAAACGTTTTTCGACGTCTAGCCTGCTTGATATTGTAAATTTTTTGCAGGGTAGGCGTCCAGATCTTGGATCTTACAAGGTAAGCGTCATTTGCAAGAATATTGCAAGATCTTGCAGGACAAGCATCAGAGTTCGACTAGCGAATGTAGTTTTCCTCGAGGTAATTATTCATCAACTCATGCAATTTTTCCTAGCCAACTCTTTGAAGGAGGTCTAGGCGTTCATAAAACTTCCTGGACAGTTTTCTAAGGATCAGCGGTTTGCTGAGTTGAGTTTCAAGAGAACAACATTGGCACGTGCTTGAAGCTATTTTTGGTGCGTTAGAGGTGTGATTTTTTTGAACCGTGTTTGTAAACTTCAGATTGAAATTCGCCTACAATGTTACCCAGGTCGAGGTGACCAGACCGAAGTGACTTCTGAGCAGACCATCTTGGAACGCACACGTGTTTTAAGTGCGCTCAAATAACAGAGTCTGGAAAAAGCTTCGAGAGCATTTTTGTCTGGATAATGGTCTGGAACTTGTCTGATCAGAGGTCACTTCGGTCTGCGACAGTAAGAGGCAACTTAGAGCACAAAATAGTCTGATCAGAGACCAATTAGAGCGCACACTGGTTTGGCCAGAGGACGTTTCGAACGCACTTTAGTCTGAGCAGAGGACGTTTCAAACGCAATTTCGTCTCATCAGAGGACTTTTTGGACGCACTTCAGTCTGATCAGTGGAGGTTTTTGAGCACATTTAAGTAATATCAGAATGCGATGCAATTTCTCTTTTGTATTTTTTATCTTGTTACAGTCAGAGATTTTCAGAGAAGCATGACTCTCTCGCAGAAACTCTAGGCCCTTTAACTTAACAAGTAGCTTAACTCTTTGAAAAAGTTCAATTCTCAAAAAGCTTAAAGACTTTACGTTTTTTCAAAGCTCGGAAGTTAAGGTGAAAAACGTTTGCTTGATTCATTTAGCAAACGTTGACCTGAACCATGTTCTAAATCTGTCTAATCAATATGTTCTAACCAGAGATCATCCATCTTTATGATGGTCTGGGGCAACATTTTGAGAGCACTTTAGTCTGGACAACGGTCTGAAACTTGGTTATTCAGCGGTGGCTTCAAGCACACAGCGTGTGCACAATTGGCCTCGAGCGCACACTAGTCTTATCAGAGGTCACTTCGGTCTGGGACAGTCTGATCAGAGGTCACTATTGTCTAAGACGGTTTGATCAGAGGCAGTTTCGAGCGCAATCTCAACTTGGGTATCTAGAGAGCTATTCATTATAGGAGAAATGAAGTGAGAGTATATCTCCATTAAACCTCTGTTCAACAACAGAAGCAAAATATTAACAGTCTGTTACATATCCGTCAAAGAAACGTACCATATTTTTTATGATACTAAAAAAATTTTAAAAATTTTTGAAAGACCATTCTTATTACAGTATTTAAGATCCACAAAATGAACTGTTGTATGGGTTGTTGGAAGCCATACCAAAAATTCCAGTACATTTGAGATCATTTGAGCTTGTATCAATTGAGCAAACAACACTTTGCTCATTTTATACTCAAAAAACAACATGCTGTTAAAAAGGATTTTCAAAGGTTTACTGTGAAACAGATTTATTCTTAATTTCGATATTAAGGTAAAAGTTTTTAGTAAAATATACGTTTTTACAGATCCATTTCTGAAAAATCTTTCTTGTCTGGAAACCATAAACCTCATACATGTCTTTGATTCAGTTTGAGTTTGATGAGATTTAGATTTGTTTCTCGGTGGGGTTTCTATATGAAATAATGATATCTGGTATTTTCTTCGGCACTCTCATGGGAAGATTTTTGGATTTTTCCTGGCTTTGAAAGCCATGAGATGGATCTCAATTGGCTCTGAATTGACAGAACTCGGGTTATACAAGTGATAAGCCTTTATTCCGAATCGCAGGTCTGGCATTGAAGCTTAAAGTTTATCACAAAGACCAAATAGTGATTAAAATGGTTACCAATACAACCTCATTAATTTTTCTAGAGATCCCTGCTAAATGGGCGAGATCACTTATGACATTAAGTTGTACTTGCACAAAATGATTAAATTATGAACCCAAATACTTAAAAAAGTTTACGTTTTTTGACAGCGTAATAAAACAGTCGCTAAGCATCTTAGTTTTGTATTTAAAAAATATATAAGGATTTGTGGCCTGTTATGATCTTTTTGTAATTCAAATTTATAACTTATATTATATTCCTAATTTTATTATATACTGTATCCTATATTTACTATGTTTCCTATTTTTACAGAATATTTGTGCGTATCACCACACCAATTTTCAGAGAATTTGAACATACTTAAATGAGCATCCTGGAAATTGTGAAGAAGCTATAAACAACAGATATCAAAACGCACATATTTGGAGCCGTTTCAAGCAAATTGTAGGTGTTTCAAGTACAGGTTACGTGACTCTTCTTGAAAGTCACTGAGAATTCCCGGCAATTATCGATAATCATGTAACAGATCGACATAATTCGTACAAAAATTGGAAAAGACTTCCGCAGAATAACCTAAACTGGAGAAGAACAGGCAGCTTGCGCGTTGCAGAAACTTCAGGGAAGTATTTTCTGGCCATGTAATTAGGAACTTCTGGCACTGCAGTTTTTTCGGCATTTTGAAACTTGCTCGTGTGCGTTTTAAGAAAAGGCACTTGACTCTGCAGAATTAGCTTCGAAATTTTGGTTAAACATCTTGAACCACTACGCTGATATCGATAAACATCAAAAATTTTCGTTGACTACTGGAAGAGGCATTTAAATTCATTTTTCGGTCAATCCACGAGCTAGATCTACATGAAGTGTAGTTATTCTTTGAAAACGTTGGCCCGTTTGCGTATCTACCGCAGAATATTTATTGCTTATAACACTGCTGAGTGATTGCCACATTAAAGTAGCTGCCTGAAAAAAAAACAAAGTTAACTGCATGATTGAAAAGTATTTAAAAAAGCAAATGGGTGGCAGTAAAGTGCACTGTACTAAATTTGCGTAACAAGTCGTAGCCACTAAATTAAGTCAGCGCATAAGCCTTTTTCAGACTTTGCTATATAAATTGAGCCTGGGCGAACTCAAAAGCCTTAATATAACCTTTATTTTGTTTTAAATCCCCTTCACTTTAAGCATCTGACTATCTGTCTTTTTCAATTTTCTTAGTACTGCTTCTGGCATCACTTAAATAGGGCCATCGAACCTTTTGATGACCTATCAAGCAAGTGGCGGTTTTGTGCGGCCTGGTTCGTACACCAATGCTACCTTGCTTGAAAACAATTTATTATTATTATTCTAACCATTAGTCTTTCAAAAATTTCATTGTGCTACACTTCACTTTGATAATTTTTCGTTCAAAAATTGTCTGTAAATTGTTACAAAAGTGGCCCTATACCATGCGTTAACAAACAGGCAGCAAATGAGGTTTGGTAAACACAGTTGCCTCTCTTATGCTCGATCCAGATTCGTGGGAAAATTCACTTAAGATAACGTGTCTGTTGCGAAAAAGAGAAGTTTGAACTTTTCGAGACATTGCTGATTGATTTGTTCTCGCATCGTCGAGTTTTTCGGTCTCATAAAAATACAATTTTTGAGTTCAAAAGTTATATTTTGAAAACCACTATGCAGCTGTCAGTTCATCAAAAAGTATGAGTGTACGTAAATACTGCATTTTACAACAAGACGTTAACTAAATTAATACATACCTGTTTCTAAAATACAACTCTATCTAAACTAACGATTGAACAACTAAATATGGAAACGAATATACTACGATAATAAGCTAACGAAACAGTGAAGGGTGCTCATAAAGTCGTGGGGGAGGGATTAGCATTGGAGCTTTTGCATGCCTAAATTCAGTCCATGTTTTCGTATCATTTTTTTCAGCTAAATTGTGAAACCACTTCACTTTAAAATTTGAAAATGGACGAAAAGTCAGTTCACAAGTTTTGAAGTTTTGCTGATGTTGATCTCTCAAGACACGAAGTGTGTTCTTTTCTTCCTTCAGAAGGGTAACATTGAGTGTAGTATTTAGACGAGTGGGTAGCTGGCAGAAGAAGCAATTCCACACTGGTTTTCTTTGTTCCTGGCCATTTTGATGTATCCCTCTTCGCCCCATGAAGGACCCCAGCTATTCTTAACGAGCCAGTAATCCTGGCCGTTGTCTGATCCGTATCCTACCACTAGCACTCCGTGATCTAACTGGGTTGGGCTGCATTCGGGTTCATCATACACACCTGTCAATGGGAACAGTTGGGACTTTAAATAGCATTAATAATTTCAAATCTCGTTAAATCACGTTTGCGTGTCATATTTTTTAGGACTGGAATTTTCTTAATATCTTAAACATCTTAAATGTTTTTCAAAAGCATTCATTTTCATAAAACTTTTGGTAATACTTTACAGTAGTGATAAAAACTGTAAATTGTTTTTTATGAAAGATCCCTGCAATTCAATGAAATCGTGAGATACAATTAATGCCCATATGCTTTAATTTTAACTCATTTTAATTTTCATGTTATTTGTAGAGATTTTTAAACGAATAGAGAAAAGACAATTTTGCAGATGAGTGACAAAAATGAATGTGACGAAAGGACAAATGTTGAGCGAAGGATCCCCTTAAAAAGTATGTTTGTACACAATTACCAGCAGCAGTGCAAGTTAATAATATGTACCTCCACTGTAGAACTGGAAGCTCATGTGTGACGCATCGATGGCGACGCTGATTGGTCCGATGGTTCCGACTGCCTCCTTCAGAGCATCCTCGTCTCCCTGTGCAATGTCCACGAATCCAGTGTCAGTGGCACCGATTTTTCCTTTCTTGAACCTACACACACATAACTCTTGGTACAAAACAAACCCCATTCTAATCAGTTGATAGATTTAGCTTGCATAAACAATAAAGAAACGCCTCTCGTTTCTAAATTGTTATCAAACTAAATCGTTATCGACTAGTTTTGCTCTGGCTCGAACAAAAAAGGACAGTTTGGGTATTTGATTTGAACAATCCTTTGGAATCCTTTTTCTGTGTCACAATTGCTATTCAGTGACCATTGCCCATTTCTGTCCCCAACCTCTTTGTACATAATGATTTAGAGAACCCCTTGTATAAACTCCAATTTCATCAGTTTTGTTCAAAATAGAAAGAATATAGTCCTTTCAACTATTTAATGACCGGCCACTCTCAGATTCGATCGATCAAACTATCGATTGCAAACCATTCGTGCAACCCCAGCCTACTACCAACCTGCAGCTATCATCCTCAGCCTCGTAAGGGTAGCTCTTCTCAGTGTCAATTCCTCCATTATCCTTTACATACTGGAAGGCGTAGTCCATCAGCCCCCCATTGCACCCCATGTTTCCATAACTCTTGCTGCAGTCGATCAAGTTTTGCTCACTCAGTGAGACCAGTTTGTGGCTCCTGGCAAAGTGCTGTCCTTCCAGAGATCCAGTGGTTGAGAATGACCAACATGAGCCACATTGTCCCTGGTTTTTCACAGCGGTCACATATCCCTTTTCAACCCAATTAATTTCCGCGGGTGCTTTCTAAAAAACAAACAATACACTGTGAAACAAAATTTGAAATAAATATCTTGTCAAGAATTTTTCTAAGAAAAGGCTAAGATATGTACAAAAATGCAAGATTTTTGGCATATTAAAATATTTTCATGATATCAAAAAATCAAGCCTTAGAAATTCGGACAATCTCAAATCAAACAGGAGCAGGTTTAATTTTTTTTCATTTTAAATTGATTTCATCAACCCTTTGACAAAAATTTACCTTAAAAAATTTCGAGAAAAAAACATTTCGAAAAACTTTGAAAATTCTCTTAAAGATTCTCTTAAAAATTATTCACACTTACCGAAACTTCTGGTTTTGTGAACACGTTCTCAGGTGAAGTGAACAGAGGATGCTTCAAGTCCATCCTATATCCGTTCATTGTGTTTCTGACGTCATAAATGGACAGATCCGAGTATTCATTGAGAGCAGTCGTGAAGGAACTCCTGTTCAAGCTCGCGTACAAGTTGTGATTGTTCACGAATCTCAAATTGCTCAACCAAATTGAAAACTTTGTAATTTCTTCTTCAAAACTTTCGTATTCCTTTTCGTATAAATTCTTCCACATTTTCCACTCATCTTTAAACTCGCTTTCAATTTCTTCTAGAAAAGATTGCTTTTTGGGCTTTGACTCTAGTTTTCCGGGAAAGGCAGAAATATACCCGACACAGAGCAAACCAAGAATTGTAAGTTTTGCAAAACTCATTTTCTGTGTTATGTTTTCTCAAATTTCAAGCTAACTAAACGTAATAACAATACTAATTTCTAAACTTTGCTGAGTAAAATTGACTGCTGATAAAACTGTCTTAATCTCACGTCAAATTTGCCGTTGAGATAATATTATCTAAATAAGAGCTACCAACCTAAATGAAACCAAAACCTACACTATGTTGGCAAAGTTTAGCTTATATATATATATATATATATATATATATATATATATATATATATATATATATATATATATATATATATCTGAATGATTTTGGTTGGTATGAATTTGGTTTGTGACCCACAGAAGCGACTTAACTAGGCGAAAATAGTTTGTAGAATGTTTGGTTAAGAACGCGATAAGACGACTGAAACGTCAAAACGTGTTTTATGCGACTCGCTTTCACGTTTTGTTTGTGTTCCGTGTTTGATTACGTCCACGTGTATTATAATGTCTTGTGCGCAAATCTGTCGAAACATGAAATGTATTTGAGTTTTGCTATTGAGCGAGTTTGCGCGCAATTAGACGAAAATTACTAATTGCTAATTCAGACGCAATTTCTATAGAAGTAGAAAATTCGTACTAAAGTTGAAGTGTTATTGATAATAATGAGAGCTTAATATTCAATTTTGTCAATTAAGGACGTCAATTACGATTCAAGTTTAAACAGAACTAAAAAAGATCATACCTGAACGGTAAAATTTTCAATGTCACATTATTAGAAAGTGTGGTATATTTTGACGATACGGTTCTGTTTACTCGATTTCAAAAATTTCCCAGAAAAAAATTCTTTTAAATATTGGTTGTTAACTACAGGAGCTAATATAAGATGATAACAAATACATATTTTAATAAACAAAAACATCCAGAGAATTTTGTGCTAAAAACAGCGCATGGCTTATTGAACGCTTTAATTTTCCGAACTAATTTTGAAGCACAACACGCTCAAACGTGAACAACATTCCGGTGGGTGAAAGTGAATTGTCAAGATAAGACGAGTTCAATGACTGAAGTCATAGAGCAGAATAATCACATGGTCTTTGCAGAAAGTTTAGGAGAGTTCATGAAGACGGCCGGGCCTTAATTTCCGATTACCCCAGTTCGGCAAAGCGGGAGAAATCACATGTTTAGAGTGCCCCTGTAACACAACCTACCAATTGTATTTGATTTTGTGCAGTCATATGATCAAAAATAAAATATAGGTTATTTCAAACTCGGAAAATACGGTAAAATTGTTCCGAAGTGACTTGATAAATGAACTCAAGCTTCAAGCGTCTACAGGTACCCTAGTGGAGGCTTCGACTTACGAAAATACCATGCTCGACCAAAATGTTCCGTGAAAGACGATACTGAATATAAAAATCCAAGGTTTCAAATTTTTCACAAATTTTTCAATTGAAACCGCTTGAACATAACACGCTCAATTTTCTGCTGATAGAAAGACGATTATTTCTTTTTTGAAACATGTAAATTACTCAGAGTACAACCCTAAGCTTAGAAATCTACATGCTTTAAAATGTTAAATAAATTAATCAGCATTGTTATTAATATAATAATCTAATTGTGGCTGCTCGTTCTCATAGGTAAAAATAGGATCTGAAGGCTTCTATTTGTCTATTAACGGGTACTTTCTTGTGTTGATCGAGCAAAAACTCTGTTAAAACATTTTAAAGCAAGTTTTTCTATTAAAAGTTCTTATTGAGGAGGACAGTTTGTTCCATTTTTGAACGCTTTGCAAGATTAAAGATTTGTTACTCCACTTCGTTTTCGTTTTCTCTTTTATATTAGTTTGATTCGTTCTCTTGTTCTGTCTAGCGTTATGGTGACTAGTAAACATTTTAAAACTTTCGGATGTTTCTCAGTGTCTTATATCTGTTTGTAGCTTCATTAGGCTAACTTTTGAGATAAACAATTCGGCTGGCAGGATGCGATCCTTAATGAGAACATCAATGGAGTGGTCAAAATTTTGTCGAAAATAAAAAAACCTTTATTCCCCAGTTAATTTGTCTTTTTATGCAGTTTATGTTTTTTGCTGCAAGAGTTTGAGGGAATACTTCACTGAAAGAAAGATGAGCGAGTACAACTGACTTGAAAAATTGAATTCTTACTTTCAAAGGAATTTGATTTCTTACAAGATACAAAGAACGAATTGCGTGAGTCATTTTGCTTGAAACTGAGTTCAGGTGACTTTCAAAGGTTAGATTTGAATCAATTTGTACTCCCAGATAACGACAAGCATGAGCTGGTTTGATAACTTCACCTTTAAAAGAAAACTCTGGATCCAAATTAGTGTGATTTGTAGAATTACATCTCTGTTTTATCGGCATTTAAAATGAGTTTATTCTCTGTCAGATAGTTGTCTGTTTGTTC
>NC_134477.1:32769343-32868209 GCF_964194025.1 Convolutriloba macropyga
ATATACGGAAAAAACAAGTGCTTATAAGAAGTCTCGCGTTTTAGTGAAAAGGGAAAAATAAACAGCCAACAATGCCTACCTACTTTTTAGAAGTTTGCACTGAAAATTTTTACAGAAGCATAAAAAATTCATCAAAATTTAATCGTCGGATGTTTACAGATCTTAAATATGCATATGTGCATTTATGGCTTTCTTCCTTATCTGTATCAGATAAACCGTTTTTGTGTGCTCCCAGGTTTAGGTCCAGACCCTAATGGAGCTATGATCAGTTCCACTCGAACGCACACCCGTGCGTGCGAAGACCGAAATTACAGGGTCTGGACAGCGGTTTGAACGCACAAAAGACCATAGTCAGGGTTCGGTCTGTTCAGAGGTCACTTCGGTCTGAAAGTTCTGATCATAGTCTTTATAGATCGGACCATGTTCTGCGTTCTGTCTGATTAAAGGTCACTTTGGTCTGCAAGGTAAGATCATAGTCATTATAACGTCATTGGTTGACGTCTTGCCTAGTTGTTGCCGAACAGGGCAAGTCTTTATGGCGAGGTGGAAAAAAATTTCAACTTGACATTAAACGTAAGATGATTTAAATTTTTTGACTATATTTTGAAAACAAGAAAATTGTAGAAATCATGAATGGAGAATTTTTGATTGAATTAGCTACAACTATCTGTGTTGTTAGATTAAAGGACTTTAAAATTGACTGTAATTTACAATTTTATCGCAAAAAATCTGCTTGGTTGCGTTGCGCAAACCGCCAATGATGCAAAATAAACAGAGAAAAGCTGCATTTTTCCAGAATTGGTGTATATTGAGTCTGATAAGCGATCAATTTGGTCTGGAAGGTCTGATCATAGTTTTCTTTTAGTCTGAACAATGGTCGGAGTTTGAATCTGACCATATAGGCACTATAATCTAGACCAAGGTCCGGGATCGGTCTGAAAAGCGTTCACTTTGGTGTGGGACATTTGATCATAGTCTGTTTATACTCTGAACAGTGATCTGAGTTTGAGTCGGATCGTAAGCGCACTATATTTTGGACCAAGGTCTGAGTTCGGTCTTATAGGAGGAAATTTTGGCCTGGAATTTCTAATCAAAGCTCAATTTGTGTCTGGACCTAAACCTGGGTATATGTTTGCTATATGTCAAAGTTTCATTTCATTAAAAAATTGTTACTAACTCAATGTAGAAGATTTGTTTGGATGAGAATTAAATGGTTTCAAGTCATAAAGGAGACAAATAAGTCAGCTATTTGAATTTTTCATATTGCGGTTTTAAGCGTACAGTTTTGCAACCTAACAGTTTTTTATTTAGCGCAATTTTGGATGGGCGTTTTTCGTTTTCTAGCTACTATATTATAAGTAAACACTGTGTTTTAACTTAGAAAGAAAGAAGATTTCTATGAAGTCAGCAATTGAATTTGACTGATGTTACCCGACTTAAAGAATCTTTCAAGAAGTAAGAAATTTGCGAAGTTTGAGAAGAGAATTTTAATCAACTGATTTCTTAACGGTTATCTTGTGTTCTGTACTCAGCTGTTTCTTAGAACTGTATCTCGAGCTGTTGACCTTCGCAACTGTTTAATGATCTCTAAAGCAGGTCGTTTAACGGTTTAAACGCTTTCTGGCGCTCCTTGAGAACATATGAGAACGGATGTTTACAAATGCTGGACAAGTATCACCAAGTATTTGAATTCTTCTACAGTATTTAGCAATAACACAAGTTAATCGTTCAGAAAATTGATTAATTTTAAACTACTTTAGGTACAGAGTACAAGATCTTATGTGCTCAAAAAAATAATTGTTTTACAGTTCGTTTTGAATAAAGAAAACCAAAATAAAGGGTATGTTGCTAATAGATGAAAATAAGAACCAATCACGGCCTTGTGGAAAATTATTTTGAGAAATAAATTAAAGAACCGATAAACAGAAATATCAAGTGTTAAAAATGACATATGTGAAGTGACATATACTGATGTGACCTCTGATCATACCATCCCCAGACCGAAGTGACCTCTGATCATATTATTGTGCGCTCGAACCAAATCCCAGACCCTGTAATTTTGGTCTGGGAACACAACGTGTGCGTTGGATTTGGTCTGATCAGAGGTAACTTCCGGATGGTACCTCAACATGGGATATCAAGTATGAGTGAAGGGAGCAAAATAAGCACACTCCAATCAACCTTATACTATTGATAACATCATTGACCTTTCGACTGTTTGTCAACTGCGACATTTCTTTAGTTCACAAATTTCCAATCTAGGCCAGGAAAGCAGTATTGGAATTGAAGCTAAAATAAGTTATCAACACTTTTCACCGGCAATCTGAAGAAAATTTTTAATGTTTAAATGATGTGATGTTAGTTTTGAAAGCAATATACTGTGCGAGAAGTGATCACAAAATAATGGTTTTCTTCCCAAATCTAACATTTGTCCATACAGTAGAAATATTTTGAAAGCCGTATGATTAAACTCTATCTGTAAGTCTGTGCTTTAATGTGCAATCCTTGAGATCATTTAAGGCATTTTTGATAGAACGAGAAAACTTATGGTAAAGATTTTTGATAAAGTCGCACCGAAGTTTTTAGAAATTTGAACCAGTTTATCTATAATCTTTTGAAATTTGTTTTTCAAAAAAGCTGTGTGTTAAATTGACTTGTCTCCCTCGTTTTTGATTCAATTCAGTACGTACCTGCCCAGGCTGAGGTCCAGACCGAAATGGCCTCTGATCAGACCAACCCAGACTGGTTTGTCCTCTGATCAGACTAGAGTGCGCTCTAAGCTCCGTGTGCGCTTAGAGTGCGCTCGAAAACTTTCTCTGATCAGACTATTGTGCGCTCGAATGTCACCCCCTGATCAGACGAGTGTGCGCTCGAATCCGCCTGTGATCAGACTGAAGTGCGCTCGAAATCGCCTCTGATCAGACTGAAGTGCGCTCAAATTCGCTTCTGATCAGACTGAAGTGCGCTAGAAATCCCTTTTGATCAGACTGAAGTGCGCTCGAAATTGCCTCTGATCAGACTAAAGTGCGTTCAAAAAAATCTGATCAGAGAAATGATTTGAACATGATAAAATCTCTCAATATTGTTATAATATATTCATTTCATGAAAATTGATGTTTTCAGAAATATATTCAACTAAAGAAGAGCCTATAATAAAAATATTGCTAAATAAAAGAAATCCCAAGTGCCGGAAAAACAATTTGTAGAGTATGCCATTAATTCATGTTTTTGACTTAATAGATGAACTTAGACGGCCTTACATAATAATATCTTGATCTCCAGTTAATCCCAAGCTTTTCAAAAAGGGACAAGCAGTTGCTATCAACGGGGCCTCTGGTTTCTGATCAAAGGCATTCGATGGGTCTCTGATCAGAATGCGTCTGTATTGTTGACTCTTGGGAGAGACAGCCTCAGTCAGCAAAACAAAAACAAACAAATTGAAAAAAGAATTTGCTCGAATTGGCCTCTGATTAGACAAGTTTTCGATCAAAACTGCCTCTGGTCAGACCGTCCCAGACCAACGTGACCTCTGATCAGACAAAAGTGCGCTCGAAGCTTTTGCCAGACTCTGTAATTTGAGCGCACATAAAACACGTGTGCGCTCCAAGATTGTCTGCTCAGAAATCACTTCACTCTGGTCACCTCGACCTGGGTAACATTGTAGGCGAATTTCAATCTCAAGCTTACAAACACGGTTCAAAAAATCACACCGCTAACGCATCAAAAATAGCTTCCAGCACGTGCCAATGTTGTTCTCTTGAAACTCAACTCAGCAAACCTCTGATCCTTAGAAAACTGCTTTCGTCAGCCATCTGCCAGGAAGTTTTATGAACGCCTAGACCTCCTTCAAAGAGTTGGCTAGGAAAAATTGCATAAGTTGATGAATAATTACCTCGAAGAAAACTCCACATATGCTAGTCGAACTCCGATGCTTGTCTTGCAATATCTTGCAATATTCTTGCAAATCATGCTTACTTTGTAAGATCCAAGATCCGGACGCCTACCATGCAAAAAATTTACAATATCATGCAGGCTAGACGTCGAAAAACGTTTAAAAAGTGCAATTTTAAAGAATGATTAACTCAAAAATCGTATTCACGCATGAGTTCATTTCATCGGAGGGAACTCCCGGTTCAATTTTGCAGCTCGCTCAAGTTCAAGCTAAGACAAGTTTCCGGATGTTCAACAAGCAAGGGTCCTGCAAGAGTTCGTCACTTACGTTCAATGCATCAGGGAAGGACCTAACATTTTCGAAATTAACTGCACCGTTTACGTGAAATTAACGCCATAAACATTAATTGATGTATCTAACGGCTGAGATAATGACCGCAGACATTATGACAAAACCGCTCAGCAAGAGAAATGAATCAATTTGCAACATTACAATGAATCTAGAGAAACTATTCAGTTGATTCTCAAATAGAGCTTCGTTAAAGGAAAAGTAGGGAATTGTCCTCATTATTGCAGACCGAAGTGACCTCTGGTCAGACAAGTTCCAGACCATTATCCAGACAAAAGTGCGCTCGAAATCTTCTCCAGACCATATAATTCGAGCGCACCGAGAACATGTGTGCGCTCAAAGATGGTCTGATTAGAGGTCACTTCGGTCTGGCCACCTCGAACTGGGTGCTGGAAAATCAATGGAGTTAAACAAGTTTTGGCAGAACCAACGGTTCACATTTCCCAAGGTTCACATTTTGGGTTAATGTGCCAAGGCTTTGGGTTATTTTGACAAAATGGTTCTTGTGACGCCTTGGAGAGAAGAGGCTAGACAAAATGACAAGGTAGATATCAAAGTATATTCGTGTTTTCATTTTCTGAACCCAATTTCAACTTTTTTTTAAATTTTTCTGCCAATCGATTTTTTCTGCTACATTCCAAGTATTTTTACCATGCAACGTTGGTGTCTGAGAAGTGTTCACTTCATTATTGGTCAAGTTTTTTAAACCGTTTTGAAGATTGAAATGATCTTCCCACAGAAAATATTACAAAACATATTCACGTTGAAATTTTAATAAAATGTGTTTGTTTCATGCTTTTTGTTTGTAAAATTTTTGAAGTGCAGGGATTTGTAAAAATGAAGTGCGATGAAATATAAAATGTTCCAAAAACAGAAGTTCCTTCACGAAGTCTGCAGAGGCAAAAGCTAACTATCAATTTGTGGCAGCCTTCTATAAGGCTGAACAATTTTTTATGATGACAATTTTCATAGCACATTGCGAGCACTCATTTGTGTTTGCGGTGACAGGCTTCCAAAGCATGCTGGTCGACGAGCATTCATTCTAAAAAATGCAAATGTATTTTAATTGACTCTGCGCCAGCTTTGCGAGACAATTTCTTCAATTTCGAGGTACTGTTTCTTCATCTCTATTTCAAATAGTGTCTCTGAGTGAAAGTTGATGCCATTTTTTCTGCCCAACAAATCATTGAGTTTGAAATCGCACACAGAATTAATTTTCTTTTTCAGAAAGTTAGCCTTCTGACCATAAAATTTGCAGTGACTTGCTAAGACTGCTTTAACCTAAAGACTTAATTGGCGTACAAAAGATGGAGTAAATTGAGAAAAAAACTACAAGATAACGAAAAGTTTTAGTGTTTTCAAAAGTTTTTTCGAACTAAGTTGAGTTTTCTAAAAAGTGAACCTTTGATTTAAGTTTTGCAACTGCTTGATAAGTTTTTTCAAACTGAATGAGTTAAGTGGCGTCATGGCAAAAAGAATTACACATAGATAATAGAAAATCTTAGTGTACTCAATTGTTTTGCTTGATAAAAAAACATCGTTTCTACCAGGTGACTGCCGCTACCGAGAGCAAGATCGGCATCAAAAATTACACCTAAGTCAACTCGTAGTACTAATCAACATGAAGATACTAAAAAGTAGAGATGTTTGGGAGATGTTTGGGCCTATCTTAGGTTATCAATATAATATTCAACTAAGTTTTAAGGCCGCCTTTATCGTGTTGTAAATTTCTCTCTCAAAGAAGAAAGAATAGAAAGGACTGTATTATGAGATGGTTAATTTCTTGTATAATTGTCCATCACAAGTTATAAACGCATAAAATATAAAGTTAAACAAAGCGTGTGTAATATTTAAATGGATATATTTGTTCACTAAATATCAATGAAAGCAAAACCAAATCATATTTGTAAATGGTTCATAAATTTCAGAGCTTTATGGTAAGAATCAATAGAATCTTCTTTTAAATTAACTGCATTTCCGTTTTCTTAATCAAGTACTTTGCTTATAAAGTCCATAAGCAATCCTAATACATGGGGACAATTTTCAAATGGAAATTTTCCCACAAAACTGATTCAAAATTGAGCAAACTTGGCAGTGACTAGCACTAGTCTACAATATAGCATATGAAAAAAGAATGAACTAAGTCGGTCATGTAGTTTTTGATACAATGAGCTTTAAATGTCGGACCGCAACATAGCCGGACCTATTTTGATTCTAGGAAAATACTTTCAAATGCGGTCAATATCCAGTGAAATAAGTTAAACTAATGGCCGTAAATAGGTTCCTTTAGCAGTTTTGATTGTTGCCATTCCAGCCAATTCATCGTCTCCTTCATGAAGCTTCTGAATTCTGGCAAATGGTAGTTGAAGTAGCTTTCCTTTTCATCAACCATCCAGACTAAGTCTCCCACTTCGATGTCGGTGACTGATTCAGTTCTCCATTTTGCTCTGCGTTGGAGTGATGGTAGCTCCTCGCTCATCCACCGCTTCCAAAGAGTTTTCAATTGCTCGCTGATGTGTCGGAACATTTTTTGAAATGATTCGGTGTTATCGTATCCAAATCTCCAACATCGCTACTAACTGCTGTTAGAGGTCGATTATTCAGAAGTTGTTCTGCTATGCATATTACTGTCGAGAGGTTTTCCTCTTTCAAATATTTTTTGCCCAAAATATCGAAAATTGCTCTTTTGCTCGATTTCAATAATGACTCCCATGCGCCACCGAAATGTGGAGCTGCAGGGGGTTGAAGGTCCATTGTATTTCGTTTTGTGCTAAATTGCGTTGCATTTCAAAATGATTCAGTTCCTTGAAGACCGCCTTCAATTCGTTTGCTGCGCCTAAAAGTTTAGTTCCGTTATCAGAAATTATGTTTTCGGTTTTCCTCTTCTCGCTATTAACCGATGAACCACACCTATGCAAGACTGTGTGTCCAGTGACTGAACAATCTCCATATGCACTGCTCTCACGCTAAGACAGGTGAATAGGCAAATCCATCTTTTCACTGTTCTTTGGAAAAGTTTAATTTAAAACGGTCCAAAGTAGTCTACTCCGGTGTTCGTAAACGGCGTTACCTTATCTTCTATTCTGACTACTGGTAAATCTGACATCAATGGCATCAATATTTTGCTTCTCTTCAATTTGCAGTGTAGACATTCGTGTTTAACCGATCTCAGTGCGTTTCTTAGACCAGTTACCCAAAGCTTTCTTTGAATTTCAGCTCTAATATGTTCAACACCTTGGTGATGGTTGTGCTTACGCTGAAACTCGACATATAATTTAACTGCTGGTTGAGAATGTGGTAAAATAACAGGATGTTTTTCTCCGAAACTGAGGTTTGCATGTCTAAGTCGGCCTTTGGCTCTTATTAGATTTTCGCTCAGAAAAGGATTCAGGGATTAAATTTTACTGTTGCTTTTGTCAGAGTCTCCTTTTTTCAATGACGCTATTTCCTCTGTGTAACTTTTTCTCTGTTCTAACTCCCATATTCGATTCTCTGCCTGGTCAAGCAAATCAGGGGTAAGTTTTTTGTTCCCATTTTTCAGATTCAAAATTCTCGCAAATACATTTCTCAGTCTTTTGAAGTTACTGAATCGTTTCGAGTCAATTGGAGTTGATTATCCGTTCGATTTGCAGGCAAAAATTTCTTCTCGGTCAGGAACTACTTCTTCTTGGTCCGTTTATCCAGATACTTTGCATCAGTTCATTTATGGAGAGACCTCTCGTTCCCAGATCAGCTGGTTTGTCAGCTCCAGCTATATGTCTCCACTGATCAACTGCTGAACTATCTAGGATTTCTTCTACCCGGTTAGCAACAAAATTAGGCTGTTTTTTGTCACTACTATGCAGCCATTGCAAAACAGTAGTTGAATCGCTCCACAAATAGGTTGACGCAAACGAAATTCTATGTTCTTTCAAAATTAGATCTTTAATTCTGTTTGCTGTAACTGCTGCCATTAGCCCTAATTTTGGTATAGTATAATGTTTCATTGGAGACACCCTTGTTTTTCCAGCAAAGAACCTTATTAGTCTATCGCCGTTTGGTTTAGTGACTACAACGTAACTTACTGCACCAAAGGCATCTTCCGACGCGTCTCCAAAGACGTGTAGCTCAACTCTATCACTGATTGTACCATCTTGGAACGTATAATTGTTCTGAGTTACTCAATTTTTGCAACCACTTGATGAACTCGGGGTTTATGTCTTCGGCTATTGGCGAGTCCCACTTCTGACCTTTTGTCTGCCAAATTCGTTTCATAAACATCCTTCCTCGAATGACCAAATGGTGCCATGAAACGCAGATGATCGAACACTTGCGATACTGTTGACAAAACTCGTCTTTTGCGTCCAATTCGATTTCTGCAGGAACTTTTGGTCCTTCTGAACAGTGAACAGATCAGTGGCTGCTATCCATTCAAGTCCCAAGACCTTAGGGTTGTCTTCATTTTCTATTGAGGTAATTCCACTGTTTTCAAATATTTCTTCGAAATTAGAAAACCATTTTGTGAGTTTGAAGCCTCCTTTTGCTAGTAATGATTTCAGTTCATGGATTACTTCAGATGCTTGTTCAGTTGTGTGAACCGAGACAAGCATATCGTCCACATAAAAGTTATCCATCATTACTTGCGATGCGATAGGATATTCCATTCCAAACAGTTTTGCACGCTGCTGCAGGGCATAGTTTGTACATGTTAGAGATGACTCAGCTCCAAAAATGTGCCGGTTGTGCTGGTACGGCATCAGTTTACCGTCTTCATCTGTCCACAGAAACCTGAGGTAGCGTCTTTATTGTTCAGTCACTTAAATTTGCAAAAACATTTCTTCAATATCTGTAGTTAGTGCAACACAGTTTTCTCGAAATCTGAATAAGATACCAATTAGGTTTTGCAAAAGATTGGGACCTTTCATCAAAGCGTCGTTCAGGCAGTATCCTCGAAACCTTTTCGCAGCATTGTAAACTCTTCATACTTTCTCTGGTTTTCTGGGGTTTACAACTGGATGATGAGGTAGATACCAATCAGCCTGACGTTCAAGTTCACCCTTTTCCAACACGAAGATATAGCTTTTTTCTAAATGCTTTTTTATTGAATCGCTATACTTCTGTTTTAACGACTCGCTTTTTGCCAATCTTCGTTCGAGCGATCATATTTGTCCGAGGGCTGAAGAAATTTTACAATCAAGTTTTTGTTCTTTTCCGGTAAAAAGCAATTAAACTAGGAAATGCTGTGGTAGCTTTAAAGTTGTCTTCTCTAGTATTTCAAGAGATTTTTTTTATTTTCAAGTGTTCTGCTGTTTACTTGAACTGTTGAATCGTAATATTCGATTTCCCACAACTTTCTCACAATTTCTGTTAGCTCTTGACTTTCTTGGCTATCGCTGCCTAGGAAACTGCTCTCTGTCCTTTCACTTTTTGACAGTGGACCACTTAGCGTCCAGCCAAATGGAACTCTTACTGCCCATGGAGAATTATTTCCACGATATTTGTACTCTAAAGTTCTTATTAGGGAATAAGCATCTTGACCAAGAATCACTTTTACCTCTTCCAAGTCAATTTTCTTCAGACTTATGCAAGATAAATGAAGATAATTGAAGATAATGTTTACTTTGCTCAATTACATTGTAAACAGAGGTTCCAACTACAGAATCTTTATAACTACTGGCTATTATTTTTTACCGTATTGCTGATTTCATCTTCTGGCCCCATCTTGACCGGTGCTTTCAAACAGTCGATTGAGTTCGTTCCATGGATCCCAGTCACTGACTTCAACGTATTTCTTCTTCAAGGCGTAAAAATTGTATCAATTCTTCGTCTATCCAAGTTTGAGAGGAGGCAAACTGCTTTAGTTTCGACAAAATTTCCGTCTTCAGCGTAGATTTGCTACGGTGCAACTTGGAGGAGTCCTTTGACTGACCAAGCTGTCTCATTTGCCAGGTTGGTTTCACTTATTTGATCTGGTGACTGGATTAATTCGTGTGTCACAAATTGTCTGTTGTGTAACATGCGATTGTGATTTCTTTCACAGCCGTCTATTCCGCATTTCAGCTTCGATTTGCAATCTCTGTCGCGATGTTTTCCCGTCAAGTATTTGAAACAGAGGTTAGTTGGTTTCACTGCTTCTGACTGTTCTGTGACAGAGAGTTTTTTTAACTTATCACACTTCCAAAGCGAATGATCTCCGCCATTGAGAGGATATTTCTGAAACCTTATCTCTCTATCGTTAGTAAAAGTGGAGTTTTTTTGGTTGATCTGTAATTGATCTGACGCTATTTTGTTTTCCTTTATACGAACTCTCTGGAAATTGCTTTTTTGCTGCAGTTTTAGTTCGCTCTTGAACTAAAGATTCTTCTTGTAGCCATTCGTTCAGTTCACTCAGATTTGGTAGCTTCGACCTATGCGACGCGGTTTCAATGTGTGCAAACCATCTGCGTTTTATATCTGCCAGTAGTTTATTAACTATCATGTTTAGATTACTTGATGAAAACAAATCGTTGCTGTAACCGATTTGTTTCAGAACCTTTACAAAGTTTCCGACTGTGTCAACAAAAATAACAAAACTCGCATTATCGTACGGCCGTAATTGTGGGTGATTTTGAATTTTAGTCAATTGCGATCCTATTATCAAGTGCGGCTGACCGAATTTGCGCTCAAGCGTTTTCCAATCTGTGTCGTACATAAAGCCCGATTAACCCATACCAGCCAGCGTTCTTTTTGCCGGCCCAGTTAATAGCGTTTTCAAATGCGTTATTTTTTCGTCGTCTGATATGGTACTACGATCGACTGTCGAAAGAAACAAGCCACTCCATTCTGGCCAATCAAGGGGATCGCCATTATATTCTCTTAAATTAAGTTTTGGTAAAATGCTATTAACTGCAGAACTTACTGGGTACATATCATGCTGATAAGAGCCGTGTTTTGGACTTGAATGCGAAGTATCAGAAATCTCAAACTTTTTATGCTGCCCTTGGTTTGAAACCTCACCGTTCCCGGAAGGTGTCTGACTGGAGCACTGCCAAACACAACGTCTCTCCGAGAGTTGCCTTGAGACAACAGTGAACCCAACCAGCTGTTACTGTATTTTTGCTGAGATGAGGCTGCAAAATCTTTGGCATTTTGTTGATTGTCAACCTGTGCTTGAATAAGATTTCTGTTTTCGCCCGAATAGTCTTCATCGTCACTGCAGCTGATATTGCCCAAGAAGTCTCAACTATCTGGTAGAACTGGAATTTCCGAGTTTTCAGGATGAAGTTCGTCTTCCTCGTCGGTGTATATTTAGAGTTTCAACATTTCGAGTGTCTTCTGCTCCTCGAGTTGTCACATTTGCTCGTCAGTCTCTCAAGATTGTCTTCTGCATCTGATATTCAAGCCTCAGATGCACTTGGCGTTTTCTTTCAGCTCGCGCTTCTTCCTTTTGTTTCAATTCTTCTACCGTTGAAACATCGGGCAGGACACCTTTCGTTTTCGGCTGATCGGTTTGTGTCTCAGTTGCGCTAGTGTTCTGAGTTGGCTCACTATTTTGTCCTGCTTCCTCCTCGGTTCCATTTTATAATGAAACGAGTGAAGGTGTTGGCTCTTTGACAAAGCTCACTGACTTTGCCGTCTCCATTGACTTCTTCTTCTGGTCCCACAATGCCAGAAGTTCTCTTCTTTTCAAAGACAAACTTCTTTGTTTCTCCTGCAGATCTGCTCTGTGCTTTGATGAGACCCGTGTGCTGTAATGTTTCATCTCTTCAACTATTTTCCCGTCGAGGGCAAGATATTTGTCAAGATTGGTTTTGATGCTCGCTGCTCTACTTAGCTTAGAGTCAAATTGCCTTCGGAGTTCTGCTCTTCTCAGTTGAAGATCATTAAGTTTTTTCTGTCTTCCCTCGCCAATTTGCTAATGATATTCCACATTTTCCACCGTTTCGACATCAGTTGACTGATGAGATATACCACTATTGCGGGCTCCAGAAGCACCCTGTTGCTTTCTTCTAAACATTTTTGAGGTTGTCCGGGTCTGCGGACCAAATGTTTGGGCCCATCTTAGGTTATCAATATAATATTCAAATAAGTTTTAAGGCCGCCTTTATCGCGTTGTAAATTTCTCTCCCAAAGAAGAAAGAATAGAAAGGACTGTATTATGAGATGGTTAATTTCTTGTATAATTGTCCAACACAAGTTATAAACGCATAAAATATAAAGTTAAACAAAGCGTGTGTAATATTTAAATGGATATATGTTCACTAATTATCAATGAAAGCAAAACCAAATCATATTTATAAATGGTCCCTAAACTTCAGAGCTTTATGCTGGGAATCAATAGAATCTTCTTTTAAATTAACTGCATTTCCGTTTTCTTAATCAAGTACAACCTTTCGTACAGGAAACATAAATACTTGAATAAATTCAATACGAGCAAATATATGACGAAAGTGTACGTAAAATGACCAAATATGATTGAAACAGATCAAATAGCACTATGCTAGCCAAGTTTTGAATATACAATCAATAAACAAGTACAATTAATGTAATTTGAACTAAATAACAAATTGTCACATTCAGCTACGTCCAAATTGGGGCTAAAATGTACAGTTTTTTGATAATAACTCAGAAACTAAAAAAGATATCAACACCAAATTCTGTGAGTCGATAGACATCAAAAAGATACACATTGTGAGTGAATTTGAAGGTCCTATCTCCAAGGGCTGAAGTGCGGCTTTGTTATAAATTCCATAAGCAATCTTAATACATGGGGAAAAATTTTCAAATCGAAATTTTCCCACACTAATGATTCAAAATTGAGCTAAATTGGCAGTGAATAGCACTAGTCTAAAATATAGCATATAAAAAAAGAATGAATTAAATTGGACATGTAGTTTTTGAGAGAAAATGAGCTTTAAATGTCAGACCGCAACAAGAATTGGTAGTTTATCTCGTTTATAAACACTATTTATATTGCTTTATTTCATATGAGAGTATTTCTTCATTTAAACATTTAAAATTTACTGCAGTTTGAACTTAAAAATCGATTTTAGTGTCTTTGTGAAGTTTACTTGTAGAGACTTCTTAATTAATTTCCATAATAAAAGACTCCGATCAACAAAATCAAGGGTTTTCGTAGTCAAATAAACATGCCTAGAACTTTCCACATTTTTTCACGTTCTTTTTTATTGCTCTTTTAAATTTGGAGTCCAATTAGATTGTCAACACGGCACGACAAAAATCGTTTTGGTTTGGCGGTAGTATACCATATTTTTCCGTAAAATTTTGCAAACACTGATATACAATTCCACTGAACCCTTTGTACAGAAAACACGATTAACTTATTCTCCGTTTGGTATTGGTTTTGTTTTCAGAGCTATCTTTTGTATAATGGTCGCATGTTGGATAGCCTCCAGATAAAAGAAAATGAGTTCCGTGCTAAACAAACGTGAGCTGTAATGTTTCATCTCTTCAACTATTTTCCCGTCGAGGGCAAGATATTTGTCAAGATTGGTTTTGATGCTCGCTGCTCTACTTAGCTTAGAGTCAAAATGCCTTCGGAGTTCTGCTCTTCTCAGTAGAAGATCATTAAGTTTTTTCTGTATTCCCTCGCCAATTTGCTAATGATATTCCACATTTTCCACCGTTTCGACATCAGTTGACTGATGAGATGTACCACTATTGCGGGCTCCAGAAGCACCCTGTTGCTTTCTTCTAAACATTTTTGAGGTTGTCCGGGTCTGCGGACTAAATGTTTGGGCCCATCTTAGGTTATCAATATAATATTCAAATAAGTTTTAAGGCCGCCTTTATCGCGTTGTAAATTTCTCTCTCAAAGAAGAAAGAATAGAAAGGACTGTATTATGAGATGGTTAATTTCTTGTATAATTGTCCATCACAAGTTGTAAACGCATAAAATATAAAGTTAAACAAAGCGTGTGTAATATTTAATTGGATATATGTTCACTAATTATCAATGAAAGCAAAACCAAATCATATTTATAAATGTTTTATAAACTTCAGAGCTTTATGCTGGGAATCAATAGAATCTTCTTTTAAATTAACTGCTTTTCCGTTTTCTTAATCAAGTACAACCTTTCGTACAGGAAACATAAATACTTGAATAAATTCAATACGAGCAAATATATGACGAAAGTGTACGTAAAATGACCAAATATGATTGAAACAGATCAAATAGCACTATGCTAGCCAAGTTTTGAATATACAATCAATAAACAAGTACAATTAATGTAATTTGAACTAAATAACAAATTGTCACATTCAGCTACGTCCAAATTGGGGCTAAAATGTACAGTTTTTTGATAATAACTCAGAAACTAAAAAAGATATCAACACCAAATTCTGTGAGCCAATAGACATCAAAAAGATACACATTGTGAGTGAATTTGAAGGTTCTATCTCCAAGGGCTGAAGTGCGGCTTTGTTATAAATTCTTTAAGCAATCTTAATACATGGGGAAAATTTTCAAATGGAAATTTTCCCACACTAATGATTCAAAATTGAGCAAAATTGGCAGTGAGTAGCACTAGTCTAAAATATAGCATATAAAAAAAGAATGAATTAAATTGGACATGTAGTTTTTGAGAGAAAATGAGCTTTAAATGTCAGACCGCAACAAGAATTGGTAGTTTATCTCGTTTATAAACACTATTTATATTGCTTTATTTCATCTGAGAGTAAACATTTCTCTTTCTGCGGTATCCATATGTGTTTTTAGTACTTTGCCCGAATGATTGAATTCTTCACTCGTTAATTCAATATATAAATATTCAGATTACTAAGAGCCTCTCTTATTTATAGCTCACCCACTAAAGCCCGAGCAGTCATTTCAAACAATATCAGAGATCGAGGGGTTTTTTGTTACTCACGCGCCTTTTATCAGCACATTAGTTGTAGATGACTACGCGCTAGGCATGAACACCATGAGAAACTTTTTTGCGTAAGATGCAAAACGAAAGTCTCTAAATTTCTCACAGGCAACAACTCTAAGCCATGCAGCGATTGGTAGCCAGCCAACCCGAGCTTCAAAGCAAGAAGTTGTGCAAGGGAGAGCAATCTTTCTGTCTTGCCAAAAACAAACAAGCTTTAAGTTCAACGATACTTTGAAGGAGATCCTGACAGTCATTCTAAACGACGCCGACGGGAAACGGCAAAGTACTAAGCAATGATGATGCTTCTTCCATTCCTGCAAGAACAAAGAAATTGATAAATACATGTCAAAAGGTCAAATTTCCAATTCCATTCGAAGTCTTATTGACGTAGTGAAAAGTGGTCTTCTTTCTTTATGCGACAAGGTTGGCCAAAAACATTCTTTGTGTCTTAGGCGAGAAATAATCAGAATAACGCGAAAGAAATTTTAGTTATCTAGTGGTCAATGAACATCCAAAGTATTCCGATACTATCAGTTTCTATATGAAAAATACTCAACGCCTTAATGGTTATAAAATCTGGCATGAGGAGGCTTGGAAGCCAATGCCCTTTAAGAATGGATGTCAAAGAATCACGAAGACTTTTGGCATCATTGTTTGACTGATCTATGCAGACTGATTGCTAAACTAGCAAGCAATACGCACTGCTAATTCTCAATTGAATTTCCTTCTTCCGCATAAATCATGTTGGTTGACAACGCTTAATAAATGACCATTGTACTTCCGATAGGAATTGGGGCAGTCCCGGGCGAATTTTTGGAAGAACTGTTACGTTTATTGAAACCAAACTTAAGATTACAGGTCTTGACCAACAACTGTGTATGGGTCAAGGAAGAGAAAAGAAAGATTCCATTCATTCATTGAAACCTGCTGAAAAAGATTCAGAAGCAATGTTGCTTATCGACGCAAAGAAAGCTCACAATAGTCTCAATTGCAATCTTGCCTCAAGAAAAATCAAAAAATTATGCCCTTCTCTCTTTCATTCCATAAGTAAATCAAAATGTGAAACGTCAATATTGTCAATTAACTAACATACATTACATCTCAGGAGGGTACAAATCATAGTGACACCCTTTCGATGTCCATGTACGGAATTGGCATTATCTCTATAATAAAACTTCTTGGCGATTGCTTCACAGTTCAAAAGTGGTATGCCCACTATATTAACTCTGTTGGTGCTCTTCATAACCATCCCCCAAAAAAATAAATCATTGAATAAACATGGTCCTGCTATTGGTTAACAACCTATCAGGTGCCATGTTATTATCAAAGGACACTTTTTCGAAAAAGCCCAGCAGATTTTTGTTCAGTATGAAGTGTAAATAGTTCACAGCTGTAGAGTACTTAGTAGTGTGGTATTTTTGATAACGAAGAAAAAGCATTTGTAGATTGACTACTAAAACAACACAAATCTTTGTTTAAAAAGCTGGCCTTTCATGCCAAATTTTCATTTTAAGGTAATTATGACTTGTTCACATCTTCTGTTGAGCAAAAAATGTACTTCTTAGCTTGTAAAACACTTAATATCAAAGATCTGTTAAAAGAATATGAACAATCAAAAAACGATGAGCTATTACCGAATCCAATAATTAACACGACTACGATCAGAAATACCGGAATATCTTTTCATTACTAATAGAGGGCGACCTGAACATGCTTAAAATTGAGGACCATTTCAAAAAATTCGAGCAAACAGCTCAGCTCTCTCCTTATCTCATCCTTATCTCTCTCCTAAGCCCAAATAAAGCAACGAATTCTTTCTGAGCAAAAATGGAGAAAGAGTTTAATATCCAATCCGAAAAAGACAAGAATAACGAGATCTCTAGAGAATTGTTTTAAAAATAGAATCGCTCACTTGACTTAGCTAGTGAAAAGAAAGCTTTGAGCTGCTTGGACGCTTTGCCATTGGAGGGATAGCACTTTGTCCCAAAGGAAAAGCAGTCTCCTGGTGGTATTATCCTTGGCTATGGTTGTGACACAGTAAACATAAAATCACTATGTATAGAAGACTTCTGTTGCGCAAGCCTTCTACTGCCCGAACGGAGGTACAACCATATGGTACAAATTTAACTTCGATATTCCTTTGCGACTTTGCTATGCGATTTCTGCGATGACATCGAGATCGAGCCTCATCTTCAGTCGTCCAATGAAAAATTTTTCGTCTAAAGCAACGATGCAAGATTAGATATCAATGCCGACGAATTTTTGAATCCATAGTGAACAGAACAATTTTTGGATGTGAAAACTTTCAAACTTCCAGCAAAAAGTGGCCTTGAAAGCAATAGCGAAGCCTACAAGTATTATGATTAAGGGGAGTGATTGATGTTGAAAAAGCAACACTTTTTCCTCTTGTCTTCGCAGGCAAAAAGAAGACAGCTACGATAACATCATATCATATCTAATGGCAAAAATTCAAGGGCAAAGCTTTGCTCTCCTAGGGAGCTTTTTCCTCGGATCTCGAAGCTCAGGGAGACTCAGGCGCCGCGAAAATGCTGATTACTCAATGGGAGAATGTGGTTGAGAGAAGGGAGGCTGTTAATTTGACTCATCTACTTTTGCAATTTGGTGTTTGCTATCTAATGCTGTCTGTCTTTTAATTAACATTATTCTCAGCTAATGTTGGTGTAAAATGTCATTTCACTGACAGATTTGAGCAATACTAAATACCATATGAAGACGTAGTGATGGTGTGAGTGTCACACGTATATAAAAAAAGGTGTACTAAAAACCGTGGGTTTCAAGGTCAAAGAATTAGTTTAAATTTTAATTTATTACCTGATTAATGACTGACACAATCTTGATAGGTGTCGACAAATTGAAATAGACAAAGCTCGGACTTCGAGCAATATTAACAATTGTGACATATCAGTATTTACTTGGTTAACTTACCACGGTGATAGAACCGAAATTGGGTACGGACAAAACTGAGGATAAAACTCATTCATTGAACCCCAAACCTACCTTCAGAATTAATCACTCTATTAGATCTTCATTTATTTGAAACCATCCTCTTCTGCTTTTATCTACTTATTAATTAAACATCAATCCTTGTATTTTGAACAAGTACCACGCTCAATTACTAAAGATAATAAATATTGCGCACGGGCGGCTGCTATAGTGGCGACAGAATTTAAAAGTAAATAGAAAACCATCACCCAATAATTTTGAGCGTTGTACTAATTTCCAAGAGAAATCTATTTTTTGTTTGAAAAACCAACTTTTAAGCTCGAGTTCGATGTCTTGACATCACAACCCGGAAGATTAATTGTGGACTGCCATCTTCGAACTTCCAATTGAGTACTCCCGAAAAATTCGAACGGCATAAATCAGGGCGTAAATGGTTTTCTGATAATAAAATAGCGTTCAGAAACATCAGTTTTTTATTTTGACTTAATTTGACTTTAAATATATCATTAAACTTCGAGTTTTTTTGCATTTTTTGAAGAGGGAATTAGAGTCTCAATAATATTTAAAACCTGTTAACTAGAGTGTCGGAAAAAAAGTTCGAGTTTCGAACAGAAATAGTGAAAGATTTTGAATAACAACAGCTTTTAAATAAAATAAGGATGGCGCGGCACTCCTCAAAAACGCTGTTACCGGAACCGTTTATTGGATAGAATGATTTTGAAAGTTATTTTACACACTTTGAGCTCTTGTCACAATTTCAAAAGATGCAAGGAAAAGAAACAGTAAACGGCGCCGAGACCGAAATCGATGAACGGCCGCATTATTTCGCGTTAAGGTTACAAAAGTCGGCTATTGATTTCTTTCGTACACTTTCGGAGGACACTAGAAACAGTTATGACGAGACCGTAAAGGCTTTCAGGCAACATTATAATGAGAAACCAGTAGTGTTCGGGGGGAGGCTAGCTAGGAGAGCCCAGCAACCCGGTGAAAAATTAACAGGTTTACTTGGTGATTTGCAAACATTAGCTTTGAAAGCGTACCCCCAATAGTCCACAGAGATAAGAGAACATCTCATTTTGAGGGGATTCCTTGAAAGCATTGAAAATAGCCAAGTGCGACTCGAAATGAGAAAGAACTTAGGTGACGCGGATATGACTTTAGACAGAGTTTTAGAGAGAGAAGCATGTAGAAGCAGTCACGAGAATTGAGGAGGAGGACAATGAGCCGCGGGTTTTTGCCATCCAGTCAAGAGAAAATGCACAGCTACTTAATTCGATGACTTAGTGAGAACATTGCAAACTAATCAACCCAACACGCAAGAGAATCAAAAGTTTTTATCGCAAGGAGCGCGGCTAAAAGAGTTTCTGCGCGGTAGTGAGCAAAGTTCAAGAGAAAACGGCGATAGAAATAGAAATACTAATAGCGATACAAGAAGCAGCGCTGAGCATAGACGAACGAATTACGAAAGTAGAGCGCGTTCGCCAACACTGGGAGGTGAGAACAGAAGCCGAGATTGATCGCACGAGAGTCGTGCCGAGCAGTAGAAGGCAGCGGTGAGTTTCGGAAAAGAAAAATGTCGCCGTTGCGTTCAACGAAACCATGCATCTAGGGAATGCAAAAATTAATTCGAATGTGGGAGCCCAAATCACTTCAAACAAAATTGTCCGTATTTAAACGAGAACTAGCTGGAAACCGCAGGGCTTCATTTTCAGCTGGCTTCGTAAAAATCTTGCGTGGCGGAAACAGCCCAGTGGAGGCGTTGTTTGCAAAAAAAATGATAAAAGACAAATTGATAATGGCCTTTATTGATAGTGGAAGTAGTATTAATATTGTAAGCGACACACTCTGCAATCAATTGGGGGAACCAAGCCAGATCAGAATTTGCAATAAAAATATAATAGCTGCCAACAACGGGAAAATGCCTGTAATGGGGTCCGCAGATATTCAAGTTCAATTTCAGAAATTTACATGTGAAATAACAGTTGAATTTCTAGTGACCAGAATTGAGATAACGCCCTGTTTATTTGGCATGGAATTTATTATACAATTTTGACTGTATTTCAAACCCCAGGAAAAACAAACTGTTCTGCAGAAAAATTGGGAAATCTTTACAGTTGTCTCCTTCACAACGAAGTAACAGAAACTTGTTTTTAATTGCGGCAGAGGATCACAATTTACCTTGTCGCTGGGAAATTTTCACTAAATCTAGTATTGTTGATGAAGAAGGTAACAAAGCACAACAAACTGATATTATAGTCGAACCCCTAAAAGAGTTTGAAGACAAATCACATTTTTTAATAGCGAGATCGCCAAATGATATGGTTGATGATATAGTATGGGTTAGAGTTCTGAACCCTACAGTAGAACAAAAGGAAAGTTTACAAAAAAGCGAGAATCGCATTTGCGAAAAAAACTGAAAAGATATCAAGAATACAGCAAAACAACCCTGACAATATTGCAAAATCAAGAGATGAATTTGACTTCATGAAGCATGTAAACACAAGTTCAATGAATTTAACCTGCGATGAAATGGCAAAAGTGAGGTCAGTTTGCACAGAATTTGAAACAATATTTTCGCGAAACTCAAACGATATGGGACTTTGCGATTGAACTCATCACAGAATTAAATTGAAAAAAGATGCAGCGCCATTCAGACGTACATACGGCAGCATGAGCTTTGAGAAGCGAAAAGCCATGAAAAAAATTGTTGAAGACTTGGAACGAGATGACTAAGTCGAACCAACGCATTTTGATTGGGCAGCACCATCATTACTGGTACCAAAAAAAGACGGAACCTAACGCTTAGTTGTAGACTACCGTGGTCTAAACAAACAAATAGAGAAAACATGCTGGGTCTTTACCACGAATTAATGAGGTTTTTGATTCACTGGAGGGAAACATATATTTCTCAAACATTGATCTTCTGTCGGGATACTTTCAAATGGCGCTGGAAGAAGAGAGTCAAAATGTAACAGCTTTTATAACACCTTTGAGCCTACATAAGTGGAAGAGGCTCCCTATGGGACTAGCTTCTGCACCAAGAGTTTTTGAAAACCTAATGGAATTAATTTTTGCTGGCCTCTCTTACGAAATAGCATTAGTTTATCTAGACGACGTTATCGTTTTCGGGAGAAATTTCGAAGAACACTTTAAGCGGTTGGAGCTGGTTTTCCAACGTTTATCGGAGAATGAATTAAAGATTAAAGGATCAAAATGCAATTTCCTCCAAAAGCGCCTCAATTTTTTAGGACATATTATATCTGAGAGTGGTGTCGAGGTCGACCCAGAGAAAGTAAGAACGGTAGAAAAAATGAAAGAACCACCATTCCTAAAAGACGTCAGGGCTTTTCTGGGCCTTGTGGGCTATTATCGAAAATTTATTCCGGGTTACGGAAAAACAGCAGAACCTCTTTACAGGTTACTAAATAAATCAAATAAAATTGAATGGAGTACAGAGTGCACAAGTGCGGTAGCAGAGTTGAAGAAAAAGCTTTTCGAAGCCCCAGTTTTAGACTATCCCAACGATAGGGATCCATTTACATTAACTACCGATGCATCGTTGACAGGCATTGGAGCAATTCTTACACAAAAACAAGGAACTGAGGATAGAGTTATTGCATATGCTAGCAAAACTCTGAATAAAAGTCAACGAAAACTACTCAGCAACTATGCGGGAATTATTCGCAATCGTTCGTTTCACCCACTATTTTAAAAACTATTTACTTGGTCAGCATTTTTCATTTATAACGGACCACAGGGCTTTTGTGTGGATCTAAAGTTTTAAAGAACTCGAAGATATGGTCGCAATATGGATAAAAAACCTGGGCAATTGAATTTTGACATCAAGCATAGAGCAGGAAAGAAAACCCCACACGCTGACTGTCTTTCGCGGATAAACACAGAAGATGAGGAACAAATAGTTTTCATTAACGCTATTGCGCTAGAGGTAGAGCAAGACGATACCGACTATAGTAGTCGAGGTTGGCAGTTACACAAACTACAGAGAGTAAAACTGCGAGATTCGCAGCAAAGTGACACTATACTCAAAAAAGTATATTCATGGGTCATAAACAAAAAAAGACCCAAACCACGGCAAATGAGAAACGGAGCTTAGAAGGATTTATAGAAATACTGGGTTCAGTATAAAAATCTTTGTTTCATAGAAAGGATTTTGTATCAAAAACACCAAACAGAACCTAACTTTGAAACTCTTTACCAAATGCTGATACCCTGGGGTAGAGTGTCCAACGTTCTTGAGCTGTTGCATGATTCGCCTAGCGCAGGACACTTTGGTATATAGAAAACGAACAAAAGGGCTAACGAAAGGTTGTTTTGGCCGTGCATGAGAAGGGACGTAAGAAATTGGATAGAAAGCTGTGACGCGTAACCAAAAAAAGAAAGGCAATAAACAGAAACATCGACATTCACTCACAAAATTGCAACCTAGTCATCCATTTTGGCAAGTTTCTCTCGATATCAAGAGTTCACTTCCGGAGTCCCGAGGAAAGAAATACATTTTGCTTATCGGTCATCAATTCAGTAAGTGGTACGAAGCCGTAGCGTTACCCAATCAAGAGGCAAAAACTTCGGCAAAAGCGTTTGTTGAACACTGGATAGTGAGATTCGGCTGTCCAGTCAACCTACACAGTGACCAAGGCTCAAACTTTAAGTCTAAATTGTTTTGTATTCTTTGCAGTGAACTAGTAATTCAGAGGACATCAACAACATCCTACCAACCACAAGGGAACGCGATGGTTGAACGAACAAATCGAACAATAGAAGTATGCCTCTCCAAATATATAGGACAATACCAAAACAAGTGTCGACAAATTTTCGACCTTTAGCGATGATGGCTTATCCACCATCAATCCATTGTGTAACAAAATATAGCCCAGCGTATGTGGTATTGGGTTTTCCACTATCACTGCCTATAGACTGCATCTATAGCACACCACAAACTGCAATATATGCAACACCAAGTGACTATGTTTACTCAACGAAGCAAAAATTAAAGGAAACGCATCAGTTGATGCGAGAAAGTATGGATGTTGAACAAGAACGCCAGAAGACCTATTACGATCGCAGAAAGTATGGACCGAACTATAAGGTAGGAGAAGAAGTGTTAGTTTTCAATCCAACGGTAAAGAAGGGAGATACACGGAAATTTAATTCTTTCTATAGAGGACCATACACAATTGTTGAAATCATAAACGATTTGAATTTCAGGGTGGAAGATAAAAAGACGAAGAAAGCTATTAAGGTCCATTATGACCGACTAAAAAATATAAAACGCGAGAAAAACCATTTATGCTTGAGCCTCAGGCAAAACAAAAAACAACAGTTAAGGAGGAGAAAAACATCTCTTTGGACAGCTGAGAAGACTATGATATAATTAAAATTGGATCATCCACAGACAGTGAAAGTAATCTGAACTCAGACAATCAATCTGAAGCTGAGAATGTAAACAATTCACTATATAATACAAATGACACGGTTGAAAATGAAACTCAAGAGTCAGAGCAAGAAATACTTAAAGGGCAAGAGAAGGCAAGCAATGTTGCCGAAGGAAGAGGTGAATCTTCCTCAGAACCTAAAGAGGAAGCTGGAAAAAAATCAGCACAAACAAAAATTGCAAAAGCGGAAAAAAAACCACCGGAAGGCAGTAGTAAAACAAAAAGTACTGAGGAAAAGGTTGATAGTGAACCAAAGGTACCAAAAATGGCTACAAGATCCAGCATTCGATTAAAATCGGTATCTGAGAAACTAACGAATTACTTTACTGAGCAAGATGATGAGTAGTTTAGCAGTGAGGAAGCTGATGATGTTTTTGTTTCAGGAAAATTCAGAAAGAAATAATGGAATCCAAAAGAAATGCGATTTCATCCGGAGCATCTTGTGATGGAGTTTCACTATGTTTGTATCTGGCAATGATAGCCATTTTTGCTTCTCCTTCACTTTGTAATAAATTATACGGCTATGATTTTGACAATATCGTATCAACAAAGATATATTCTCTGGATCACAGTACAAACTGTGATAGCAAAATTCAAGTATCGAAAACAATAGAAGAAGGTAGTTTGATATATGCTGAGGTTCAGCCCGAGATAAAATAAGATTTTGCATGTATGAAGCGGCATATTCTTTGTCTGCACTTAAAAAGAGCAATGTATATGACGATGTTGTCTTTATTACCAAAAACTCAAGACTCCTAAAATCCATATATCCATTAAACGAGGGAACCTGTAGAAGCATTTGGCAAAACAAAAACTTTGCTTTACCAGGTTTTGGAGATAAAACCTTTAAAGTCGACAATTCAGTAACGGAAAAGATTTTACAACGGGCAAGTGAAACTACTTATGTTGAGGAGCAAAGCCAGAGCTTCATGAGAAAAAATAATCGTGAAGGTGCTATGTATGCTGAGCCTGTAGAGTGGGTTTCACCTACAGGAGTAAAACTTATTGGAAACGTGATGATCAATGCAAGACTTTCCATCGGAACAATTTGGGTAAAGCTGCTACAAAGAAATCTCTTAAGCTTTAAGAATTCCCTAGGTTTTCCAAAAAATGTTGTCATCAAAACCACACATTTTGAAGATGACTTACTAAATTTTTTTCGAAAATCAAGGCAAGCAAATTTGTCAAACTATTAAACACTTTAACAAGGAGGACCCTGCAAAAATTTTTTTTGTAACTACAAGACCACATCTATCGGCGGAAAAACTTTACACAAAAACAAATATGAAGATTTTGCATTGGAAATTTTAGAGGAAAAAGCAATTTTGTGTGGACAACAGGTAAAAGTAACCGGATTCCCAGGTGTTTTTTACTCCGAGTAAAGTTCAGAACTGACCACTGTTAATCTAAAAAAAACCATGAAAATGTTTCTGTCAAGCATTATCGACAGCTTTAACTTCGAAACATTCGAAGAGAGGGAACTTTTTTCATGAAAATAAGAACGCTGCAATGTGAAAATCAACGACTGAGAATTCAAACTATGATCGAAACATCAAAAAACGTTGTGAGCTCTTCAGTAACACTCTTCGAGCCAGGAAATCACGTTGAAAGCGCATGAACTGTTTTGTATGTCCATAAATGTGCAAAGATGATAGCAACAATAACTAAGCTTATTTTGTACAGAGGAAGTTCCGGTGTTAAAACAAGATCAAAATTCTTCTTCTTTTAGGTGTTTGAAACCCCTCACCAAAATTTTGTATCATAATTTTACAATCGCTGCATGTAACCCGCTGTACCCAAATGTCGTCATATCAGAAAACTGGAAAATTCGATCATGAAATATATCAATGGCCGATGAATAATGACTTGAATTCTAGTGATCAAAATCTACATCGTAGCCTTTTTCCACATCAGATCTTAAAAAGAGTCAAATTTCTCGAACAATCCGCAACAATAGTAAAGGAATTATCAGTCGAGAAGCGTTCGGAGACTCGGATGAAATATAAAATGATGACAATTTTGTACATTGGAACAACCAGTTTCAACAAGAAATTTTTTTAGCAAAGAAAATAACGATTTTTCGTAACTCAAAAACTGAAAGCTTATACGTTTGGCTAAAAGCTAAGAACATTGCTGTGTCAGTCTTAACAGTCTACCTCATATTCCAATTTGTGAAAAAAACTCCTAAATTGTTCATCTATTTAGGATTAGTCATTAATGGAGCATCCTGGCAACAATTGTTGCGGAATCTTGACCCTGTAACGGGAACACGTATGTATAATCATCTACTCAAAATAATCAATGAGTGCCGAGAACAAAAGAAAATGATTGAAGAGAAAGAGTCCTTGAAAGAGTCGGTTGTGTAAGAAATAAAATAAAATAAAATTAGCAGTCTTGAGTTCAAGACCAAAAAAATGAAATTGAGTTGTGTTGAGTTCAAGACCGAAAAAATATATATAAAATTAGCAGTCTTGAGTTCAAGACCAAAAAAATGAAAATGAGTTGTCTTGAGTTCAAGACCAAAAAAATGAAAGAGTTGTCTTGAGGTCAAGACCAATAAAAATAAAGGAAAAGTCTTGAGATCAAGACTGAAAATATTGAGAAACTTTAGAAGCAAAAATGGTTTCTATTAAACATAGCAGGCAGCGAGACCCCACAATTGGTGAATATGTGTACTATATGACGGAGTTGTGGAAAGTTATTTCAGAGTTTTCCCCGGGAGTGTACCGAGTGGAAACTTGTCTTCCACGGACTCGGAAGGTGTCTACACTAGAACTTCTATCACCCGCCAATATTCGGTCCCGAGCTCTGCAGACTGAAGTGGAACTGCAAATTCAGTGCGCGCAGTTAGAGAAGTTGAAGAGTACAAACTCTTTACTCCAAAAGGATGTTGTCGAGCTCTGACAAAAACTAGACAAACACTGCGACAAACCAAAGAGGCAACGAGAGAAACATTGGGAAAACTGAGCGCCAAGTGTGAGGCGCTATGAGATCGATTTACTTAAGCAGGAGTTGGCCTATCTAAGAGTCAATGCTGATAAAAAGAGCGAAGCCATGGATAAAATGGAGAAAAGAATGACCAATTGAGGTCAGAGCTTCGGCAGTTGGAAAACTATAACCAGTACTTGGCTAGTGAGTGCCGAGGGAAATACACTATAATCGATAGACAAAAGCATTATTTGAAAAACGAGAAAGCCAAAACGAAGGCCACAGAAAAGTGTTGTTTTGAGATTCGGAACAAAAATGTTTTGAATCGGCCTGCCATTGTACGAGATTTTGTTGGTAAAAAGTTCTGCTTCAAAAGATCAGATCAAAAAACACTACCACAAAATGAGCTTGTTGATGCACCCTGATGCTGGTGGAGATGAGGAGTTTTTCAAGACCATTAATCCAGCATACCAAATACTGATGAACGATGGGTCGCGAGAAGCGTACAACAATTTCGGGCTGGACGAGGCAGAGAAAGTCATGAATGACGAAAACTGATAACTAAACTTTTTATATGTATAGTGAACCATAATGTATGACAGGCTAATGAATTACATATTAAACGCATAATTCAAAATTCTCACAAACAAATAGGAGAACAAAAAGAGATGGTTACTAATAGTAGATCGGTTTTTAACAATATAGAGAAATTATCATAAATAATGATGGGAATCATCATGGAATTTCATCTTGACGGGACACGTCAAGGAATGTTTGTTAATGACGGGATTCCTCAAGCAAGTAAACTTGTTATCTGTTAGTTTAACTAACAGGGACCCATGCGGTAGAAAATAACTATGAGAAAATCCCAAGGAGATTAACGAAAATGGGTAAAAATAACCTAAGATTAATTAACCATTGATAGGACTGAAAGCAACGAACATATTCAAAACTAAACCTCACAAAATTGAGCTGCCTCTTTTATTTGCTATACATCTCTCATCTTCACAAAACTTCTAATATTTACAAGCAATAGATCTAACTTTGTATTCAACTGTTTGTACATTTACATCTGCTCAATTAAATTCAAGTCTGAAACTTGGAAATTTCTCCTCAGTAACTCCGAGGTTTAAAGTGCTTAAGAATAACACACAACCCGAACAGTAACCGTATACAGTGCACGGATATTACACTGGCGACAGAGATTTAAAGGAATGTTAACATTTTAAAACCTTTATTAAATTTGTCGGTAGGGAGACGCAAATAGAAAGCACTTTCACCCCAAAAACTCCGAGAATCGAATTTTTCTCGAGACAAAACACAAGATTTGGGATAACAAATCTTCAATTTCCACCAATTTCCACCATTTTTTTGTGGGAATCAATTGCAGAAGTCACAGCGGAGGAAATCAGCCGCAGGAAACCAGTCGCAGGAAAACAAGTGAGAAATCACTCGCGTGGTGCTCTCCTTTACTCGTTGGTGGAGACAGAAACTTCCTTGTGTGGAAAGACCGCATCATACCAAGTGAGTAGAAATAAAGAGTTCTTTCTTGTTGTTTTTGTTCGTAATTGAAACTGAGCGCCACTGCGTAAGTCTTTTTAGTCTAGGAAATATTTTTTTCTTTCGACC
Organism: Convolutriloba macropyga; assembly: GCF_964194025.1. Taxonomy (NCBI): domain Eukaryota; kingdom Metazoa; phylum Xenacoelomorpha; order Acoela; family Convolutidae; genus Convolutriloba; species Convolutriloba macropyga. The sequence goes on from NC_134477.1 coordinate 32,797,408, forward strand.
TTATTTGCTAAATTGACTTTTAGATAACGAGCGGCGTAACCATTGGGAAAAAAGTGCGGGATAGTTGCGTTGTAAAACCAATTGAAACAGTTGCTGAAAATTATAAATTTACTTTTTCTGGAACTACCATTTAAAAAAAAGAATATAAAGCGAAAATAGTTGAAAAGATAACAGTAAGCAGGAGAAAGTAAAAGAAAACTAAAGCACCTAATATCATCCTTGTCGTAAAAAGAAAAGAAAATATAATAAAAACATCAATAAAACAAGGAACATTGGAGTTCAGCCAGAATCATATTAAAATAAAAAAAGAAATTAGGTGGGACAGTTGTCTATAAGACTGCAAATTAATACTTCCTGAAAAATAAGAAAAATAAAAAATTAAGTAGAAAAAGAAATACCGCTTTGAAATAAGCGTTAGATTTTTAAAAACAAAAGTTTTTAAACATTAAAATAAATAGAGTGCTATAGAAATTCAAAGATAAAAATAGAAAACACCTTCCAGTGACGATCTACTTGATACATATTTTATAGAAACTATTAATTTCTACGGCTTAACAAAGTTTTAAAAGGGCACGATACAAGTAGTGGAACAATAAAATGGCATTGGTCTCCGGAATGCTATTACCGGAAGCATTTACCGGTTCAAACGACTTGGAACGTTACGTGACGCATTTTGAGCTATTAGCGGAACTACAAAGGTGGAAAAGAACTGAAGAAAATCCGGCTCGCGAAGTTGATGAACGGCCATATTACTTTGCACTTAGGCATTGAAAATCTGCCATAGAGTTCTACCGCACTCTACCGCAAGCTGAACGAGAAAATTATGATGAATGCGTTAAAGCTTTTCCAGAACACTAGAGCGAAGAACCGGTTGTTTTCCGGGGACGGCTAGCTCGCCACGTACAGCAACCAGGAGAAAAACTGACAGATTTTCTGGGAGATTTAAAGCAATTGGCTTTGAAAGCTTACCCAACGGAGTCGGAAGACATTAGAGAACATCTCGTTCCGAGAGGATATCTAGATGGAATCAACCATAGTCTGGTGAGGTTAGATCTCAGAAAGCAAATCGGCGACAAGGATATGAAAATTGAAACAGCTTTGGAAAGAGCATTGCATTTGGAAGCTGTAACAAGAATAGAGGAGGAAGAGCAAACACCAAAAGTTGCGGTAATTAGACGAGATGAAACAAAAGATTTAGTGGAGGCCGTCACCAAGCTTGTGAACCAATTGTCAGTAGATGACAAACAGCCAGAAAACCGTCAAAACCAATCTAGGGAGCGAAGCGGTTCCGGGGGACGGTGGGGTGACGACAGACGTGACAGAGGACAGCAACAAGATCGTTGGTTTAACGATCGGCGGCGATTTCCAACGCCAGGACCTGGACACCGAGACAGATCTTTTGGAAGAGAGGAACTGTCTAGGAGGAACGACAGGCAGGGTTTCATGTGCAGAGCCTGTGGACAAGAAGGACACCTTTCGACGAATTGTCGAAATTGTTTCCTATGTGGAAGTTCCCAACACTTGAAAAGAAGCTGCCCATTTAAAAAGAAAACCACCGAGAACTACAATGTCATTAGACTTTGTTCGAAAAACACAATTAAATGTCTAAACGCAGAAATCATACTTCATGGGAACATATTCGTTGGATTAATAGACAGTGGAAGTAGTATATCGCTTTTGAGCTGGTCCACATACGAAAAACTGGGAATACGGGATTTGTACAAACATACACAAAACGAGTGTTAACAGACAATAACTCAGCTGTCAAAATAATAGGCCGAGTAACGCTTTTGCTACAGTTGCAAACAAGACTACCGGAGGCTGAACACGAGTTTGTGATAACGGCAGTTGAAGGTATAGAATATCTGCTGGGAATTGATTTCCTGAAAACCAATAAATGTGTATTGAACTTACACGAAGAGAAACTATATAGCAGTCACTTTAAATTTTCAATACCGCTCACCACAGAGAAAACGCAAGATATTCAAGTTTTTGCAATTGCGGGACAAAACACTTATATACAGAGTAAAAACGAAAGTCTAATGAAAATTAGATTAGCTGATGAAAACGGAGAAGAAGTTCCGGGAGTGGAAGGATTAGTGGAAGCAATTGAAGATTTTGAATTAAAGACTGGTTCGTTTTTAGCCGCCTGTATGATATCAATGAAAGATGGTTGGAGTTTGCTAAAAGTGTTAAATCTAACGGACGCACCAGTAAGCGTGTATAAAAGCACTAAAGTGGAAACTTACTTTGAAAACAAAAACTTAGTTGTGAATAGAATTTTCACAAATCAAAATAAGCCAAAAACATTGGAAACTTTTCAAATGGGAAAACACGCAAACTTGGAGGGTTCTAAACTAAATGACCAGCAGAAAGAGAAAGTACAGGAATTGTTCACGAGACATCAACAAGTCTTCTCACGAAACTCAAATGACTTAGGATATTGTGACAAAATTAATCACCAGATTAAACTCAACAAAGATGCACAGCCGTTCAGAAGAAGTTATTGCAGTATGAGCTTCGATAAAAGAAAAACAATGAGAAAAATTAACGAAGATATAGAGGAAGCAAAATTAATTGAACCAACCCATTCGTATTGGACAGCACCATCAATATTGTTGAAGAAGAAAGATGGCAACTACTGACTAGGTGTAGATTACAGAGGCTTGAATAAACAAATCGAGAAATCCAGTTGGCCGCTACCAAGAATAAATGACGTTATTGATTCTCTAGACGGAAATGGTTACTTTTCTAATATCGATTTGATATCGGGATATTTTCAAATGGCACTCGATGAAGAGTCACAGAATGTGACAGTTTTTGTAACTCCAATGGGACTCTACAAATGGAAGAGACTACCCATGGGTTTGGCGTCAGCGCCCGGAGCTTTCCAAAATTTAATGGAATTGATCATGTCGGGACTGTCCTATGAAGTGGCTTTAGTATATCTGGATGACATAATCAACTTCGATAGATCCTTTGAGGAGCATCTCAACCGACTAGATCTTGTACTTGGGCGAATTAAAGACGCTGGATTGAAAATAAAAGGCTCAAAATGCAGGTTTTTTCAGGAAACAAATCATTTCCTTGGACACATTGTATCAAATGGAGGCGTAGAAGCGGATCCGGAGAAAGTAGCGGCAGTCAGTAAAATGAAAAGCCCACGAACAATAAAAGAATTGAGAGCTATATTAGGACTAGTAGGCTTTTACAGAAGATTCATAAAATATTTCGGAAGAAAAGCAGAGCTGCTTTATAAGCTATTAAACAAAAAAAAAACGTTTTACTTGGAGCAAGGAATGTGAATCAGCAGTTGAACAACTAAAACAAGCTTTACAGAAAGCAACAATTTTGGGTTATCCGAATGACGTCAACTATACGTTAACCCCCGACGCCTCTTTGTTTGGCATTGGCGCAATTATTTCCCAAAGACAACAATGGGGTGAAAGAGTTATTGCATACGCAAGCAAAAGCCTCAGCAAACGTCAACGAAACTATTCTGCGACAAAACGAGAACTTTTTGCAATAGTTTATTTTAATCGACACTTCAGAAATTATATTCTGGGACAAAAATTTTTAATTGTTACTGACCATAGGGCCCTCACCGTGGCTATATAGTTTCAAGGAACCAGACGGATTATTGGCCAGATGGATAGAAAAGCTCGGACAGTTTGACTTTGAAATCAAACAAGAATCGGGAAAAAAGATCCCTCACGCGGACTGTCTGTCGAGAGTTCCACAGACTGAAGATCAAGACAAAGACTGCAATCAAGTGAACCAAAGAAATACGGAAGAAAAAAATATCTGGTCCATTGGACTAGGGAAATCTGTTGAACAACTAGTTGAACATCAGAAAAAGGCAGCCGACCTCATTATACTGAGAAACTGGATTGAGAACGGGAAACGCCCTCAAAGAGAACACATGGCAGGAGCCTCTAGGGCACTGTGGAAACTTTGGACTGATTTCAGAAACTTACGGATTGAAAATGATCAATTCAAGAGACAGAAACGTATTGACGAATTTAATAACTTAACACAAATAGTCATTCAGAGATCACTTTTAAAAGAAATTCTGCCTTTCCTTCATGAACATTGCGGATATTTTGGTAGGGTCAAGACATTTGATCGGGTTCGAGAACGATTCTACTGGCCCGGGATGAAAAAAGATGTCCAAGAGTGGGTAAGTTCTTGCGAAGAATGCTCTCAAAAGAAATCTCCGCACGAGAAACACATACACAGCCTGACAACGTGGAAACCAAGTCATCCGTTCTGGCAAGTTGCCTCAGACATTATGGGACCTATACCCGAGTCCAGCGGAAACAAATACGTTCTGTTAATAGGAGATCAGATTACAAAATGGTATGAAGCAATTCCCATGAGCAACCAAGAAGCTTAAACGGTAGCTAAGGCCTTTATAAACGTATGGGTTTCAAGGTTTGATTGTCCGGCAAATCTTCATAGCGACAAGGGCAGTAATTTTATGTCGAACCTTTTCAAGAACATGTGTAAAGAGCTGGGAATTAACAGGACTTCAACAACAGCTTATCACCTTCAAGGAAACGCAATGATAGAGCGCACCAATCGCACAATTGAAGAGAGTCTTGTAAAATATGTGGATGAACATCCCAACACCTGGAGCGACTACCTTCCGCTAGTAATGATGGCGTACAGATCGTCAATTCACTATGTTACGAAGTACAGCCCCTTTTACCTCCCTTTTGGACGATCATGCGCGCTGCCGATTGATTGCATGTATCAAACAAAACAAACCAAAATCTACCCAACTTTGAGTGATTACGTTGGTTGTTTGAAAGACGAATCACAAACCTGCCATGAGCTGGTACGGGAAAGCATGGATGTGGAGCAAGAAAGACAAAAAACCTACTATGACCGTAGCACATTTGGACAACAATATGAAGTAGGTGATTTAGTAATGGTGTTCAACCCCACAATAAAAACTGGCAAGACAAAAAAATTTAAATCCTTTTACAGCGGATCGCAGGTAATACGTGAAATAATAAACGATATGAACTTTGTTATTGAGGATGTGAAAACAAAAAAACAACAAAAGGTCCACTACGATCGACTCAAACGTTTCAACAGTAGAAGTGCTACCACTGTTAAAAAAGAACCTAAGAAGGGAAAGATTGAACCGAGAATAACAAAAAACGAACTTACGGAGGACAATGATTTTGTGGAAATTGAAGTGGTGACCCCAAAATTGAATGACACAGAAAGACGAGATGTTCAAACTGAAGGAAATATTAGTCAAATTAATCCTAATACTGAAACTCAAAATGAGACAGTCAAAGACGAATCGTTTCAAACACCTATGGGTGGGAGTACAAGAGAATCAATAAATAGAGAACCGGCGCAGAGTTTGTTCAGAAGGCATCAAAAACATTCATGAAAGGCGGAGATGAGAAAGGAGTGAATTATGTCTACCCCGTGGATTGGATCAATCCAAAAGGTGAAACACTGAAAGGTAGCATCATGATAAATGCTGAAATTTTCTTGGCGACTTTGTTCAATGAAACTAGGGAAGCAAATGAGGGAACATGGTTATATTTTAAAGATCCTTTGAACAAGGAGCAGACCTTGTTATATCGAGGAGACACATTTGAAATAGATTCAGTACAATATCTGTTCGACCAAGACAAAAAACCAAACATCCTAACGATTGTTATATTTTCAGACTCGATAACAGCAAAAATAGTCCGCGCTGGAAACAAAAAGTACTTGACGGGCAAATTAGACAGAACAAGAAATTTAGTTGTCCAGTTGAAAAACAAGACAAAATATATAGACAATTTTCTGCTTTTTGAAACAAACCACAGACCACAGAAATTTGTTTTACACAACGGAAAAGTTGACGGCCACCGAAAAAAAACTTTCAACAAGAGATATATCTGAGACAGATCTCAGGGACATAAAACTTGACCAACTTTTTGTTTGGCATTTTTGAGGCGTGTTTGAAAACCTAAAAAAATAGAGTTATTATATTGTCACAAAGAAAAACTGCACAGAGCTATGATTCTAACGACATCAATTAACGGAAATTCACACCCAATTTTCTTAAGTCAACAAAACGCTCTGGGTACACACGCAGAAAGAGCGGGAGGAATACTTTATGTCCATAGGTGCGCTAAAGTAATCGTACATGTTGTCGAAAATCAGTTTTGAACGGAGGAAGTAGCAATTAGGGTGTTTTCTGACAATACTTCAGAAGTAATTAGATACATCGACCCCATTTCTAGAGTATTCTGTAGAAATTTCACCTTGATTAATTGCAACCCCATATACCCGAACGCTCTTGAACTGCGGAATGGGTCATGGATAACATATGGGCGAAGAATACAATTGATTGAAAAACCCAATGATATGCCTAAATATAGAGTTAACGTCAATTAGTCAACTTCGGCGCCAATGGAAGGGTTTTTCATTGACAAGGACCTGGAACTCAGCAAAAGGGCCCAAAGATTAAGGCATTCGAGAAAGACGATAACAGGAAGAGAAGTTTTCCTGGGACAAGGAGGTTTATATGAGCATGAGACTCTAGAGTATTTCAACACGGACTTAAAGTACAATCATCATTGGCATAAATTGCTGATTTTTGAATACTTGGGTAATGAAGTGAAACAAATCTGGCATGTGGCCAGGGAAATAACCATCAGTTTGATGACTATTTTTTTGGATCTAAAATCATATTTTGTTTGGTATGCGTGTTTCTTTCAATCGATATGCTACGCAGTGGCACCAATCCTGTAATTGCACTGCAACCCATTAACCCAATGGGAGAACTAGCTTACTTTCATTATCTAAAACAACGTACAAAGGAACAAAAATTGACAAGAAAAAGGACAGTTGAACGGTATGATGTTGAAACAAACATCGTAGTTATAAAAGCAAAAAAGGCAAAATCTGTACCAGATATGGCAGAAAATGAGATTGATACATTAGACTAATTTACGTGTATGATATGTAGGAATGGCAGAAGCAAAAATCGGTGATTTTTGCTACTATCTACCCGAGTTGTTCGAGGTCAGGTCGATAGTCAGGCACCAAGTGTATCGGATTGTTGGAGTAACCTCAAACAAAAGGTACGTGGTGCCACTGACGCAGCTGCAACCACCCAATATAGTGAATAGAGCCGCAATTAGCGTTGGGGAGTTAAGTGAGATGCAACACAGAATCGAGGAACAACAAAAGAAGATTGACAACAGCGAAATGCTGGGAACAGCCGGGGCTTAGGTGATCAATTGCTGGAGACCAAACGGCAACTTGAATACGCTGGGAATCATCGGGAGTCCTGCAAGAGGCAGGTGGAAATATTGAAGAAAGTGTTGGAGGAGGTTACAAATGTAGCCCAAACAAAAACAAGGGAATGTATCGCTATGGTGGACAAGCGGGAGTGCTTAGCTGGGGAGTTGGAGAATGCCGAGATAGACAATAGTAAGCTAAGGAGTAGAGTAAAAACAGAGCGAACCTCAAAGAAGGTCATACAGAGGAGGCTGGAGGCGATCAACGCGCAGAGCCCGTTCTGTCGACCTCCAAACTTTTATGAACTTCTATTCCTGCCACAGGGGGCCACAACCAGTACTATCCAGGAACATTTCAAAACGTTGGCAATGCTCTGTCATCCGGACAAAGGTGGTCGTGAGGACATGTTCAAAATCATTCTTCAAGCAATGAAAATTATGGAAGACGAGGAGGCCCGTAATATTTATGACAAGTACGGGATTGAAAAAGCACAAGAATATATGAACTCGAAAATGGACATTTGGAACTCTTGCTGTGTGAGTGAGTGGAAAACTCACATTTTCTAAGAGGGAGGCCGTAGAGTGAACCATAATGTATGACATGCTCATAAATTACATATTAAACGCATAATTCGAAAATTTCACAAAAAAATAGGAGAACAAAAAGAGATGGTTACTAATAGTAAACCGGATTTTAACACTATAGAGAAATTATCATAAATAATGATGGGAATCATCATGGAATTTCATCTTGACGGGACACGTCAAGGAATGTTTGTTCCTGACGGCATTCGTCAAGCAGGTAAACCTGTTATCTGTTAGTTTAACTAACAGGGACCCGTGCGGTAGAAGATAACTATGAGAAAATCCCAAGGAGATTAACGAAAATGGGTTTAAAAAACCTAAGATTAATTAACCATTGATAGGACTGAAACCAAAGAACATATTCAAAACTAAACCTTACACAATCGAGCTGCCTCTCTTTAATTGCTTTACATCTCTCATCTTCACAAAATTTCTTATTTTTACAAGCAATAGATCTAACTTTGTATTAAACTGATTGTACATTTACATCTGCTCAATTGAATTCAAGTCTGAAACTTCGAAAATTTTCCTCGGTAACTCCGAGGTTTAAAGTGCTTAAGAATAACACCCAACCCAAACCGTAACTGTAGACAGTGCACGGATATTACATATGAAAAGTACAAACTTTTCGTTTTTTAAAACCTTCATGCATCAAGAGCTGTAAAATTTGTTTGATTTTTATGTGAGTGAGTGGCACACTCTATTCTTATTGAGAGGAGGGCAGTGTGAGTGTCACGCGTATATAAAAAAAGGTGTACTAAAGACCTTGGGTTTCAAGGTCAAAGATTTAGTTTAAATTTAAATTTTTTATCTGAATAATGACTGACACAATCTTGATAGGTGTCGACAAATTGAAATATGCAAAGCTCGGTCTTCGAGCAATATTAACAATTGTGACATATCAGTATTTACTTGGTTAATTTACCACGGTGATAGAACCGAAATTGGGTACGGACAAAACTGAGGATAAAACTCATTCATTAAACACCAAACCTACCTTCAGAGTTAATCACTCTATTAGATCTTCATTTATTTGAAACCATTCTCTTCTGGTTTTATCTACTTATTAATTAAACTTCAATCCTTGTATTTTGAACAAGTACCACGCTCAATTACTAAAGATAATAAATATTGCGCACGGGCGGCTGCTATACTGGGAGGGCCCCGGAGCAGCCATTGTTCACCCAGCTGGATGGCATTTCTTAATTTAGCTTTTGTTTCTCAGTACACACGTTTGTCATGTCATCTGGTCCTCCTGCTTTACTGTTTTTCAATTTTGAGAGTTTGGTGATTTCTGTTTAAATAATTTGAGTATCAGACTCCAATTATGCTAATACTTAGTTTTATTTAATTGAACTATAAATTTTTTTTCGTATTTTTCGATTTAAAAAATCTGAAGCATGTAATGAGGTAAAAATTTTTGATTTAGCATTATTTGCCATGTATGGAACAATTTCAGTAATTATGGAGGAGTGCAATCCACCTGTAAAACGGGAACAATGGATTGATGTTATTACTATGAAAGACTTACTGACAGCGATGGACTGCGATGATGAAACTGTTCAGAAGCAACTGAGTGAACAATGCACTTTCATTATTCAATGCAAGTAAGAGAATAAAGCAGACTCCTTTGTTTAATTGCTCTCAAGCGAAGTTGGTATCAATTATATTAGTCCTGTTGTCTTCGCGATTTTTCGCTAGACAGATTTTTCGTCTGACCCATTAGACTTTTCTTCCTCAAAAACCGGATGAACAGGCAGCTAGCGCCAGGGATTTGGAAACATTAATTGCAATTAATTGGCTAGACAAAATGAGGAGCAATCAATTAATTTAATTGGCAAAACATAAAAATCAATTATTGGAATAATTGCAATTATTGATCAATTAAATTTAATGCTCCATCAATTATTTTTTTTAGTAGATTGAAAAATAATTTTGCCTTGGTTTACCCGAAAATGTACGCAAATGTTTATATCAGAATTATTCAATTTCTAATCAACAACCAAAATTTTTTTAACACCCAAATCTACCAAATAACATGCGATCTCTGACCAGAGGGAGTTAAGTGACCGAGCAGCTCTTAGAACCTTACCGGTCTTTAAGAATGCTATTCGATATCCCCCTCCCTCAAACTCCCGTCCATCGTCTTCCAGTTGGCGCTTTGAACCCTCGTCCAGCCTCTCACAAACCTGGACTCTCCCACTACCGAAGCCAAGCCGGTCGTTTGAGAGCAATTCACCCGACGTTAGTCGGTTAAGTTCATTTTCTTTGAGCATCACCATTTTAACGTTTTAGCTCGTGTCTGACTCTGTTTCGTTCGCTTCAAATTTATTTGAGCCACAAACAGGGTTGCGGTGCTCAGATTGAAACGGAATTGACTTGTAATGTGGAGCCTGACATCAATTTGTCCCCTTTACAAAATTCAAGCAAGAGAGGTTGTAATTGCTTTTATTTGCAAAAGTTTTTTCATTCCTGATTCTGGTATTAACCTATTATAATCCCCCCCCCCCCCCCGATGAAAGTAATTCTATTTATAGAATTTTTATGGTGATTGGAAGAGGATGAGGTTATGCGTAATATGTATATACTGTATTGAAAAATTAATGGCAATTAATTGGCTGGAGAAACTGAGGAACAATCAATTAAATTACTGGGCAAAACGACAATCAATTATTGCAGTCATTGCTATTCTTAATTGCTCTCAAACGAAGTTTGTAGCAATTATATTAGTACTACCGGTCTTTGCAATGCGATCGATTTTTCGCTCGACCAATTTTTCCTCTGTCCCATTTGACTTTTCGTCCTCAAAAACGGGATAAATAGGTAGCGCCCAGCGGGCATTAAGTGCTCTTAGATCCTTTCAGCTCACTAGTCTCTAAATATGCAATTCACAGAAACTGTTTTTGGAGACTTATACTTTTGGTGTGAAGGGCGGATCTTAGAGGTTGACCCCCCCCCCCCCCAAATCACGCCCCTTCAATTAAGCTAAAGCTAGCCTCACTAAACTGTGGCTAGATACTGACAAAGCCAACTGCTCTCCGGTCGTTTGAGAGCAATTCGCCCGACGTCAGTCGGTTATGTTTGATAGTTAAATTTTACTGTCTATCAGTTATGGTTTTCGTACTTGTTTCAAAGGTTTGGTCTGATTGAATCAGAACACAGATGGTTATATTATTCAACTAACGGAAACTATTTCACCCCCAAAGTCTGTCAATTTACTTCAGGGAATTGGATTGTGCCTAAGATTAAATTGATTGCGAGGATTTTTCCAAAGCAATAAATTGATTGGTATCAACCCAATTAATTGCATTTATATTTCTTCTACAGAATAGCATCACGAGAAAGATTACATGAGACTTGACTATAGTATACTGCTTTGTTCTCACAAATAAAGTTTATCATTGCCTTAAATAAATGAAATTATATGGAATTCTGCCAATTAATTAATTGCTTCCCAACACAATTAATTGATTGCTTTGGTTTTCGGTAGCCAATTTAATTCAATCAATTATTCCAATTCCCTTAATTACTTACGTTGTGCGGTAAGAATTTGTGATAATATTTATTTTTTTTTGGTTTTTTAAAGGTAAGTTTTCTGGTTTGCAGTCTGATGGAATGTGCTTTCAATTTTCTCAAATTATTAGCGATTAATTTTGTCATTTAAATGACTTGCAATTAAATTAGAGGCACCAATAGATTATTGCAATCAATTAATTACCAATTCTTAGTTGCCTTCAACCAAAGTTTGTAGCTATTGTACTAGTCCGATTGTCTTCTTTTTTTGCGATTTTTTGCTTGAGTGATTTTTTGTCAGCTTTTAACTCTTCGTACTTAAAAACGAACTAAACAGGTAAAGCCCGGAGGTCAAGTGGCTGAGCAGCTCTTTCATTGCCTTGCGTCTTTATAGTTTCTAAGCATGCTGCAACGTCCTAAAGTACGTTCCATATAATAATGGATATAGTTGTCCCCTCTTTTTACTGATAGTCCTATTTAGTGCTATATCTGCTATAATCTCAAGGCCATATATAGAGTTGACTTTTTTGGCCTTATTGAGATGAGAAAATTGATATATTTACTTAATTGATATCCTGTAAACCTCAAGTATATTTCCTATAAAAACGACTTAGTTATCTTTTGTTATTTGATTTTCCCATGACGCAGGAATTTGTGATAGTGCTAACCGGTATTTATATTTACACTGTAGACATCTGTTCTTTATATTAGTCCGGCACGCATCAGAAGTTTTATTTATCTTCAGTTAATCTTGATGTCTTTGTACAATGATTACTCAAATGTAAATACGGGTCCTGGTCTTGAAAGATTATTAATCTGAAGAACACGACCAAAATTGTCAAGCTAAAGATCAGCCGCCTGAAAATTTATTCTTAGGTTGAAATCTTTTCTTTAACTGCTCCGAAGTTAAAACTCAGCCGCTCTGGCCCTGTTAATAATAGCGAAAAGAATAATTTATGCGACAAAATTTTGTTACGAAGTATTTAATTGATTCAGCGAGAAACATCACTTCAGCAAACTCATTGCGATAGTATAGCTAGCCAACGTTACATTATGTGGTGACATGTGTAGACAGCTTAGCAAGTTCCTTCTTAAAAATTGTTTATCCTTTGAATTTTGCCCATTTTTCTTGATGCCAGTGTTATTCAAGACATCACTTACTCATTTATATGATTCAGATGAAATTATACAGTTGCATAAATTTGATTTAACACTTTTTTCGTATGGAAGTTACAACATCAGAAATACATCAGCAGAAACATACTCCTTTTTTACCATTTTATTGTTGGATTTACCGAAGACTAAAGATACTCATTGCTATAGTACCCTTCGATGATCAGTATTATTTTACATTAGTAATTAATCACATTTAAAGGGATTTTTATCTCGACTCAGAAAGACTGAAATATCAATAAATGTTCGAAAGTGGAGATTATTAATTCATGATACATCCAATATCGATATGTTGTTCAAAACATTTTGTTTACATTTTACTGCAGCATTTTAATGTTCTTTGCAGCATTTCATTGTTTATTAACTGATTACAGCACATTTTATCTACCTCTTCATGACAGACAATGTCATTAGTTTTTCCTTCAAATTATCAAAAGTGAATGCATCGTAGATTGGAGCCTAAACGAAGGTGAACCCAATGACAGTGACAGCACACAGACATATATTCACAGAACGAGAGAGTTCGCACTGCGAGATTGCTCAGTTGGTAACGAAATCAACCAGGAAGTTGTTGAGTTAGAATAGACAAAGCTTTAGTGCTAAGTTAAAATGACTTCTCACGATTTATATAACACCCAAATACTCCCTGTTGATAAGAATTGCCGCTATTCGGATCATTTTATTGAATATGTAGACTCTAATTACATTCAATTTTTTAGCGCTCAAACAAACAACCTCATTACCTAAACAGTTATGTGCCTTTGTTTCTGATAAAACAAAAGAAATTGTGCTCCTAACCTAAAATGTTCTTGACAAACGTGGGTTAGTAGTATTTGCCCCCCAATACCTCTTAATCCATGGCTATGATATTGACTTAGATGATTTTGAAACTCACCTCATAATATTTTTAGAAGAATTAGCCTTAAAAATTAATAAGCACTTCCAACACCTTCAGATCATAACCTTAATCTCATTCAGTGCAGTTTTAAAAAAGAAACTAAGACGGTCGCTACCGCCCAAATGATAGAACCCAATAGCGGAGAGAAAAATAAGTTTCTGCCAATTCGAGCACCTTTTCCGAAGTTTTATCTGTATGGCAGCAATTCCGGTTAACCAAAAATCGAACTTTCTGCATATTCACTTACGAGACATAGCGTTGCGATATTTTGCCTGAAGCAAACGTTGCCTGAAGCAAACAGAAGCGAGCTCGAACTAACCTTCACAGCTTTCGAAGACCACTGTGACAATAAAGATCTTCAAGAAGTCTAGATTCTTAAATTAGAACAGCAACGATTTGACCAAAAACCGACAGCCCAGAAAACTTCCTGGTGAATTTACAAACAAAAGCACAACAGTACTACCAAACGCCAAATCTGCCAACAGTTGCAGCATTGGCGTTTCCCGGATATGGAGGAGCAGTTGATAGGAGCAGAGCACGCACGTTTTGATGGAGAAAGCTGCGGAGAACAACAAAAATGAGCAGGTGAGGCTAATTTTTGTTGAAGCCTTGCCTGGCTGCCTCAGATCAAATTTAATGGAACAACCCCCAGCCACGCCAATGACCGATCTCTGCACCAGATCAAATTTAAGCTTGCCCACAGAGGGTTTGTTGAAAATTTTCTTGTCCTCTCCTCAACCAACTAAGTCATTCTTGGTAACGCTTTCTTCTTCAAGCATGATATTTGTATTAGTCCAAAACCAGGCTTTATCCAATTCCCCAACTTGAGAGTCCAAATAAATGAAATTGAGCCAGTAAATGAGAAACGGTGAGCCGTCTGACACAAGAAGAGTCCCATTTACTCAAATAGAAAGCACACATCAGGCAATTGAAAAAATCTTTTTAGATTGCTGTTTACCGGACAAAATGAGCAATTTGAAAACAAAAGTAGAGTAATCATCCGGAGTGAATTCTTGGAAAAAGAGACAGAAATTGCTTTAACTCCTTTGCTAAGTACAGTAGGAAAGAATAATACGTACGTCTCTGTATTAAACGTGAGTGAACATCCAATCGCAATCAATATCCGAACAGAGGTAGGCAGATTCTCAACTATTTCAGCCGACCAGTTAATACAAATTGATCCACAATCGACACCGTTAGCAAAATTGAGAAACAGAGACAATCATCTTGCGGAATTGAACCAGCTTGTTCAAGACGTTATCCAACAAAAACTAAACCAAACTAAGAGACCCCACAGGAATACAGTAAACTTTGATTCCCAACACCAGAAACTTGTGAGGACCCAAGCAATTTGCCATTGTTACAACATAAAATTACAAAGTTTTAAATTTCCAGCAGCTGGAGGAGGTCGATTCACGAAGTAATGCGGAAGATCGTTATTTTTTCCTGAGCAAATTCAACTGGGAAAATTTGCCCTTAAACCAGGAGCAAATGAGTGAATGTGAGAACTTATAAGTTAAGTAGTGTGACATTTGTGCCACACACCGCTTTGACGTCGGTTACAATACGGAACTGAAAATTAAGCTAACTCGAGAGCATGACTTACCAGTATATGTACAAGGACCACCGACTCCAATCCACTTGGGCGACGAGCTGCATATTGAGTTTGCGCTGATGCACTAATTTGGACTTATAACGACATTGTCACAGTCTAAATACTGTAGCCCTTTATTCGCCTTCAGAAAAGAGTCAGGCAAATTGAGATTTTTAATAGATTTGATACGCGTCAATCACCTGTTGAAGAATGATTACCACAGCACGAACTTTCCGATATCAAACATGGCAGACGCCATGAGCCACTTTGCGAGGAAAACAATTTTACAAAGCTTGGTCGTTCACAAGCCTATCATTGTGTACAGATGGCAGATTACACTTCATCAATTTATGTGAATACTTCAGTACAACTTTTAGCCTTCAAATTTTCATCAAAGTCATTTGCGTTCAAATGTTTAGCTCAAGGACTTAGTAAATCAGTAGCCCGGTTTAGTTCCTTCATTCGCCAATATCTAGACCTTGTTTAGCAGGTGGTTTATGCACTCAATTCATGGACGATAATGGACGCGCAGTAACAGAATTTAATCGGCTACTTCCTAGTCTAAGGAATTTTTTTGAATGCTTCCGAAGATTTGGACTGAAATTGTATCCAAAAAATTGCGAAATAGCTGCACAGTGGGCCAAATTTCTGGGTATTTCAATTACAAATGGTGGAATATCGCCGCAAGCTGAGAAAAATCCAAAAAATTCAGAAGAAGATTACGATGCTAAAGACGAGCACTTTAAAAGACTAATTGGCTTTGCGCAGTTCTTCAGAAATTTTATAACAAATTTATGCGAGAAGCTCATCCAATTTTATAAATTGTTACGCAAAGCAGCCGACTTTGAAGCAGATGAAACACATTACAATGCATTAGATACTGTGAAAAGGATTTACTTGAGGCAACTGAGATCACGCTCAGATTGCTTAAGCCTGGCGTACAATATGTCCTCCTCGACAATGCAAGCTACTACGGAGCAGCATTTGTGCTTTTGGTTGCGGACTAATTGACTGGAAAACGGTTAAAGAAAACAATCTGCCTCAGTCTCATTTGAATCACAGCTTTTCACGACAGCAAAGATGAGGTTTTCCACTTATTACGAAGAATTCTGAGCAATTTATTTTACACTAGACCATTTTTCTCACTACATTTGGGAGTCTAGCCATCCAGTCATTGTACTCACAGATAATCGGAGTCTGACGCTTTTCTTTCAGTCAAAAACAATTCCTCTCGTTTTTTTTTAAAACTTTTTGTTCAGAGTTCTTTCGTTTAACATAGTTATAGCCCATATTCCTGGCAAAGTTAAACATGCAGCAGACTCTCACGCCTACAAATGGATGAAGAAGCCAGCTTTTCCCTTAAATTAACAGACAAAGTGCCAGTTCGTGAAATATATGTTGAATCTGAAGGAAAATCACTTGATTTTTCGATATCGAATATCGACCAATTGAACAATATCTCTGAATCAGAGATGAAAGAAGTTATCATCCTTTCACAATTACGGGAGCTGGATTTTTCTGACGCGTCTGGTGAACGAAAACGGGAAAATATAGATGAAATAAACATCCTCTTTAAGTTGAAACGTGCGGAAATTAATGCAATGCAATATGCGAACCTAGCGGATGTTTTAAAGGATCTGAACCATAGAGAAGAAACATTGGATTTGGCGATTGAGCAGACAAAATACGAGGAGATAAGGGAAGCAATCGGTTGGAAACGCAATGGTTCAGATAGCAATTTAGGCAGCAGGTTGAGATATGCATCTAGAAGATTGAAAAAAATACGCAAAATAGTTTCTCCGTTTAGAAGTTGATAATACATTACACAGAGGTCTTCGAAGACACAGGCAAAATAATACTCAAGCAACAGTGTCTGCCAAAGCATCTGTGGAAAGAGGTAAGCTCTAGATTACACAACTCGCCAACAGGAGGACATTTAGGAATACTTCGATCAATTCAAGGGTTCTGAAAACGATTTTTTTTACCCTTGTTTCAATGAACATTTCATCGATTTTATTAAAAACTGTATCACATGCTTACAGCTAAAGCAAACAACGAATAAACATTTACAAACACCACTAAAGCCTGTATCTTCGCTACAGTCAGTTCCCGGAGAATTGATTCAAATTGTCTTAGTTCAAAAAGGGCCCAATGCACAATTTTGTTCTTAGCGGAATCGATGTTCTTACGAAGTACTTTTTCGCAGTACCAGTGACAAATGGTAGTGCTGACACAGTTGGTAGTGCCGACACTGAAAACTATTTTATTACCTTGATAGTGCCAATTCGGTTTGTTTCGCGGCTACAAGACGCAATGCTTCAAAAGTTTGACGATATAAACATAAAAGTTTGACTTCTAGATTCTTACCAGCGATACAGAAGCTACTATGATCAAACTCTGAATCGCATTGCCTACTACTAAACCCTTAGTTGACACGGCAGAACGAATTTACACAGAAAGCAGTGCAAGCATGGTTAGCACTCTATAGAATTGAAAAAGTCCTCACTTATTCAAATTACATTATTAGAAAAACAGGGTCAAATTATACCAAATGTGTCAATCGGATTAGATTGAGACCTATCAAACTGACAAAGCCACCAGAAGACATACAGGAAATCGATCCGGCACAGTTTTAAGCGAGTCCTTCGAGAAAAACAACCGGAAATGAGCCAGAGTTATTTGACAAGTATATCCCAAATTTTTTAGATCAAGAGTAAAGCAGCGCATTTAAAAGTCTCTAACAGTTCAACCGTCACAAATACGACTTGGTGTTTTTAATCCTCTAAATTGAACCCTTTGGTAGCCCCTGTATCTGTGCCAATACCAGTAATACCGCCAATACCAGCAATACCGCCTGTGAAAATCAGAACACCTTCCAGTGAATTCACGTTGGATAGCTCTTACAATATCGCAACACCACAGGAATTCCAGTATCCTGAAAGCCCACCTAAAACCGCTGATCAAGAGAAAATCATAACAAATGACGAGGAAGAGATTGAACAACAACCAGGACCAAGTACTAGGGACAATCAAAATAGAGTTAACTTTGAAAAAATGCGAGGAGTGAAAAAAATTAGAATCGTGGGAACATTTGTAGAACGTTACGGCTCCAGTTCACAAACTCCACGACTGGCAGCATCTCCAAAGCAACCGTCTCTTTTAGCGAAACAACAGAAACATCAAATGATTAAAGAATCGTCGCGGCGATCAAGAAGAGACCGAACTCCATCAACAGAAACGACACCAGACAAACTGCGGTGCAGCATCGAAAGACAACAAAGAGAATCCAAACCGACATCAGGCGAGTGACCCGAATCCATTCAATAAGCAAACAAACGGTCTCAAACAAACTTAATTGAAATTGAAAACAGCAAAAATTTTCTATCATAGAGGTGACATCCTTAGCACCAGTTTTTTTGCACATTGTATATCAAGCGATATGAGAATGGGTAAAGGCCTTGCGGGGGAAATGGCCTATATTTACCCAGCAGTGAGGCAGAGCCAACAATTAATGCAAAAATTACCAATATGCTCAGTTTTTTAGTGACATCAGTTCAAATAGGTTTTTCTTCAATTTGGTTTCAAAAGAACACTACTGCGATAAACCCACGTGTTTTTCGCTATCGGTTGCCCTCCACACTCTACCATGTGCAATAAGACAATACAAGATACGCTCGATAAGTCTACCAGAACTGGGATGTGGTCTCGATCGTTTTTCTGGAAGGGTTTTACAATTAATTGATTGAAGTTTTTTCGGATGTTCCTGTGCAAATTCGTTTGTTCAACTGCAACTTGGAGGCCTACTGACAATACAGAATAGTATTTTAACCGTTTGATTCCAATGCTAAAGCAAAAAAAAACAACGCTGAAAATACCAAAACTACTTGAAAAAGAAAAAATTCCCTTGGTTTATCTGCAATGTCCCAGAGAGATCATCTCTAACGCCAACAAAACTTACCCATTGCCTCCTCATGTTTTGCCATTGAAGATGAGAACCCAAAAATTGAGTTAGTGTAAGGTTATTTGGAAAAAAGAACTTTCACCAGAAATAATCAAAATTTCGAAACACGCAAGCGAACCTCACAAAAATCGTGAAGTTAGAGCCCCAAAAAAGTTCGGCAAATACCTGGAAACAGTCTCCTGGACCCCCAGGTATACAAACTAAGGGTCAGGTGCCCCAGGAACGAGTCTGGGTTATTTGGATAATAGAACTGCAGACATGAGTTCTCGGAAATGAGACCCCTGAAAAATGGCTCGAAACAACAAAAACATATCATACTCAATTAAAAAAGTAATTTCACAGTTTTATAAGGTCTGAACGCCCAAAAATCAAACAGCCAGACGTTGAAAAAGTTTGAAGTGGCCACGTTAATTAGGGAGACCTTTTTTGCGCCAAGGGATGCTTTTTCTGATGCACATCTATGTTTAAAATAATGGCAGGAACGTTTTTGTTGAAGTTCGAAATCATTTTGAAGAAATCATCGTTTAATTCGGCTAGTACAGAGACGAAAATATAGTGAGTTTTACTGGATTTTGAAAACAAGACTATTTGACAAGAGCACGACTATAATATACTTTCTAATTTCGAACTCAATTCTACAACCTATACAGTACTATGGGTAATTACTAGCACAGTACAATTAACTGAGTGCTCTACAACAAGTTACTAAATTAAAGCCTACTTCGGCCAAAAATGGGGTAATTACGCTCAAAATCCATCAAATTTAAAAATCGTCTACCTTTCAATGTCAATGATTGTCATGCGAGAAGCTTATCTTCTAGCTGCTTCAATGCGGAGCTTGGCCAGATCTGGCGCTCTTCATCAAGGAGGGCAGACGACCAAGATGCGTACTGCTGTTGAGCTAAACATTTCGGCTGAAAATTGAACCGTTTCGGTTTCTTTGATGACATCTGCAGGAGTGGCCTTGAAATCATAACCTGCGCGAATAAGCACCTTGATGTGCGTAGTGACATAACGCTCAGCGATATTGGGAGGCCAAACCGACCCCTTCTTTCCACGTTTCTTCTTGGCTGACCGATATTCATCTGTTTGGAGAAGGCAAAGTAATTGTATTTGTGAGCATAATTTCATTTCCTTGACAATCAAACCTTTCTCATTATCAAGTTTGCAAAATCTTTCATAACACGGCGTCCACGAATACTGGTTTTGTCTCCATTACCAATAGCTTCGTGCCCTGAAACGAAGGCCCAAACTGGTTAACCACAACTAAAAGTAGGTTCAGTGATCACGGCATGTACTTCAAAACTAGGCTGCACTATTAAATCAATTGGTTGAGCAATATGATAGCGGAGATGTTTTTAAAATCCTCGACTCCCTCTCCCACGAACGCGACGATCTGAACCTCTGGTAAGAAAATGAAAAGAAGATAAAACCCCGATAATTCAAAAAGCGCCTCCCAGCATTCATATTGCTAGGTACAATCCATAATTTTTAGCCTGATAAATCTTTTGCCACGGTTTCACCCCCGCCCACTCAATGTGTCCCAACGTACACCAGGCACCCCACTAGTAACATTGCAGGCAGGATGTTCAATAAATTTAATCTTTTCGAGAGGAAGCTCGAAAGAAAGTCCCAAAATCTCCGTATCCATGAGCCTCCCCGTTACCTCTGGCACTGATTGTCCCACTGAACACACTAACTAAATTTTCCGAATTATCAGGCAAATAATTATTCCATCGCTCCATAACATCTATATAAACGATCTGAATTCGGGACAAGTATAAAAAATGACTTATCGGGAAAATCTCTGCTCTCATGGAAGATCAATCTTCTTTCTGCTCTAACGGACGTATGCCAAACTTTTCGAACTCCTTGTCACGAGCCATGTTCAAATTTTGCCTTCATTTAGCATCCATGTTTATCTGAAAAGTCATTACATTAAGTGCGGGAGAATGTGATAATAAAGGCGTGATATAAGATCAACAAATACAATCATTCTCAAACAAAATGTCTGAACAACTTTAAACGTTAGCTAAATTGAACAATTACGCCAACGTTGTGCCGCAAAGCAAACATGCAAATGAAACGCGCATGCAATTGAAAAAATCATTGGTAAAATTAACTCCAATTTTTTGAGGCCCTAAAACAAGCCCGGCAATTTAAGGCTTAAGTAAGTGAAACTCAGCACATTGAGTTACACTAAAGCTCATTACATTTCAACAAAATTATTATGTCACACTGATGTTAGATTAAATCAGTTTTTTTACTGAGATCATGCTCCAATTGAACTGAATCAAAGCGCCTTGAACTTTCGTACTAAAACAAAAATACAATTGAGGGTATCGGCAAACGCGGAATCCAATCATCAACTCTGCCAAACACCAGACGAATTTTTGCCTTGTACTTGAATACCAACAATAAGCTGACCACAAGACTCAAGAATAAACAAAATACATACGACAAAAAAGTCAACGAATCCATGCTTTTTTCCTCAATTGGAAGCTCCTTTTGACATTGATGCCAATCGGACAACACTTTAAAATAGAATGGAACGCAGCGATGTTGAAACACATAATCAAAGTCCTAAGAAACTCAGATAAAATTACCCTATTTGCTCAGCATTATTAGCCGCAAGTGGCGCAACCTCGACCCGTGTTGCTCGGAAATGGTGCCGTAAGAGCCCATTTATTTGCCTCCCCTAGCTCAGTTTGAGCGCTGCCTCGACCCGTGCAGCTGGGAGAAACTCTGTTTATTTACAAATAATACAACATCAAAATTGGAAATCAACTTATAAAATGCTAGCGCAGGTGATCACCATGAAATTAAAAACAACTCAGTATATTAATGTGTACATTTGAGGCAAATATTAGTAGAAAAACACATTGTGTCTCTAATGAACGTCAGTTGGTTTGATTTTCGACTTACAGAACATGTTACTTCAATCACGATGAAAACACCAATTTGTTCTGTTTTTTTTTCTCTTCTTAGTTTCTGAAATTGTTAACGAAAAGACCCACCAAATATAAGGCGCTTACTTACTAACCAAATATAAAGCTCGTACTTAGCAAAGGATTTCTCTTTCGCGAGAAATTGCAGATTCTGCTCGCAGAAAAGTTTGTTAACGTAGAATTCTTAGTTCCCTTCCCGCAATATGATTTTGTTATGAAAAAACAAGTTGAAGATATGCTGAAAAAACTAGCAACAATGTTGACACACCCGTCAACTATAGGACCAGTTTTTTTCTCAGAGCCATTTAACTCATCTAATAAACCTTTCAATTTAGATGGGATGCTTTCAAAAATCACTAATGAAACAAAAGCAGCAGAAAACGAAGTGAAACGTGTGAGCAAAGTTACCGTAAAATTTTTGTCCTGAAGAAAACGGACAACAAACAGACAAAAATGTGCAACACAAGTAGCATCAGCCGGCACAGTTGCGGGAATAGTTTTCTTTGGATCCCTTTGTGTTTCAATGGCTAGTTCAGAATAACTGGATTGTTCCGAAAATGTCAAATTACGGACGCAAAAATGCTGAAAACATTGAAAGACTTAGCGATTACGCATCAGTTCTTACTGATTATGTACTCGAAATTGAGTAAGGGAGCAATGAGAAATTTTTTTCTTTGTCGAATGAAACAGCTAAAGTTTCGGAAATCCAACAGGCAATGCAAGATATTCAAAGTTAAAACTCAAAAGTAGTACAAGATCTTTTTGATAATTTCGGAAAAATCATTTTCTACGAGATTGTACACAAATGCTTTTCTCAAATCAACAATTGTACTTTAATTTTGACACTGTAGCTTCCTGGTTATCAATTTTATACGCCGACATCAAAAGTTGCCGTTCAGTTTTATATGCCTATAGTATAAACTTGTTAAATTCCATACCCATCTTGTTTTTTAAACGACTACCAATGTCTTTAGTACTTCGAGAATCAATATTACCAGTCTTAGATTCCGTTCATGAGAGCCAAAAACATTCAATGATCGTTTGTCATTGCCAATACCCATGGATCTAAGACAGCTAATAATGATTCTCGAGGTACTAAATACATTGGTAGTTGTTTATACAAAAAGATGGGTATGGAGTTTAACAAGTTTATAGTATAGGAATATAAAGCTGAACGGCAACTTTCAATGTCGGCGCATAGAGTTTATAACAAGGGAGCCAGAGTGTCATTTAAAATAATACTGTTGATTTGAGAAAAGCATCTTGTTGCATAAACGACTACCAATATCTTTAGTACCTCTAGAATCATTATTAGTAGTCTTAGATTCCGTTCATGATAGCCAAAAACATTCAACTGATCCTTTTTCATTGGCTCTGTCATGCCAAACTTGTTTGCGAAATCGCCCTCGCCGAAAGAGGACTACTCTTAACTTTAGCAATTCCCCTTGCATCACGTTAAAAAACGTCATTCCATGTGTACAGTGCTCACGTTATCCCATATATGGATCATCGAAGGTCAATACTTGGCAATTTCACAGGATTCCATGAAAACGCCTACGCTGACACAACAACAGCTTGATAGTTGTCTAGTATCTTCAACTCATAGTATATGTCAAGAAACTAGGGACTCATCTAGCACGATCGTTTTTCTTAGCAACGGTCTATTTCCACGCCCCAGTATGCCAAACTGAAAAATATTTTCCAGCGCCTGAAACTGCCAGAAATCTCTGTTACGGCTTGCTTAATCATGAGCGCAAAACCATTTACGTGAAGAGAATACAATTTGAACGATGCCTCGTTGCCGACAAGCGAAAAGAAAAAAGGATGCCGAATTTATAATAACTCCAATGCGGACTCCAGTTGATCAGCAAAAAGATTAAAACAGTTAATTTCATCGTTACCTGAAATTGAGAAACTTTTTTACTTCAACAAAATTATTATGTCACACTGATGTTAGATTAAATCAGTTTTTTTACTGAGATCATGCTCCAATTGAACTGAATCAAAGCGCCTTGAACTTTCGTACTAAAACAAAAATACAATTGAGGGTATCGGCAAACGCGGAATCCAATCATCAACTCTGCCAAACACCAGACGAATTTTTGCCTTGTACTTGAATACCAACAATAAGCTGACCACAAGACTCAAGAATAAACAAAATACATACGACAAAAAAGTCAACGAATCCATGCTTTTTTCCTCAATTGGAAGCTCCTTTTGACATTGATGCCAATCGGACAACACTTTAAAATAGAATGGAACGCAGCGATGTTGAAACACATAATCAAAGTCCTAAGAAACTCAGATAAAATTACCCTATTTGCTCAGCATTATTAGCCGCAAGTGGCGCAACCTCGACCCGTGTTGCTCGGAAATGGTGCCGTAAGAGCCCATTTATTTGCCTCCCCTAGCTCAGTTTGAGCGCTGCCTCGACCCGTGCAGCTGGGAGAAACTCTGTTTATTTACAAATAATACAACATCAAAATTGGAAATCAACTTATAAAATGCTAGCGCAGGTGATCACCATGAAATTAAAAACAACTCAGTATATTAATGTGTACATTTGAGGCAAATATTAGTAGAAAAACACATTGTGTCTCTAATGAACGTCAGTTGGTTTGATTTTCGACTTACAGAACATGTTACTTCAATCACGATGAAAACACCAATTTGTTCTGTTTTTTTTTTCTCTTCTTAGTTTCTGAAATTGTTAACGAAAAGACCCACCAAATATAAGGCGCTTACTTACTAACCAAATATAAAGCTCGTACTTAGCAAAGGATTTCTCTTTCGCGAGAAATTGCAGATTCTGCTCGCAGAAAAGTTTGTTAACGTAGAATTCTTAGTTCCCTTCCCGCAATATGATTTTGTTATGAAAAAACAAGTTGAAGATATGCTGAAAAAACTAGCAACAATGTTGACACACCCGTCAACTATAGGACCAGTTTTTTTTCTCAGAGCCATTTAACTCATCTAATAAACCTTTCAATTTAGATGGGATGCTTTCAAAAATCACTAATGAAACAAAAGCAGCAGAAAACGAAGTGAAACGTGTGAGCAAAGTTACCGTAAAATTTTTGTCCTGAAGAAAACGGACAACAAACAGACAAAAATGTGCAACACAAGTAGCATCAGCCGGCACAGTTGCGGGAATAGTTTTCTTTGGATCCCTTTGTGTTTCAATGGCTAGTTCAGAAGCATGCGGAATAACTGGATTGTTCCGAAAATGTCAAATTACGGACGCAAAAATGCTGAAAACATTGAAAGACTTAGCGATTACGCATCAGTTCTTACTGATTATGTACTCGAAATTGAGTAAGGGAGCAATGAGAAATTTTTTTCTTTGTCGAATGAAACAGCTAAAGTTTCGGAAATCCAACAGGCAATGCAAGATATTCAAAGTTAAAACTCAAAAGTAGTACAAGATCTTTTTGATAATTTCGGAAAAATCATTTTCTACGAGATTGTACACAAATGCTTTTCTCAAATCAACAATTGTACTTTAATTTTGACACTGTAGCTTCCTGGTTATCAATTTTATACGCCGACATCAAAAGTTGCCGTTCAGTTTTATATGCCTATAGTATAAACTTGTTAAATTCCATACCCATCTTGTTTTTTAAACGACTACCAATGTCTTTAGTACTTCGAGAATCATTATTACCAGTCTTAGATTCCGTTCATGAGAGCCAAAAACATTCAATGATCGTTTGTCATTGCCAATACCCATGGATCTAAGACAGCTAATAATGATTCTCGAGGTACTAAATACATTGGTAGTTGTTTATACAAAAAGATGGGTTTGGAGTTTAACAAGTTTATAGTATAGGAATATAAAGCTGAACGGCAACTTTCAATGTCGGCGCATAGAGTTTATAACAAGGGAGCCAGAGTGTCATTTAAAATAATACTGTTGATTTGAGAAAAGCATCTTGTTGCATAAACGACTACCAATATCTTTAGTACCTCTAGAATCATTATTAGTAGTCTTAGATTCCGTTCATGATAGCCAAAAACATTCAACTGATCCTTTTTCATTGGCTCTGTCATGCCAAACTTGTTTGCGAAATCGCCCTCGCCGAAAGAGGACTACTCTTAACTTTAGCAATTCCCCTTGCATCACGTTAAAAAACGTCATTCCATGTGTACAGTGCTCACGTTATCCCATATATGGATCATCGAAGGTCAATACTTGGCAATTTCACAGGATTCCATGAAAACGCCTACGCTGACACAACAACAGCTTGATAGTTGTCTAGTATCTTCAACTCATAGTATATGTCAAGAAACTAGGGACTCATCTAGCACGATCGTTTTTCTTAGCAACGGTCTATTTCCACGCCCCAGTATGCCAAACAGAAAAATATTTTCCAGCGCCTGAAACTGCCAGAAATCTCTGTTACGGCTTGCTTAATCATGAGCGCAAAACCATTTACGTGAAGAGAATACAATTTGAACGATGCCTCGTTGCCGACAAGCGAAAAGAAAAAAGGATGCCGAATTTATAATAACTCCAATGCGGACTCCAGTTGATCAGCAAAAAGATTAAAACAGTTAATTTCATCGTTACCTGAAATTGAGAAACTTTTTTACTTCAAGTCGAAGACAGATGCTTATATTGGATTGTTTCAAGAATTCAGTAGAATTTTTACTCTTAATTAAGCCGGTTTAGTCAAAATAGCAGCTCCTTTAGTCCACAAAAGGCATCTTTTTCAGCCGTCTCTTGTTGACAAATTAGAATCTTATGTTCCAATAAAGCTTTCGCTAACTCTGATACTTATAGTCTTCATTGGAAACCTTCTCCTTCACATTTTGGCTATGAACCTTTTTCACAAAATTAAATCCAAAAATTGTGATTTTAGCTGGCCATATAATCGCGATGAGTTTGTTAAAGTGATGTTTCTGGCTGAATTACTTAAACACTTAGTAGCATAGTTTTGTCACATAAATTGTTATTTTCGCTAATGTTAACAAGTCCAGAGCGGGTTTACTTCGGAGTAGGGCCAACAGCCAAATGAGTTTTCTAGTTATAGAAAAGATTTCAGTCTAAGGCTGAAATTTCTGATCTTTAGCTTGACAGTTTTGGTTGTGTTCTTCAGATTAATTTTTTTTCAAAACCCCGGGGCCCAATTTACATTTGAGTAATCATTGTACATATAAATTAAGATTAACTCAGGATAAATAGATCTTCTGGCGCGTGCTGGCACGTGCCGGACAAATAAAATGAACATAAAGATTGATTTGTACAATGTAAATATAAATACCGGCTAGCACTATCTTAAATTCCTGCGTTATGGGTAAATCAAATAACAAAAGATAACTAAGTTGTTTTTATAGGAAATATACTTGAGAAGGTTTACAGGATATCAATAAAGCAAATATACATTTTCTCATCTTAATAAGGCAGAAAAGTTAAGTATATATATATTTATATATATATATATATATATATATATATATATATTATAGCAGATATAGCACTAAGTAAGACGATCAGTAAAAAGAGGGGAATAATATATCCATTATTATATGGAACGTACTTTAGGACGTTACACATGCGATTCGCCTAGACTGTTACCTCGACCCTACCACCATTTCACTCCAACGCCCTTAATGCTAGCATTCCTAAGCCCCAGCTGGCCACTACCGAAGGCAACCACTCGCCAGTCATTTGAGAGGAATCCGGTCGGCGTTAGTCGGTTATGCTTGCAATTCCAATTAATTTTTCCAAAGCCCCGGGAGGTTATAATTGGCAGTACCCACTCGTCTCTTTCACCTTAACTTAGTCATATTGGTCAGCAATCAAGCTTCAGAAAGGGACGGATGATCATTTGATGCAAGCTCAAATTTTTGCATCAAGGCTATGCAAGTTTGTGGTTGCGGACTTATTAGTGTGCAGACCTGATTAAAAACATGAGGAAAGGAGTGGCAACGAATGAGTATATTGAGTTCTTTTTAGGTACAGACGATCAATCTGCAAGGGTAACTGATGCAGCGATTAGAGCAAACAGGTGCATTGAAATAACGAAAAGTCACTTATCCAGACGTGAGGAATCAATTTTCAATCCTAGTGTTGATTTGAGGGATAGAATTTCACAAAGGCGAAATAAAGGTGCTGTGGTAGATGATAACATGCCTTTAGTTGAATTCCCTGAGATTCCTTCTTTAACGACCGAACCATTAGAAATTTTTCCGCAAACGAACCAGGGACCAACTGTTCTGGAGGATGACGACGATGAATTGGTTAACATAGTTGACGATGTCGATCAAGGCAATGAGGATAGTCATAATCAGGAATCTGGTTTGTTGCCTGAAGACAACAATGACAAAATTGCATTTATCCATGATATAGCTGAGTTGGCCGAATGTGAGTACTGCTCTGAGCTATTTCCCTCTGTAGATGAAAGAGACAAGCATTTGGAGACAGAATGCCCAAATTTGCCACAGGTTGAGAACAATTTGCAAACAAAAGAAACTGATAAAAGTGAGCAAAGGTCAATTTGTGATAACGAAGGAAATTTACATTCTGAGATTTCAACGCTAACTTTCTCAGGGAAAAGAAAAAGTCGTTTCACTTGCATGGAATGTGGATCTGTATTTCAAAATAGGGGAAACCTTGTCAGACATAAAATGATTCACAAACGTGATAAAGGAGAGTACACACCGGCTACCATCGAGTGCAAATACTGTCGCAAACGGTACGCTAACGAGAAAACTTTATCTCGGCATGAAAAAATGGTTCATGGGTTGTTTGGTTCAGTCGATTCACAGTCAAACACTATAAATTCAGCAAATCCAGGCCATGAAATATCAAGATTTAAGTATTGCAGAACACAAGGTTTATTGAACACTCCAAAAGGTCGCGAGAATAAAAGACCTAAAAACAGTCATAATGATAGCATTGACGTCAATGGCTTACTTGAAGACCTGGAAGGGCCCGATGATTTCGAAGACAAGAAGTCCAAACGGAGGTTAAAAACTACGGGCGAATTACTTGCTGCCAGAATTTCAGATGCTGAATTGTCAATATACGTAGACCAAGAAACGAAGCAATGTTTGATATGTTTTGGAAGATACATGACTAAATATCAGGTTCTGAACCATATCAGAAAAGCCCACGCAAACAACATCCAAGCAATTGACGCTAAAATAGAACCGCATGAGGTACCTAACATTCTAACACAGAAAGATTTGATAGAGCAGTTTCCATCAGAAGCTACAAACTTGATCCCACAATCGTCAGCACTAGATGATGGAATAAACCAAAATCAAGATGACGAAAATCCCGACTCAGATTCAGAGAACTTAGTTAGTAAACGTCAGTGTGCAATTTGTCTAAAAACTTTCGATTTTCAGTCGGAATACGATAGACATATGTTGTTGCCACATAAAATTGAGATTAAAAATGTGTAGTTATTTTTATTCGTCTATTTTTATGCAATTTAGTTTACTTAGTTTCTCTTTGTAATTTCATAATTCCATCTGTATGTTTAGTAATTTTACTTCGACTATCGAGTAATTTAAACACTACTTTGTGTTTTTGATTCATAAGGTCAATGTTAGAAATAAGCAAAATAGATAGAGAATCGCTGTCATTTTCGTATTCTATAGTTGATCGAAAATCATCTTCGGGTTTTGAGTAAAGTTGAAGGTCAAAATTTAAATCAATAATGGGATAGTTTTACCGGAAAATGTTATATCGAAATCATGGCACAGGTTTGTATTGGCACATGAATTGCTCTCGAAAGGTGTGGAACCTAATTCTATTGTAGCCTTGTATGTCTTATGGGGGGCATAAGCTCAAATGATACAGTAGGAGAATATAGAACACTTAAGTTCTGAAAAAATCCAAATTTGTTTTTATCCATTTGACGCTTCGTTGTTAACTGACGCTCGATTGTTGAGCTGCTTAACATTTTAAATGAAAGAACGTAAGAGCACGCTGAACTAAATATGCAAAGGCGTTAAAATGAAATACAATTCCACAGGAGTAAAGAAATTACTAAAAAAAAACTTTGCGAGCAATAAGTAAGATCAGTTCAAGGAAGTGAAAAAATTTTCAGCAATAACGCAATGCCTTATGTAAAATAAAGCAAATATACGCCAATAAGGTGTCAAGGACAAAAAGCCACTTGGAAACTCAACTCTGTCAAGAAAATTCTCCCTAAAAAGAGCAGTAAAAAAATTCGTCAAGCTCAATGTAATTATTATTACTGTTTCTGATTTTTCAGGGTGCGTTAGTGTTCCGACCCACTTTAGCGGGGGAGGAACTATATACTCAAATGGGTTTTTTCAGTCAATTTTTGGCGATCGATTTATGGATCGTACAGGATTGAGTGGTATCAATAGAAAGCTTGCCAAGCGAAGAATTTCAAACTACAGAGTTTTTGAATTTTGTATTTTTTCCGAGGAGTTACGGAGGTTTAAAGATTTGTGAACGTTAGCCTAACGTTCATTTTTTTTCGTAAATTTTGCTTAAATTTTGATGAATTTTTGACAATATGATAAAATTCTTAACAATAGTCTCATTGGTTTTACGTTAAAAGCTTGAAAAGAATTGTTGAACTGTCGGCAAATTTTTCAGCCAAATTTTTTAAAATTCAGCATTTTTCTCTTTTCATAAGAATGGCGTAAAAAAATGCCTATTTGGCCCCATTTAACCAATGGTGCTGACATACAAATTGCTGATATAATCTTCTTTTACTCCTCACAAATGAGCTAATTGTGGCTCCGGTTCCCAGGAAAAGATTCTGCACACAACGTTTTTGCGGTCTTTCGGTAAATTAAACCAATATTTATAAAAAATGCATAAATTTTTGATACGATATGATTTCCGATCGCCAAAAACCTATTACAAAGTAATTTAGAAAAATTTCTTTTTAACAGCCGAGAAGCGATAGCGTGGCAACTTTTGGGTCTCATTGTTGACTTCGAAAAAGGATTCGGATTGCAGTTTGATCTGTCTTTTAAAGTTTTTTACGCTATTTTTTAAATTCAATCGCTACAAAGGCTGTTTTTATTTAAAGTTTCAATTGATAAGAGATCACAATAAATTCCAATGAGGGTCAAAGAAAAAATAGTGTTTTATGAGTGACGCTCACATGATTTTATAGCCCCGGAAAAATGTTTCTGCGAATTTTTTGGCAGTTCTAGATAATTTCTAGTACTTTAATTTATTGTAGTCCTATGACTGAATCTTAAGTAACCAAATGCCTGATTCATTGTCTAAGACGCTATTAAAAAATTTATCTAAGGCTTTCAGTTGATACATAAACTTTTGAATACATAACTCAAAAGTATCCCAAATTCGTCCTTTATTTTTTGATATAATGACTTTTTGGTCACGTTTACTATTTGGGTAACTTTTGTTACAGTTTTTTGATTTAATGGAGAAGAAGCAGGAGCAATTTTATTTTCGGTTTAGTAGAATTTTGTAGTTGATTTTAATAAGCCGCTGTATAAGTTTTAAAAAATACTGCGTTTTTATGTTAGTAACTCACCAGAAATGTTTCAAAGCGAACCTCAATTAGCGGCAGCTCAGATTTACAGAAAAAAGAAGACCAAATAATACCAGAACATACAAATAGCTTCAGCGAAAAGCATATGGTTTTTTTGGCTTCATGAACGTTTGCATAAAAATGATTGCGGAATTTTGAGTTCTGTCGGTATCAAGTGTTAATGTGTAGTGTTTTGATTTATTTGCACTAATCACATGTACAATTGTCTTCATGAGCAGTAAAAAGATAAACTATTCAGAATTTTTACGTTGAAAACGTACGTTTGTTATGTCTTACGGTTTTGAATACTTGATGTCGAAAATTAATCGTATTTTGAGATTTGCCAATTTCAATCCCATTTTTGCGAGCATTAAGCGTAGTCTCATTAAAAAGAGAGATCAGATTCATTTTTCAAGTGAAATATGTTGCAATCTTGCTTCTTTTACTGTCTTGCATCTGTTAAGTTCTTCTACTGTCTGATTATTGGCACGATAATGACAAGTCACATATCATATTAATGGCGTTGAATTAGGGCGAAATTGATTATACTCAAGGTTTTGGTGAAAAGATTTTGATCTTATAGGCTTCGACACCGTTTCCTCCCAAAATTGTTGTGACTTCTTGATTTTTGCTTGTATTTGTTCCTTTGTAGTCTTATGACATTCTGGATAATGACGGGTTTTTTTGAAGCTATGAATGAAGCCTTTGAATGTTTTCAGTTGAAGTTAATTGCTTTCGTGACTTTAAATTGTTTGTTTTGAAAAAGCGTAAGCGTTTTCTGACATTGCCCTTTTTTGTTCCTGTCTACTTGTTAATTATTCTCAATGAATTCCGTTCCCATACATTTTCTGGTAAAATGCAATTCGTCTGATTTAGCTTATATTTAATCTGACGCTATTTTGACTTCATTAATTTTTTTTAATGAGTTGACATCGAGTTTTGGTCGTAAGTAATGCTTGTTGTTTTTACTTGCGTTTGTTTGCCTTATCTTTTAATCTCATTAATCGAACTTATCATCGGCTGTGTAATGAGTTATTGTTTCAATTTTATTTTGGTTAGAGCTTAAAGCGATTTTTTAAATGCATAAACCAATTATTTTCGAACAATAAGTAATTTTCGAAAGATCTATATCTCTTTCTCTTTTGGTGGACTATTAAGTCAAAACCGTGGTTGAGCCGGGCAGAACACTATGAGTGGACGCACATTGCCGAGCCTCCTTGTTTCGTTTAAGGACATTCTTGGTCTGAGTTCAGGTTATAAGGTAATCACATTTTAAGAAGCCTCCCGAGTTAGCATTTTTAAGACATATTAGGTTTCTATTTGCAGTAGTAAGTTTGAAAATTAAGCAGGCTTCAGTGCTGAGAACCCAAAAATTCACAAAACAGTACGCAATTTAAAAAACTATGACATTACTTAGGTTTTTCCCCCTCAAATTCAGATCTTAACTGAACGTTAAATTTTATAAACTGCGGAACTTTTCTATTTACAAAATTACTTTTAAGTGGGCATTAAACAAGTGTGCACTCTGATTTCAAAAATCTATTGAACCGATACGAAAACGTCCCTAGGCTGATACGATTTGCACAATGTGATCTGATTATACGGATATGCATCGGGTATAGGATTTTTAATATTATATAAATGATTCACAGTTAAGGCGCAGCAAATGCAGATTTGAATTTTTTGTGCGCAGGCTTTGAGTTTGTAAATCTGATCAATATCAAACCTTTATTCGCATTTTTCCAACGGAAACCGTCATGTCCACTTTAATATCTTAAATTTTGAGGTGGATTGTAACAACATCTTTTGAAGATACAGTGTCTTTTGTAGCTGAGATGGGTTTTTCCTAATTTTGAAGAAAACAGTATAACTTCCAGATATTTGGATCTATTTTTTTTCATAACATGCATCAAGATCAAATGAAATAAATGTTCTTCCCCGTATCTTGGTTTTTTGTACTCGAGACGCAATCAGAGAATTTTAGCAAAGGGTTGGGGTATAGAACAGGCGTATGAAAAGTTCCACTTTGAATGTCCGTCGTGGACAACGCATTCACCACCCCTCACCATCACAAAACTCCAATGCTCGTTAACTTCATTGGATGGTTGGCCACTATCCCAACTCATAAGGGCTCCCACATCTCTTCCGTTTGAGTTGACCCACCTGTGCTCTTTTTCTTCATCTGTAACTCCAAGCCAGAACACTCTCACTGAAGCTTTTGTCGCATCTGTAAACGAAATGGACAATGATTTTCGACAACTTGTGAGAAAAAATTACACCATCGGGGTAAATCTTATTTTTTTGTCTAAGCCTAATTGTTGGCTAAAGTTTTCGTGCAAAAATATGTGATAATGGGCATAATACTGAGAGAAACCACTCAAAACAAGTTCTTTTTTAGCTGAATGAGGGGGGAAATGAATTGCTCCTAACAAATAGTTTTGTCAAGATTCTGCTCATTCGGTTCACTTTTTGTTTTGATATAACTTCGTATACATCCGGAACGGTAACTAAGACTAAGTGCCAAAGCTATGTGGAGTCTTAGGACATTAGAATGGCCAGCCAAATTTTCATTTTCAAAATATCACGAGTAAATACAATTTTTGTTATTCCAACGTCTAAGAATGATTAAAATTGCATGTCTGGATTCTTGAGTACCGTACTGAGAAATCAGACAGACTCTTTGAAGAAAACTTAGATTGTTATAATTGCATGTTTTGAAGTATGTTGCGCTCTAAAAAAGCGTACGCTTCTGCGTATCTAGTCGTTTCACGTTTTTTCGTTCGAATGTGGATATCATAATTTTTTAAAAATACTTTCACTAACTTCTGTCAGTATTTTTTGTTTGCAATGCTTAAATTAACTGTTCTTATGCATTTTTTTTCCATTTGGTAAGTATGTTTTGTGTTTAATATGGGGATAAACTAATTTTCCTTCACTTTTTTACTCTAGCACAAAATTTTTCTCTTAATTAGTCGAGACGTTTTACGAATTGGATTTTATTGGAATTTCTAATCACTTTTTTCGGCAAGTTTATGTGATCAGCGTGAAGTTCCATGTGAACAATATGTCATAGCAACCATATATCAATAACGAGAATTGTTTTATCAATGTTTATCCGAAATAGCATTGAGAAGACTAGATTATTATGATGACCAACGTTGACTGAAAACAAGAAAGATCCGGCAAGAAATAATACAATTTACTTTAAGCTAAACATCGTTCAATTAAACTCATTTGGTCTTCTTAGATTTTTTGTTTGATAACCCAGCTGATGCAATTATAATGTTTTCCTGAGGAGTGATTTTCACAGAAAAGAATGATCAATAAGTATTGCATCGAGACAAGTCTATGTTGTCTTTGTCGATTCTCACTTGTTCTGGTCATAAAAGGCAAAACCAAACAAAACAGGTGCGACGTGACAGTACTTCGGCATCCTCTTTGTTGGTTCCTTAAATTGACATGAGGTAAAACTTGGGTAGAAGCTAGCTTGCTATTGGTCCTATCTTATGGCCACTCTGGATCTGGAGATAATCAAATAAATGAGGTTTTTTTCGCAGCCGACAATCCTTTTTATTTTTATCAATTCATTTGCAATAGACAATGGAATAAATCTCGCTGCAATCTATCAAAACTTTTTTGAGGCATTTCTTCTTTTCTCCACGCCAAATTTTCAGCTCAGTTGTTTACCGCCCACAAAATTAGAAAAAAAAATTACTTCAATTCGTTAATTGCGACTTTAGGAAACTCATCACTACCAGTTGTCCCTGCTCGTTTTTGACAAATCTTAATAGTAAGAATCCCTACTTATCGGGTGAAAATGTTTGGAAGGATTTTTCCATTTCAGCAATTTGCAGTCCAGAGTGTTTTTTATACAAACTGATTGAGCAAGCCTACAAAAAGCCAGAGATAACCTAGTGGGCTGCGAACCTCTTTTATCAGCCAGATTGGCGATTCTTTTGTGCGTAATATGAACGATACTGTTGTCTCCGCGATCTCCATAGAGTGAAAACATACTGCGCCGCCTTTGCGATAAGTCTTGGTTGCAAAGGAGAAGTGACGGTCACACTAAAAGCTGCTAGTTGGCCTGCGTTCTTTGTTGTCAAGACTATGTCGCTTGATCTATAGTTTTTGACTGACTAAATTGTGCTCACAGATTGTGCTGACAAATCTGCTACATAGTACGCTGTTATCATTCATGTTCGTATACGACTATGGCGAGCTACCATATCATCCTGGCCATGGCACAACATGTCACGGTCATATACTATATCTAGAGTCACAGATCGAGAAAACAAACATTTTTGCTCTTCCTTGTATAATCTGACACAGTCGATACTTAACAGTAGCAGGAATATGTTTGGAGACCGAAATTTGATAAAAGAAAATGATTTGTACCTGTGCCAAAAAAAATGAATGATTAACGAATTTTATGCTGGAAAAGACCAAATAAATATCAGTGAAAAACTTTACCTGGATTTCAAAACTCTAGATGACAATTTGATTTCATTAATTATCGATTATCGAGCTTATTAGTTGGGCTTATTTATATTGGATTTATTGGGTCTTTTTGTAGAGAATTTAACCTCAAAAAGGAAAGAAAGATAGAAACAACTAACAAGCAAACCCTTTGCGAAGATTTGCCAGCTGTCGTCGCGTGCCGTCAACTTCTCCAAAAAGGTGTCCTCGGTAGAATTTTAAGCAAGTTTGAAACGCTTTGGAGTAGGTGGTCTTGTTACCAACGAATGCGACCACGAAACTCCGTTCATTTATATCGGTCGTTTCGTTGCACATAACTTTACCACCGTGTGCTGTCCGTTCAGTGATATTTTCTCGATCGCAAATGTATGTAACATTGCTCCACGTGTCAGTGTTTAAATTGTAAAATTGTTCATTCGCCCATTCAACTGGTTCCCAGTGAATGTCAACGCGCTTTTGGTTGATTTCACAAATTCCTGAAGTTTCATCATTTTGTATGTCTACCTCGACTTCATTCTCGAAACAAACAGGTGATGTCAATCGTTTAAGTCCGACGTAAATGCAATTGCGTACCTCTAACACGCGATCTGAAGTTGATAATTCTAGTATGTCGATAGAATTCAGCTCGCAAGTTCGTTTCATGCAAAAATTGACAGATTTGCAATCGGCCGTTCGGAGGCAAGTTAGGGCACAAAATGTGACAGTCAGGGCGTGGAAGGATTCAATTAAGTGTGTCGTTGGCCATATGTTAAATCGAACATCGTCGTTATGAGAATATATGTAAAAAGAGGACAATTTCTCAAAAAAAAACAAATATATTTTAATTTTTGTTTCCACTTCTAAAAAAGAATGAGAATCTTGTGTTGGCAAAAGTGGTTTGAAAAACTGTTGATCTTTCAGACAACAGAAAACAGCGATAGTTTTAAAGCAGACCCTTGGTGGCCTCCTTTTATAACCTTAAGGTATTGTGATACCTGAGTATATTAACATTCATTCATTTATTTGGTGCAGTAAATTTCATATGATGTATTTATTTAGTTCATTTCATTTGCCCTTCATTTCTTAGCTATTCTTGTTCAAACTTCTTATCACGAGTTGCTTTTATTTCATCTGCTTTTTGTTTCCCACCCCGTGATCAGACATGTCTGATCATACATTCACGCTTTGTTGTTAAGAACTTGAGAAATAACTTTAGTTCATTCAATTCAAATTGAGTGGCTCTTCTTTCTCCGCCAACTCGCGCCGCAAATTAAGTGAAAGAACTAAGTTCCGATTTCGTACGGCGAAACTCAAATCTCGTAATTAATAGATCACGCACGCTTCGAGATCTTGCTGAAATATAATATTGTACGACATGGCGCAGCCAGCAAACAAGCGAACACCGCTCGGACTAGATGGATTTTGGGACAAACTGGCACTCAATCCTCCTCTACGATGGAAAAAGTGGAGAGTCCAATATAAGCTGGCAAACCTCGCAAAAATATCTTTCTCGATACTCTTCTCGGTCCGAAACCTGAGATGGAGTATCTTCCTTTGGAACCCATCTATGAGTAGATAAAAGTTGGCTCTTCGGCACAATCTGAGAGAGAAAGAAAGGCCCGCAATGCACGACAGAAAATGAATTAGCAGAACAAATGTCAACGACTGATTGAAATCAGCATCATGTGTGGGGATAAGGAAAACGGTTGCCCTACTCTACTTGAGCATCGGTGTGGAAGGGAGAAGGATCCTGAATCGCAAAAATCCGCATACAATGATTGATGCGTTCTCCACAGCGGAATTCTGGAAAATTGTAGAGGCTGCTTTCATACAACCCCGGCACATCACCTTCGATCGTCATGTCTTCCTGATTATGAAAAAATTTCGAGGTGAAAGTGTCGAACACATTTATGGTACGCTTAAAGAATTAGCGGAAAATTGCTACTTCGAAAAAAAGGAGGAAACCTTGATAGGTGATGTGTTCATCACTAATCTGATCACTCCAGAGATACGAAAAGAACTCCTTAAACAAGAGGAGAGCCGAGACAAGCGTTGGAACTAGCAATTAATATGCAACTCTGGATGCGAAACCAACATCAAACACAACCAGACAATAAGACCCTCATCCCAGCCAGTGTGAATGCAATTCAATTTCCAGCTAGTTCGCGATCATCGAATTGGTCATTCTCTAACCATTTTCACAAACAAGATAATCACCCACCCCTATATTCTTTAAACTGTGGGGTTAATTGGCTCTCAAATCATCTTGAAAAGTGCATCGCTAAGGACAAAACTTGTAATAATTGTGATTTATTGAATCATTTCGCTAAAGTTTGCCAAAAACCAAAGAAATTGAAGCCTCACAATCCTAAGAAAAAAACTGTAAATACGGTGGACAAAGAACCACATCCTGAAGTCTCTGTAAACCTTCTTCAATCTTCGAAACTCTACGAGTCCGACTACAGCAGCAGGGAGGACAATATGGTCGCTCTCATTCAAAACGATATTGCGAAAATAGAACCCTAAACATGCTGATCAAATTCGGCATTATTTCGCCTACTCTGCTTGTGGACTTCGGGAGTGCGGGTAGTATTCTCCATCGCTCTCGCGTCGCAAGGAATAAGAAGCAGCTCAAATGCTTTCTGGATTCACGTTAACACAAAACCGCACCTCAGGACCTTTTCAAATGAACCGATTCGTATTGAAGGCAAAGTACAAGCTACGGTATCCAGCAACGGGTTGACGTCACCTTCGGCTACATTAACGGTCAACGCCGATGGTCTGTAATCACTAAAAGGTCGAGACTTGTTCGATCAATCAGGTCTAGCAGTAACGCAATCAACCTCGTTCCCAGCTAATCAGGTCAACACTATTTTGCCATCTTCTGAGTTTAAAGAACACATTGCATTAACATTCCTCAATTTAATTTGTCGTATCGGACGATAAAAAACCCCGTGGCTAAACCAAAAGACCACACAAATTTTCCTCTTAAACACCAAAAGGGTAGAGGTATACCTATTAATCTCCAAGATAAAGTTAAAAATAAACTCAAAAAATATTAGCTGAAAAACACACAATAAAACTCACTGATAATCATGATAAATATTTTATCTCCCTTATGGTAGTCACCGTCAAAAAGGACCAAACAATTAAACTTGCATTGGATTCAAAAGTCAAAAATAAAGCCATTCACAAAAATAAATGCCAAATTCCTAAAATTGATACGCTTATCGAATCTATATCTCAACACATTAGTGCTCCGACATCGCAAAACACGACTTATTTGTCTCCACTAG
This sequence comes from Convolutriloba macropyga, assembly GCF_964194025.1. Taxonomy (NCBI): domain Eukaryota; kingdom Metazoa; phylum Xenacoelomorpha; order Acoela; family Convolutidae; genus Convolutriloba; species Convolutriloba macropyga. Next base: position 32,836,587 of record NC_134477.1, read on the forward strand.
ACCTCATCTATCTTAAACCTTGAAGCACCAATAACATTAAAGAAACTTCGATCTTTTCTGGGTTCGGTAAACTATTTTAGTAAATTTATTCCTAATCTCGCACAACTTAGTCACGCACTACTTCCTCTATTGAAAAATTCATCTAAATTTACTTGGACCGATGTACATGAAAACTGTTTTTCTGAAATAAAGAATCGCATCGCAAATGCCTCTCAAAATAAAATAGTCATTAGAACCCGCAGCTCGAAACACACGTGAAATGTGACGCATCCCGCTTTGGTCTTGGGGCGACGGTTGAACAATTAATAGTTGACGGATGGAAACCACCTGCGTTTACATCTCAATTTTTAAATTCTTGCGATGAGCGATATAATGATAATGAACTTGAATTTCTTTGAGCACTTTGCTCTATTGAATAATTTAAAAATTACCTATACGGCAAGCATTTTACGGTAATTACAGATCATAGAGCCCTGATTTCTATATTGAAAAACATTGTTTCAATAAATCGTGCAATTGTCTTTCAGCCCGTTGGATTGACAGACTCCTACCTTTTCAATCTGATCTTGAACATATGCCGGGGGCAAAAATGGGATTGGTGGACTACATTTTAGACACCAAAATCAAAAAGCTAAAAAAGTTTCTGCTTATCTTGAGGAACTTGTTGTTGCAAAATTAAAGCTTATGTCTGCATCCATCAATTCATTAAACTAACAATCTGGTCATTCCGCACCCCATTTAAAAACTTTATTACAAGCAAATGATATCGCACCTGAAATGAACCTAAAAATGAACATATTACAAAAGCATTAAATTTAATTCGCACACTTGACATTCGTGCTCATATTTTTATTTACTCCCCGCATGATTTTTTGTTACTCCCCCCGCCGCGAAATCAATTTACAACTACTAGCTGTAATTCAAACAATTTAAAACATGCATACCCCGCGTCGCAAATATCAATTAACACTTCACTCGCTAAGCGAAAGTTAGTTCAATTCAAGCAATCTCTCCAAAATCGGAACGAAAAGCAATTGGTGATGCGTGATACTCTTTCCTCTAAGCCTAATTTTCCGCCAATTAAGAGACATTCCAAAATATTTCTGAAAGTCACTACACAAAATTAAAATCAGTGCCTATTGCCTCAAATCCCTCCAGAATTGGGTCGGATAAATATCATTCAAATTCTCCTTCATATTTCACAAATAACTCTGATATTAACTACATCAATTCTAATCAATCTAAAATGCCTTTCAAAAGCGCATAACAGGAGTCCAATTAAACGACTCCTCCCGCTCTGCGAATCCAGCCTCCACTCTCCCGAGCTCCTGTCGCACCGCGAATTAGTCTGCAAATCTCCCAACTTTCTCTCGCACCGCGAATCCACCTCCTACCCAAACAACCCCAACTTCCCCAGCCTTGTCATAAGGTGTCAGCACTCCCCTAACTCCCAGCCCCCAAATACCCACATTTGACACTACTGTAAGCAAGATTCTTGGTAAATCAATAATTGTAACACTTACCAGCAAGGACGCAGTCCATAAAGAGGTCCTTGATTGTATCTTAACCAATAACGAAGCCCGCCTTAAAGAGCTGAAGCCATATAATTAATCTTATTGAATAGATCTCCATGTTTGTTCGGCTGCCTATGCATTGATTAGAAAGTAGCCATACCCAACGTCCTCCGCGAAGCCTTAATGGAGGACATTCATGCAAGCCATTCAGGTACCTGGGAAATAATATGCATGGCCACGCACTACTGGTGGTCATGCATGAATCGAGAACTAATAATTAAATCAACGGAGCGTAAACCATGCACAGCAATTGGTAACGTTCTAAATCTGTTTTTCCTAATAGGCAATTTCAACCTCATGTACCTTGCGTTAAACCGAATCGGGAAACTCAAATCGATTTTGGAGGACCACTTTTCGCTGAAAGAGGAATGAAATATATATTTTTAGCTGCAATAGATCGCTTTTCAAAATATCCCACGGCAATTAATTCTGAAAAAGTTAAAGGACCAAATGTTTTAAGAGTTTTGGACATGTTTTTTGAGAACCACGGAATCCTCCCTTGTTCTATTCGATTGGATCATGCAAAATGTTTGGTTGGAAATCAAGTAAAGAAATTCTGCAAAAAAAAATTGAAATTATTGAAGCTCCTGTTAATGATCATCGTGCTATTTGTTTGGTAGAAAGACTAATTAAAACAATCAAGAATAGACTGGCATGTATCAAAGAAGAAAAATCGGCTAAAAACACATTTTATGTAAAGCATGCAATAAAGATTATTATTCACCAATTGAGAATAGGTAAACAGAAAACAACAAAGATCTCTCCTTCGAACGCATTTTAGCAGGTAACCTAATACCCCGCTGAGCGTAATCTCAAATTATTTAACGTCTCATACGTCGAACGTTTCATTGTAAACCATTATTTAGATGAGGACATAGATACTCCCGAGGACGTCTTACTAGATGACAAATGGCTCAACGGATACAGGACGATATCGAGGTTGAGACGCGGGAATGACCCGGGCAAAGCGGGATGCAAATGAACGGCACAGAAAGAGCACGAATGGCACGTGCAGACCAATTCCCTTCACAGAGAGAGCAGTGCAGCTCAAATTGGTCCGGAAAATTCACGAGGAAAGGCGCTCGAAAATGAAGCTGGAGGGCCTGTACGAGGTACTAGCACCAGGCTCAAATATCACAAATGTGAGCACCACAACCTCTACCATCAAGGAATCAGGCCGGGCCGTGGTAACTGTACTGAAAAGTGACATTGCGAAATTTGGAACACTACCGGTGAGCAAGCAGACTCGCACAGCGAACTGGCACTACCCCATCAGTCAGCTTCCTCGTCAGCCCTACAACAAATAGTACCCGCACCCACTGCAACGCAGGGCAAACAAGCCTCGGACAGAAACCACCGTAGTCCCTCTTATTACGAATTCGATAACTCCTTGTCCGACTCAATTGTAGCAGCAACGCCAAAGCGACCGCGCCGGACACAAAGAATCGCAACCCAGCTACCCGAAGAGGCAAACATCTCTCCTGTTATCGGAGAAGTATCACCTTCTGACCCGCGTGTTAGGCTACTAATTGACCAGCAGACCCCGACTTTGGATGAGGACGTCAGGTAAATGACATTACACGAAGCAGAAAATCGGGAGACCTATGATTGAAACACATTATTACTCAATAAAACTTTAGAAAAACTGTCGAACTCTTAATTTAGTATTAATATATTATTAGATATGAGAACCAGTACATATATCTTTTTTATTTATTAAACCGGGGACCAAGTATTAACTTATTTGTTGCATTAAATTTCATATGATGTATTGATTTAGTTCATTTCATTTGCCCTTCATTTCTCAGCTCTTCTTGTTCAAACTTCATATCACGAGTTGCTTCTAATTCATCGACTTTTTGTTTCCCGCCCCGTGATCACACATGTCTGATCATACATTAACGCTTTATTGTTAAGTACTTGAGACATAACTTAAATTTTTTCGGTTGAAATTCAATTGCTCTTCCTCCTCCGAGTACTCGCGCCGCAAGTTGAGTGAAAGGACTAAGTCTAATTTCGCACTGCGAAACTCAAATCTCGTTATTTACAGCACAAGCACGCTGCGAGAGCCTGCTGAAATATAAAAGAGTATGACAGGTATAAACAGCTAAAGCTATGTAAATCTGCGCGCGAAGTAGCCTTACCTATATCTCTGGGACTAACCGACTCTGTAAAACAGAGAAAATAAACTTCTGTTATTACGTTGTTAATACAGTATAGTACCGGAGTCAAGTGTATACACATGGTGTATCTAAACTAACAGACTGAATAGAGTTAGTGAAGCATGCGCTTTATATTGGTTGGAGGCGTACATCCAGTATTTTTACTGCTACTTTCATCCGGGGATAAAAGTTTTAAATCCGAATTTGTGAATTGTAATGGAAATATGCAGGATGTGTCATCCTCATTGTGTAGTGAGTTGATGAGTCGTGTTGTCGTCAAAGTGGGGTTGTGATTTGTGCCGTCGTATTAAGTCACTGTCAGAAGAGTGTTGACTAGTTTCGTCAGGAAGTCATCACGATTGTGGAACCTTTGAAAGTGCCAGCTACAGGGTGTGCTGGTTAGTAACTTCAGTCCTGTCAAAGTACCCTTCTGGCTCTCACGCAACGATGAGCAGGCAGACTCGCACAGCGAACTGGCACTACCCCAACAGTCAGCTTCCTCAATGTCGTACGACTGTGGCCTACGTCCGGAGTTCAAATTCGAAGTCAGGGGCCCGACTCTCAGGATCCCGGAAAAATCCCTGAAATTCCTGGTCTTTTGCGAGATTGGCAGAAAATGCACGGGGTATAAATCGGTGTTGCAGTGGGGTTGTAACGCAAAGAGGTGATTGAGGATCTGTGTTTCCTCTGGTGTTGGCTCTCTGTTTACCAGCTTGTCCGCCATCCAGTCCCTGTTGAGGAGATTGAAAGTGTGCCCATACATGCACTTTTTGGCACCTCTTTCTACACACTGGAGGTATTCGATGGTGACAAGTATCGGTCTGTGCGTTTTCGCATAGAGTGGAAAAAATAGAAAATAACTTTTGATGGGATCAAAGTTACGAAGGGTGCCTTCACAATATGTGGGATTGATGATGTAGCTGTAGTTCATGTAGTAGGGTGAAGTGAGCTTCGTACTGACATATTCAAAGCGTGTTTTTTGGACCAAGAGATTAGTCCAGCGGAAGTGGTGCTGCAGAAAGAGATAGTTGTGTTTCGCGTGCAAAATATTGGTCCGATTAAATTGGTGCGTTTGGTTATTACATCCATTTGTGTTGGATGGAAAAACCAAACTGAAGGTAGAAGGATCGTAATTCTGGTAAATACGGCAAGGGGCTACATCTCTAGTGATCATTGTGTTCAGATAGTTGTGTTGACAATCTGCGAGGGCGCAGAAATATTTGGAAAGGTGCCAGAACCTCTCCGTAAATGTGGGTTGATAGGGAAGTGAAGTCACCCTAATGGGAGGTCCTTATCCCTCTACATACTGATTATCGATCTGTCCCAGTCAGCTTCTGCTAGCTGTTGGTTTCACTGTACGATGAGGTGGCGTGGCAACATAGTTTATCCTTTCAGGAACATGAACAACATGGTCTGTGTTAATTCCGAGAGGATTAGTAAATTGGTGGAACTTAAATTTTGGCCCGGGTGCTCTGTTCAGGACGCCTTGTTTGGGAGTGAAAGGATTCATGCGTGCCTTGGATTGTGAGGGCTGTGAGCCTCGTGGTGAGCCAGCTGTGTATCTAGCAGGCGACTGTGACGAGCTCTGCAGAGGGGTTACACGTACGGGATAAGTTTAAGTCGTTGTTGGTCTTGAAGTTCTTCGTGGAGATGGATCCATGCACGGGTAATTATCAGTTGATGTTGGCCGATCATAAGTAGGTGCTTGGGGGAAGGCTGCTTGAGGCCTAGGTAGAGGAAATGTGGGTATTCCTTATCTTCGTACGTGAATGTTTGTGGGTTGTTATGTTGGTGATGGCATGGCTGGTTGCGGGTACACCAGTGGTTGGGAGTTTGGACGGGGGCCACAAATTCTGCCTGAATAGACTCAATTGGGGACTATTGTTTCAGGTGTTGGTTGACCTGATTGTTCTGCGGTAACCTCGTCAACCCAGAAAGTGCTGTGTGGGTTGGGGTGGTGGCTGTGGCACCGATTTTGTTGACTGTGACACTGGTTGAAAAACTGTGTTGACTGTGGCAGCGGCTGTGGTGGCTGTGGCGCCAAAGTGAAGGAGTGCGGTGTCTGTGGCACCGGCTGTTGTCCTTTTAGCTAGAGGTCTGGTGACGAACTCAATGGTCCCGATGGTGCTGTCAGTGAGCTTTGTTGGTCGCTAAATACAAGTGCAGTTCTGCCGACGAGGAGAGAGAAGTAGCGGGTGAAATCAAGGGGTTCACCCGAGCATAAGCGGCCGGATCCACAGACTGTGGCGCCTTGGTTATCGTGAAGAGGGCCGGCGTCTGCATTTTGCATACGGGCTCTGGTGCTCGAGGGGGCAGTATCAATGGTGTGAGTGGCGATGGCAGAATGTGGTCAACATCCAGCTTAATAAGGTCGCACGCTGTAGTGTCGACATTTGGAGGGATAGGTGAAGCTCCATCTTGAAGAGCTGGATTGACAGCGATGGTGTCACTAAAAGAAAGATAAAATATACGAGTACTTGGTAAACTTACATAAGTTCTTCCGGCTAATCAGGATCGGAAAGAATATTTAGAGAGCGATATAACATGTGATCGTTTACTTTTACTATGGTGGAAAGTGTGTAAATGTTGTGGTTGGAAATATGGTTTCTTATCAGATCCTACTGGTAGTTCGTAGCATTCATAATTAGATGTGGGAGAGTAGAAGCTCTATACTTACTTGAGTTATTCTGTACAGGAGAGGAAAAAACCTTTTAGAAATTTTCGAACTTTCTGTGTAATAGATTCAATTCATTTTGAGAGTGTGTAGCGCTACTGTCCACAGAGTGATTTCGTTATTTCTTTGGTGAGGGTGGATGATTTTGTGAAGAATCTCATTGTAAAGCATGGAAAATAGTTTGTGAGAATACTACGAAAAATCTGGAAGTTATAATTTTAGCCAATGTGATTTTCGGACCTAAAAGTGATTTTAGGTTGTATGCGTTAAATGTGCTGGGAAATAGTCCAAATAGGCACTGCAAAAAATTAGAAAACAGTCCATATTTTGGCTTTTTTCAAATACGTACCAAGTTTATCCAAAGACTCACGCCAATCAAGACGACGAAGTGTAAATGCCTTTCCGTTATTGAAGAGTTTGTGGAAGTCAATGTGTTTTGGCTTTGTAGTTGTTAAAATTGTGCTTGCTTTGCAATGTCTGCTCTGCTACATCAAATTCTTCTGCGGCGTCATCTACTAAATAGTTAATTTTCATTTTATCTATTGAGTCAGTCCAATGTCTTTGGCTATATATGCCAAGTTGCTGTGCAGTGGAATTTGCGTCGGTGAAACGGCTTTCAATTTTAGCGGGCGTGAAAATTCTGACGTGGTTTCGAGCTTTAATTTGGATAAGGCGGTAAACGGCATGACTCATCGCCATCCGTGTCTATTGAAATTCGCTTATCAAAATTTTCTGTATTGCATGGTGCTTTATTAGACTAAGGGAATATTTTAGACTAAGGGACTTGGTCTACAAATTGTTTATTCTGGTAGAATATAGGAATGCGTTCGAAACATTGATTTTTTAATATATAAAGTGGTAAAAAACAGTTTTACCTTGAAAAAATGAACTAACATTAGAACTTTTTAATGTGGCAAATGTGTTTCGCTTGCCTGTGATGACATATCCTACTTATGGGAATTTTTGTGTCAATATTATTAGGGCGGTCATTTTTAAAACACGATCAAGATCGCAAAGTTTTTTGTACGTTGAGAGACTTTTGTGTTTCATTTCAAGTAATACAAGAATACTCATATAGTCAAGATTTGCGTCGATCTGGACGTTAAGGCTTACATTAACGAACAAGTTTTGTTTACGAAAGAGTTCGTATTTTTCAGATTTTCCATAGACTTTTGTTCTTGTGGGATTACATATCCGTTACGGATGTTGGCTGTAGTGTAAGGTGTAATAGAATGTGCTTTGTTTGGGATGATCATGTGTACATTCTTAAATTGCGGCGAGGCTTTGCCTGTTGCAAAGCTAAGCCCTTCGTGATACTGTTCGCAAATATCTTGGTACTGTGTAGCGTAATAAGGACGATCCTCATTATATTTATAAGTAGTTTAACTAAGTACATCGAAATGAGGAAGTCCGGATTCGCCAAAAGAGTGGTTTTGAAAACTACTTCTGTACATGTGTTCGTTCGTTGTGTTGACGACCAGTGTTAGTTTCATTGTCTGCTAGTGTTTCAATAAAATATCGTTTTTGACATTTAATCATAAGTGCATGTGATCTACCGACATAAAAAATGCGACTGTAGTCATTTGGTTTCCAAATGACTGTTGCTTTAGTAGCGTGATTTGAAGGACAGTACCCCGTTTCAAGGCTACATTTCATACGCGTTTTTCCAGATTAAACACTTTCAGATTTAACGTCTGTCTGATATTAGTTAAATGAAGTGACCATCTTAGTGTATGAATGACGTGAGTTTCGTGCTTTGGGTTTTGCTGGGGACAGTTAGCTCAGGGATTACCTGTGGCATTTTCGATGGGGCAATAGCAATCTATTGAATGGGAAATAGCAATCTATTGAAAACGGCTTTGTTTATCTTCAATATTGGCTTGCCAGCGTGGGTCGTTAAGCAAACCAAATTGTATAAACGTTGTGTGATAAGGGTGTTTACTCACGGGACCAGCGAGTGCAATTTTTCTGCGAGCTTCAGCTTCTGTGGAAACGAAAGGTCTTTTCATGTTGCTAAAATACCAATTATCGTGATCAAACCGGAAACCTCTTTTGAGAAAGTTATTGTGGCAAAAGATTTCGTTGTCGCTGAGTTTCGCCTAGGTGTTGTATGCGCGTACTTGAAGTGTTCGATTTTGTGAGAAGATGGATACTTGGGCGGGGAGGATTTGAAAGTCTGTCGGTTTGATCTTATATTCGCCAATCATATTGAGCTGAAAATACTGCATATTTGTGAAATGCTGTGGGGAGCAATCAATGTGGGTTACTATTAGATCCTAAACTCCTGATTTGGGAGTTGAGATATTGCGTTTTTTCGACTTTGATTTGTTGTTGCGAAAATAATAAGTTAGTCAAACGTATGATTACACTTGTAATGGACATATGTAAGATAGTCCAGAATGAGGATTTAGAAGACAAAATATCCTGCTGTAATCATTGTGTATCCGCAAATTAATAGTGTATTTCTTGAAAAATGGAGGATGACGGGTTTGTTTTAACTCCAAAATAGGTGAGGCAGCGGCTTGTGATGAAAAATTATTTTGTCTTGTTCGACTACTATTTCAAAAGAAAAATGATTTTAGTTGTTTAAGTAAGTCGAGTGCTTGTTGTTTTTGTACTGGTGTAATTTTGTTGGGTTTAGTGATTCTTTGTTTTGCCCAGTTATGTAGTTGATCACCGTTATTATGATCTCAGAGGACGATTGATTGGGTAACTACAAATTTTGGGTCAAGTTTTAGTCGTTAAGTTGGGTAAGTTCTAGTAGTATGAGGTTGTTTCTCGATACCACGGTGAGAGTCTTGATCTGGTTTTGGAGTGGGTGAATTTGAACTTAATGTGATCATAGATGGTGAAAATTAAATGGTAATGAGCTTTGATAAGAAGGTGATGGATTAACTATATCAAGGGAGTGACTCCAGTGAGCTTGTGAGAGAATTTGATCAATATTATTTATTGGTCATTGTGGTGGATTAAATGGATTGATTGCAATCTCTGATGGAGTTGCCGAAGAAAATTGAGAGCTGAGCGGATCAGAAGAGGAACTGGCTGAAAAAGACTAATATCTTGTGGTGTATCGTATATATTAGAAACAGTGTGAATTGGCTTTGGCAATTCAGAACTACTTATCTTGTTAGTGTTAGCAAAGTTAATTGGTTGAGTAGAGAATTGTGGTGTATTTGAGTAATTGAGCAGTTCAGGTTGTGGTGATCGTGGTGGACCAGGTATGGGTGTTTTTTGTTATTTTGAAGTTGCCTTTGCAGTAAAGCCCGAGAACGGGAATAAAATTTTGTGTATTTATTTGTTGTTGTTGTGCTTGCGTTTGGTGTATTTGCGCTAGATTTTGATTGGTGGGTACGGGATTACTGGCTGTCGGGTAAAAAGGGGAAGGAAGTGTCCAGTAGGAAGAGGTCTAACTACAGACTTGGCAGTAGTAATGACCGATCATGGGTATTCTTCGGTTTCTTGTGCTTGTGGCTTTTACTAAAGAGTTCAAATGAATTTTTGTGGTAATTTTTTGGCTGTGTCGCTTTCTGAACAGCTTGGTGATTCTGAGACCGGGCGAATACATGGATTAGTGTTGGGTTCTTGCTTAAAGAACGCAATTTTGACAATAATCGTTGGCCCAGAGTGGGGCAATTATCATAATAGAATGTTTTATAATGACAAAAGAACGGAATGACAATTATTAGTAATTTTAAGAGAGGTATAATAACTCGGATTGCTTCAAAGGTTGATTGTGATAGGATGACATTAAGTTGGTAGCTGAGATCTGAAAGAAAACTGTTAGAAAGATCAGCATAGAAAGCTGTTAATAGTTCTCAGAGTAAATAAACTTTTCTTTCAAAAGAAATATGAATATGCGGATAATTATTTTGATTTTGTGAGTTGTTGTTTAGCAAGTTGTTGGTATGGTTCATCTATTTTAAGAAGGTCTTTAGAATAATTTCTATAATAAGAAGCTGGAGTAGCGTCTAAGTTCAGTGTGTACACGATATCATTATAGAGAAGTTCAGAGATTTTTGGTGTTGCTTGTGGCGGAAAAATTGGAAGACAGAATAGAGAAATGTGATCGTTGTTAAAAGCTCTTAAATAAAAGACCCATTCACAACAAGTGTGTGAATATAATATGTGATCTAAGTTCAAGAAAACGTCTTGGAGACGTATTTGCTTTGTTTTAAAAGTTCGAATTTATCTAAAAGGGTCAGCGTATGGGGTTCTACGAAGCAACACTTCAAGTCTGGGTTGTGAAGTTATTTGCATACATTTGTTTGTTGTTAGAGACGAATTGGATTTTCAGTGCTGTTAGACTGAAAAAGGTAATCTGAGACAGAGAGTGTGTGCTGCTGCGAGCCTATTTGGCTCAACTTGTGCTTCTGCGAGCTCGTTGATTTTTGCTTCTGTTAGCTGACTTTAAAAGTTTTTTTTCAAAGGATAAGAACTTTACTGTGAGAAAGTTTCTATTTTAGATAGAAAGTTAGAAGTCAAAACGAAAAACTTGGAATTTTTATAAGTTAGAAAAGAAAGAGTTGAGAAAGATAGATTTGACGAAGAGAAGTTGAGAGTGAGAATTTGAAGTTAGATTTTTGATCAGAGAAAAAAGAGAGAAAGAGAGACAACTGTGTTCCTGAGTTGCTGGCACGGTAGACCGTGAAGTGATTTTAAACGATGCTATTTGGCCTGACCACGACTTTTCTCCGTGAAAGAAAAAAGTTACCGAGTCATATCGTTAAGTTATTTAGATTGCGCAATTGTTATCAGACCGATCCGTGGGTTGGCTACTAACCTAACTTTTGGTTAATTTATTCTTTCATAGTCATGATGAATCGCCTATTTTCGCCTCCTTTTCATTTTCCTATGGATCTGATAGGGTAGCAGGTCGAAAGATAGTCACTATGCTTTGTTAGCACAGTTGAAGAGCTTTGTTATTTCTCTCAGTAAAAGTAATTGTATTAGGGTGAAGAGGTGTGAAAGAACTACCCGAATTATCCTTTTCGTGTGGGGATATTGAGACTATGACGCTAGATTGTGTTCAGCTAAATAAAGCGAGAGAAGCAACATTTTGTGTTGTATTTGTGATGTAAATATATATTTTTTAGAAGTGTGTTGTTCGTGAAACCACAATTTTGACTGTGGTATAAGGACTCTGTAGTTTTTGGTTAGCTGTTTTTGTAAACAGATACCTCTGGTAGTGTAGTTCTCCGAATTTGTCTCGGTTAATTCAGACGGGATACAAGATGGTGGGGAGGAGAAGATTCAGTATTTGATGGTATTGCTGGGCTGTCTAGACTAAACGAAACTGATTTCGACTTTGTAATAATCAACTTTTGTGGGTGAAGGCGTAATAAGGAGTTATCGGAGAAGTATTTCTCACTTTGTTCTTGAACGAACAGTTCTTTTGAATGATAGTGGAAAGTATTATTACGATGACGAGTTTTTTCCCAGAGAGACCTCTAACTTATATGTTACCATTGTGGCGGTATCGATTATTTTGTTTGGGCCAATTTTCTGTGGTTGAATCTTTTCTGAAATTTTAATTTGTGGCGCTTTATTTACAATATGAACATAAGTCTTAAACTTTAGTGGTTGAGCCGTTCCAAAACGGCGGTTTATGAACGTGCGCAAAAAGTTTATCCTGATTAGAACGACTGTGTATCTCATTATAAACTTCTGAGTGTGTCTTTTTTCGCAATTTAGACACCAATGTACAAAAATTCCTTTCGGTAATTTTTAATTTGCGGGTAAGGACTTAAAAAATTTATCAGTATTTGTGTGTTTTGGAAAAGAGTGCCATGGGTAGTTTTGTGAAGGGTTACAATGCCCAAAACTACTTGTAGTGGAAGAGAAATTAAACATTTTTGGCTTTTTGGGTTTTATGCTAAAAACAATTTCACATGGTGAGAGATTCATATTGGTTCTTACTTGTAAATTCAATGCAAAAGAGAAAATTTTTACTTTTTGTGACCTTGTGTCAAATTGTGATTCTAAAGCTTTGCAAAGGAATGTGATTAATTGTCTATTACTATTTTCTATAAGTCCAATTGACCATGGTACGTACGGTGTGCGTGTTTTAAATTGTACGTTATAAATGCGGCAGAAACGTGCGAATTCGCCGCAAATATATTCAATTTCATTGTCCGTTGATAAAACTTTGGGTATTCCAAATTTTACTATTCAATGATCGAATATTACGTTTTATGCGTTTGCTGCATCGTTTCTGGGGGAATGGTGAAGAACAACATGATCTGCTTCTACTATAACATAGACGTAGGAGTCTTCATCTGACGACGGAGAAATGGGACTTTTCGTGTCCATTGAATTAAGTTAATTGAACTATGGCGAAACTTCTAGAAATGGCTGTTGTGGAGCCTTGAGAAGGTTTGGCATGTAATCGCTTGTTTGTCATTTCAAGCAATTTAGTGTAAGTATTGCTATCCGTGTTCTATATTTGGGACATAATAATTTTCCGTTATTGTAGCGTAAGTTTTTTCACGACCGGGAGGTCCTGAAAGATAGTGTGAATGTGCTATGAGAAATACTGTTAGGAGGAGAAAAAATGGCAGACATATTTTGTTTGATGTGTCTCTTGTATATAATGTAAGAGGTGAATTGTTTCGTTTACACTTAAATCTTGGAAACTTATATAGCAGTGAACAAGTGTTTTTTCCCCGGATTGTTGCAGTAGGAATAGTAGGACGGCTTTGTATTGTTTCAAAAGGAGAATTTGTCGTAAGACAAGGTCTTGCTGTTGTGTTTCATGTGGAAATATATCATTGATATCTGCTTGTTCATCATAGAAAAAGTTTTTTTGCTGGTGATTTAGGTATGAAATCATCAATTGCTGGAAGTGAAAAATTTATATTATTTATCAGTTGGCCGTAATTTGCATTTTGTGTATCTGATGTAGATGGTTTTGTTTCAATCGTGTTTAGTGTAACATCCTTTTGTTGTACTAAAGGTAGATTTCTAATTAAGATTGTTTTTGTATTAACTTTTGAGTTCTGTGGTGATGTACATGTTCTACAGTCTGTGCGTTTGTTTTATACTCGTGGTATGAGACGGGAAGATAGAGATTGTTTTCGAGTTGTAATTTAAAATTGTTATCTTTTATTTGGAGATAAATAGGAAGTATGTTGTTTCTACAGCCGTGTCCGCAGTTACTCTGTTAATATATTCTTTTGAAACAGCGTAGTGGCACTGAATTGGTTGTAATTGTTGATTGTGTGTCATAAAGAATTTTACCGAATTGGAAATTTCTACCGTATGTAGACGATGTTCATCCTGTGTTGTTGTCGTAAGTGATCGACTTAGTAGATCTGGAAACAAAAAATTTTTTCCTTCTGTCCAAACTATGTGTTGGTTTGGAAATTTCTTTAAGATGGGTTGGAACTTGTAAACTCTGTGGTTTGGTTTGTTCTTTTATGTGAACAAAAAAACTTTCGGTTTATGATCGGTGTATAGAATAATAGTATGTGGTGACGCTCGAATAACGAATTCCTATTCAGAAAGTGCATAGATTATAGCAGAACATTCTCGAAGAGTGTTTGAAAGTCTGAGTTCTGTAGTGTAAAACAGGCGAGAATTTGCTGATACTAGTTTCTTTTTCCCAAACTGATTTTTCTGGAGAAGTGCAGCTCCGCTGCCATAGGTTTAGGCATCACATAAAGTATGAAACAGTTTTTCCGAGTTAGGAATTGCTAGACGTAATGTGCCGACTGTAAGTCCCTTTTTAATTCTATCAGACGTTTGTTGTAATTCTGGTGTCCATTTAAAATCTACTGTGTCTCTAAGTTGATGATAGAAGGGTCTCAAGATGACCTGTAGACTATAAATGTATTTGGAGTTAATTGTTTAAAATCCAACAAAGTTTGATATTTCTTTTTGTTCTTTGGTGTTTGTAGCTTTAAAAAGCCATCTATTTTTCTTCTAAGTGGATGTATGTGATTATTTTGGATTTGGTGTCCCAAGAATTTAACTTATTCTAAGAAAAAAAATTGTCTGGAGCGGCTTGAACTTTTTCAGATTTTAGAATTTTTTTGATATTTATCTAGTTACTGTAACATCGTGTCTATTGTGGTACCTTGAATGAAAATATCGTGATGATCTTATCTTGACGAATTATTGCTTTGAATATTCTACTCATAAAACATGAAAAAGCCGCTGGGCCGATGTAAATACCGTAAAACAATCGTTGAAAACAGTATTGCTGTCAAGCGAAAAAAAAACATTGCTGAGTCGTTGTGAGGTTTTATCTTATGGCATTTGGTTATATGCGCTGTTCATATCGGCTATTGAGAGAACCAGTCCTTTTATCCGTGTGAGTATAATTTGTATTGGTTCTATTGGCTTACTACATTTAGTTTCAACAGTCATTGAGTATAGTTGACGGGCATCTAAGAAGATTTTTAGTGAATATCACTTTTTAAATTTGATTACTAGGTCAATAAACTTATTCTCTGTAGTGAGAGAATGTGTGTTTACTGGTGCATTTATGTCGAAATGTGTCAAGATGTCAAGTAAGTGGCATAACAGTGTTTAAATTGCAGTTAGATTTGTGCTAACTGTTTTTTGTTTCAATGAGTGTTTACAAAAATGAACCTTCGGAAAAAAGTTTTCTCTGTGTCTGTGAAAAAGAAATGTCAAACGGTATGTGAAAAGTTTTCTGTTGTTCTTCATATTCACGTTCTTGTCGCTTGGTCAAATTTAAGCAATATAGTTTCTGAAGTGTTTCTGATGAACCGTGTGTAAGATACTTCGCATTATGGGCATGCATGACTTCAGTCAAATCATTAATAAAAATATTTCGTGGTTTAGGTCTATAATTGAGAAATCTTGTTGTGCAGAACCAATTGATCCTTTTAAAAGTGTTAATGGGTGATTTAAAAGATTTTGATTAAAAATTTGAAAAAAAAGATTGGAAGGGTATTCCATGTTATTTATATGCATTATGAAAAAGAACATCTTTTTGTGTAGTGGTATAAATCAGAAATCGAATGTGTAAATTATAGTTCCGTCTGCATATTTGCTTTTGCATTCGTATGCAGTGAGTGAATAAGTCAGGAGTCAGTGCTCAAATTGTTAGAAATATTTTGTATGGTCTCCGATGACTGGAAATAATTGTGAATAATATGGTGGTGGTTTTGCAGAAGATTCTTAGATTTTTTTGAGAATTTTTTCTCATTATTATGCTCGATCTCCAATGTGTGAGATGAACATCTTATAGATTGCTCTGATTTTTCTGGGAACGGTGTTACTAGAATATAGATTTTTGTATTTGAAGCGTGAAAGATTATTTTGTGTTCTGATTGTTCTGATGAAATTTGTGTTCCGTTACGTCTAGGTAGAGAGTGAGTTTTACAGTTCCCAGTGACTTAAACTTAGAGTTATATGCTGCTGATAGAACAAATGTTGATGCTTTCTGTTGTTATTTGTGTTATTTTTTAATTTCAACCCAAGTGTTGTTATTTCATACATTAAGTGTGGCGCCTGGTTTCATTTAAAAGTTAGTTTCAAGATGTGGTGGAGAAAATTGTCTGGTATTATCGAGCTTCTGTTGTGTGAATATCGTAAGTGGTAAAACCCAAATGTCACTTTTACGCAATATGGAAAGAATGCATTCTTATGTTAGAGTTTTATACATTTCCTGAAAGTTGAAGTATTTGTCTTGTGTATCTTGAATGAGTTCCAATAGTAAATCCATGAACTGTTGTTCTAAAAGTTGTTCTTCTGAACAATTTTGTGCTTGGTTTGTTCCGTGTTAGTCGTTGTGTCCTTTTTTTGTTATTGGTCTATGAGTGAATTATTGTGGTTTTGTAAACTTTGAAGTCAATTATGTGAGAATGGCCATCAAGATCGATTTCCATCTCCATTAATGTTAGTTGATTGTGATCGACAGTTAATAGATTAATTGATTTTACTATTAGGGGTTGTTTTTTCTGAAAATTGTGTGGTCTCCGGTATTGTGAACCCGTTCTGCTTGGTGGTTTAAAGTTATCATTTCCATGGTATGGCTTGGAGTTTGAAAATGAAGATTTATTAGGCATTCTGTGTCGAGAAGTGTCTCAATTTTTCCCACTTTTGCGCCGTGATCTATAGGGAAATGGTAGTGTTTTACCAGAGTCAATTGGTTTGATGCGACATGTTTATTTGGCGGATTTTGATTCCCTTTCATGGCTTGATTAAAAGTTTGTGTTTGAAAGTTAGGTCTATCAATTAGTTTTCCATTTTTTCAGGGCAAGCGGAATTAGTGTGACCTGATCCTGAACACTTTTACAAAAATTAAGGAAAGTGGTTTCCCTTCCCTTTAAAATTTGGTTCATTTGAGTACTTGTGTCGTCCTACGTTGATCCCATATGAAATATATTGTTGAATAGTGCTGACATCATCTACTGTGAGATCGTCTATTTCCATAAACATATTATTTATGAATGATGAAACAATGAAATTTGTGCTTATTTAATTTATTCTATCGATGTGTGTTCTAGTGATATCCTATTGATGAATTTTTTCAACTAATTGTGCTTATAGAAGCTGTTGTTCCAATGCTGTTGATTTGTAATTAGCAATTTTTTTCAGAGCTATTCTAGCTAATTGTGGATCGAGTGCTTAGGCAAGTGCGTCGTTCATCTGTGCATTTCTCATATCTGGGGCGTTATTAACAAATGCATTTCCAGTCATTTGTTCAATTCTGACTTCTAATGTCTTTATTTGTTCCCCTGAAGCACGTGTTAAGCTCTCTTGGGCTTGTGTTTGCAATTGCTGGGTGTCAAAAGTCTGACGAAATTCCGCCAAAACGCTTGAGAGTTCTTTTTTCATTTTCTAGTGGTAGGGTTAATACCACTGTTGTGCCGGGCCGATTAAAGACGTTTTTATCATGGTAATTGGTTTTAGAATCCATGCCTCATGATACGGTGAGTCGACTAGTATGAGTCCTAATTTCATTACCATATTCGCTGTGATAGCGCTTCCGCAGTGTACATGGGATCAGTACCATCAAACGGTCTTAAAGAGTGCTGCATGGTCACTGAGCCTCCTAAGTAAGTGTTTATCATTTTTGTAAAACTTCTAATAACTGGTGAAGGTGTTTGTATAGACACTACTTGTAAATAATAAGGGCTGGGGCGTTTTTTGTCTGTTGAGTGGTTTGTGAGTAAAATTGTCTAACAAAATTTACTAATTGTTGTGGGGGTTAATTGAAAATTTTGGTTGCTTGCACAAGCTGGTTAAGTTGATGTATTCAAAATAACTGGTTGAGTATTAAAAAGTACTGACTTGTGTCTTTTGTATGCATGGTAATTGTGTATTTAAATTTGGTAGTAGTGGAAGAGTTCTGTTCAGTGGATCTGATTTTTGGGTCAATTTAGTTGAGTTCACAGCTTGTCTAATTCTATGATTTTTGTATATATTTGTTTTGTTATTAGTATCATTAATTAGCTCAACATTATTATTATTATTATTATTATTATTATTATTATTATTATTATTATTTTTATTATTTTTTATTATTATTATAATTATTATTATTATTATTATTATTATTATTATTATTGTTATTATTATTTATATTATTATTATTTTTATTATTATTGTTATTATTATTATTAATATTATTAGTATTATTGTTATTGTTTTCAAGATCAATTAGTGAAAGAGTATTTACAGTGCGTGATGAAAAAAGTGTTCAACTCTAACAGCGTGGAATCAAAATCAGTTTCTGTGGTTTCATTTTAAATAGAGTCCATCGGCCTTGAATTGACTATATCTATGTTTTCTATTGGTGGTGCTTCAAGTGATGTATTCGTCTTTTTTGTAAAGTTTGAGAATGCAAATGGTTGGTTTTTGGCATTATAAATTTTAATTTCACTATTTTTTCTATCGATTTTTAGTTTTGTATAATTTCTGACGGTACTTCTGTGATAGTTACAAAATATTCCGGAGACCAATTTGGATCATAAATATAGTGCAGTGTTTATGGTAGTTGATCTATCAATTAGGTGTATGTGCTGGGAATAAATTTTGGTAGCCTGAAAAATATGTCTTGCTAAATTTTTCCAAAATCTGCGCAAATACTAGGATAAAAAGGCGAGGGAGTCTAATATCTCCTCTTGTGGTAAATTTGCATCTTTTGCAGAGCTTATATATGTTTTATAAGGTGAGTGAAACCTTCAATTTCCTGTCCAGCCATTTTTTGCACGCTTTCTATTCGTTAATTTAAAGCAGCGGTATTTAGTGTTGACGCTAGACATTTCAGAATTTTAAATAATGATTTTACAAATGCAGTTATAATTTAAACGCCTTTATCATGGTAATTGGTTTTAGAATCCATGCCTCATGATACGGTGAGTCGACTAGTTTGGGTCCTAATTTCATTATCATATTCGCTGTGATAGCGCTTCCGCAGTGTACATGGGATCAGTACCATCAAACGGTCTTAAAGAGTGCTGCATGGTCACTGAGCCTCCTAAGTAAGTGTTTATCATTTTTGTAAAACTTCTAATAACTGGTGAAGGTGTTTGTATAGACACTACTTGTAAATAATAAGGGCTGGGGCGTTTTTGTCTGTTGAGTGGTTTGTGAGTAAAATTGTCTAACAAAATTTACTAATTGTTGTGGGGGTTAATTGAAAATTTTGGTTGCTTGCACAAGCTGGTTAAGTTGATGTATTCAAAATAACTGGTGGAGTATTAAAAAGTACTGACTTGTGTCTTTTGTATGCATGGTAATTGTGTATTTAAATTTGGTAGTAGTGGAAGATTTCTGTTCAGCGGATCTGATTTTTGGGTCAATTTAGTTGAGTTCACAGCTTGTCTAATTCTATGATTTTTGTATATATTTGTTTTGTTATTACTATCATTAATTACCTCAATATTATTATTATTATTATTATTATTATTATTATTATTATTTTTATTTTTATTATTTTTGTTACTATTATTATTATTATTATTATTATTAATAATATTATTATTATTGTTATTATTATTATTATTATTATTATTATTATTATTATTATTATTATTATTAATATTATTATTTTTATAATTAATATTATTATTAATATTTTTAGTATCATTGTCATTGTTTTCAAGATCAATTAGTGAAAGAGTATTTACAGTGCGTGATGGAAAAAAGTGTTCAACTCTAACAGCGTGGAATCAAAATCAGTTTCTGTGGTTTCATTTTAAATAGAGTCCATCGGCCTTGAATTGACTATATCTATGTTTTCTATTGGTGATGCTTCAAGTGATGTATTCGTCTTTTTTTGTAAAGTTTGAGAATGCAAATGGTTGGTTTTTGGCATTATAATTTTTAATTTCACTATTTTTTCTATCGATTTTTAGTTTTGTATAATTTCTGACGGTACTTCTGTGATAGTTACAAAATATTCCGGAGAACAATTTGGATAATAAACATTGTGTAGTGTTTCTGATAGTTGATCTATTAATTAGGTGTATGTGCTGGGAATAAATTTTGGTAGCCTGAAAAATATGTCTTACTAAATTTTTCCAAAATCTGTGCATGTACCAGGATAAAAAGGCGAGGGAGTCTAATATCTCCTCTTGTGGTAAATTTGCTTCTTTTGCAGAGCTTATATATGTTTTATAAGGTGAGTGAATTCTTCAATTTCCTGTCCAGCCATTTTGTGCACGCTTTCTTTTCGTTAATGTAAAGCTGCGTTATTTAGTGTTGACGCTAGACATTTCAGAATTTTAAATAATGATTTTATAAATGCACCAGTTCTATAAAAGGGTTGTAATTCTGTCCATACTGCCTTAAGGAATTCAAATAGTGTGTCTGATAATGGATTAAATAAAGTGTCATAGATGAGTGAAATATTATTATTTTTGAGGGTATCGCAAACAAAAAGAGTTGAGCCTTTTGTGAGTTGAGCTCCTGACATTTCAATTGAATATGAAGGAAAACCAGTCCGTGAGACTTGTGAAGCTCTGACCGTTAAAGAGGGGAGAGGCTGTTGCTCTACTGCAAAGTAGTGATATTTGAGCTGTTTTGCTTGTTTTATGAGAAATTGTAATTCATCTTGGTGTTGATATTGTGTGATTTTGAATATTCGAATTTAATGCATGAGACATTTGTTCTAATGCGTAAGAACGACTAATTTTATTTCTTCGAAATATATTTTCGATTTTAATGACGATTGGCCAGTGTGATGGCTCATTTTATTGTTACGAATGTTTGTATGTTATTTTTTTATAATTATTTGTTGGGGTTCTGTTCCCTGTTTTCTAAATTTTAAGCATAAAAATAGTGTAAAGTTTTATATAAACAGCTCGAAGTCTTTTTCTCAGAAGAGAATAGTGTGTTTTGTGTGATATCTTTTTACGGTTAGAGTTTGTTAACTCACTGGTCGCACCAGTTAAGGGAGACCTGTTGTGCGCTCCTTTTACAGCCTTAAGGGGTAGGGCTACTTATTACTGCGTAAAAACTCTGTAAAACACAGAAAAAAACTTCTGTTAATACGGTGGTAGTACATTATAGTACCGAAGTCAAGTGTATACACATGGTGTATCTAAACTAACAGACTGACTAGAGTTAGTGAAGCGTGCGCTTTATGTAAGAGAATAGTGTCTTCTCAGTCTCTGGTTGGTTGGAAGTGTACATCCAGTATTTCGACTGCTACAGTTTTATTCAATTCATCGACATCAATACTTGATATAAATTGATCAATCTCGACTGTTTCTCAGACTCAATATTGGTCAACCATTATCTTTTCATCGAAGTCGAACCGCTTTTTTTATTGGATGATTTAAAAAATTCAAAAATTATTCAGTTTTGTCGTGCATTTTTTCTGCATTGAGAAAAACGAAAACTACAACTACACTGTATACCCAAAAACGAATTGAGCTGCAAGTAATGTTCCCGAAAAAAAAAACAATAATGGTCAAAGACGGTCAAATTTCGGTTTACCAAGTTTTTTATTGTGATTTTATCTGTTCCAAAAAGTTTCACTTGATAAATTAATAGCAACGTGAATTTTTTGAATGCGACATTTCAGATAGACTTTGGTGCATCCGTGGTCATAATTTTTCTGACCATTACAAGGCCTTATGTTTCTAAAGAATGCTATTTTAGAATCGTATCAAATTTTCATATTTTTATAAATGTTTTAAAAATTGTTATAGTTTTCCTTAAAAAATTTTTAGATCACTTTCAATACATAAAACTTCAACCATTTAAACAATTTCTTTGCTGTTTTTTTTAAAAAAGTTACGTACAATTCACTAAAAGGGCAAATTAATTGCAGGCTCAAAACCAGGTTTAAGATAATTATTTGCACAGTGGCTATCAACTACTAACTATTTGTCTTTCAAGCAGCCTATAGCGAATTAATAAGTTTGAATAGGTTGCCTACCCCATGTTACAAACGGCTACCTTTTAATATCTTGCAGTCACAAGGTTATATTGTAAGATACTGGAAGTTCTGTAAGATGTTGAATTGTTGTCGAACCGTGGTCAACACTAACCATCATCTGTTAACCCTTCTTTGTCAACTACGACAATAATCAGGATTCTCATGGTTGAGTCCCTCCAACTTTGGGATCACCTGGTCGGCCTCTCATTTTTGATCGACGCTCAGCAATTATCGGTCAGACCATTTTCAACCAGTGCTGTTCTTGTTTAAAACATGGTCTAACACAAGCAAAAAAAGTTCACTGTTTGTACTTTAATACTCATTTATCACCATCGGTCGACAGCGGTAAAAAACCCGATATCAGTCTACCAATGCTTTTTTACAAGTCGACTTCTGATCTAGGATCAGGGTTGTAATTTTTCGAAAAGAAAAATGATGATAAGGATTCGGTGGTGGGAGACAAGGAGGGTTATTAGAGTTCTCAAGAGAAGGGGATTTTGTTACTAATTTCAGCCATATTCAACATATTTTTAACGCAAACCATAGAAGTTGCTTGCATAGTTATACAGTAAATGCGATGGCAGTTCTAAGATTACGAAAGATCAACCTAAAAAGTTGTGTTGATCTTACAAAAACAAAAATTTCAAGACTTTCACCGCAAAATTTGGTAAGAGGTATTTGCATTTCAATACTTTTGAAGGCTAGTTACCACTGACCTTAGAACGGGAATTAAGGTGAACGTTGACCTGGGCGAAATTGTCTAGTAATTTTGAATCGAAATTGTCCCTTAGCGTCCTCAAAGTTGACGTAGTTGGCACCACTGCGAAAAGGGCCCAATAAAACAAACTCAAGAAAGTGAACATTTTTTCATTATAACTCTTCGACTCTTTTAATAATCTGGATGATAAAATTTTTGAAAATGAGATCCTTTGATGCTTACCGTCATTGGGCACCAAAATGATTTGAAATCTATGGCAAAAGAAACAAATACATAAATACGTAATGATGTTTTAATTGCATAAATCTTCAGAACTTAACGAACGTCAGCTGTCCATTATTTTTCAATTATGCTGGTTTCAAACTGAGCGAAATTGCTAAAAGACGCAATTAATAATCAGAAAGGAACCGGCCGCTTTACAAACATTACTGTCAATGACAGATTGGGTTATTTTCAAGACATGACGTGACTAGCAAAAATATCTCTAATCTTGAGAACATCTTTAACTTAATTTACAGAATGATGACGAGACCACTATATATCATCACTTTTAATTCATTATTTGATCAAAAAGGCTTCGATGGATGGATTCGAAGGGCTGCTAAATTTTTTTTTTTGTAAAAAAAAACATTTTTCCAAGATATGCTTGGTTGGGGAAATCATGGTTGAAATCATTTCTAAGTTCAGTCGATTCTCAGAAAGTTTTCTTGCGATCAGCCTTGTGCCCACAAATCACCATGGTGCCCACGCAATTGAGTATTTGCCTTTTATTTGTTCCCAGAAACCCTCACAATCGCGTCTTCAAAATTTCGTCATCATCAACCCACACAATCGGATCGAACGGAAGAAATGAGCATTGTCCCCACTCATTGGGTGACAAGCAAATTTGCGCACAGCAATAACTGGGCAACTATAATTGGGAGAGCCAAGACTGTAAATTAACCATTGTGAGGCTGAGGGTGTTGTCGCAGGAATGAATCTCATAACAGGGGATCTCTGGCGATCAGCATTGTGGCTGAACCTCGCATTAAAGTCACTGAGACTCCTTGAGATAACCGATTGTAGGCAATTGATAAACCAGCTGGTTGAAAGTTTCGGTTATCGGCAAGCAATGCTATACGTTTCAAAGTTTTTCGAACCAAATCTGAGTAGCCCCCGAAAGATTCAAACGCGAGTGGTACAAACTGGATACCTATTTCGGCACATTTTTGAGCATATTGTTCATATTTCCTATCTTCAGCATTTGTCAGAGCAAAACCCTACCTCCAAATTGGATGTAAAACGATTTTTTGCTTAAAAATTTGCAGGTGATTGAATAGTAGATGTAGAAGAAACTAAATGTTTTGATATTCATCGTGATACAAGCAATGCTGGAACGCACTCAATGAGATACAAAAAAATTCTCAAAAACTGAACTTTTGCATCGATGATACATTTGGAACCTATTTTCAGGAGATAAACAAAGCACTTCACCGTGAAAGTTAACTTCAGGCAAAAATCTATTGTACAAGATTTGAATTTCATTTGCAACCTCTGATACCCTTGACCAGTCAGTTATAATAAACCCTTGGATTTCTTTAACCGTTGAAATTTTTCAAATTTCTTTTAATTTTACGGATAACTTTTATAAAATAGAGTAGACCCTTTTTTAATCCATTGTTGTTTGTTTGAATTTCAAAATTTGGTTTAGAAGTATTACGTTTTAAAGATTCGATTTAAAGCAAAAAATACCCGGGAAGCTTTGCGAAAGAATTCTTAATTGCTAGAAGATTCATGAGTTTTCGCAAAATCGTCCCAGGATCTAAAAAAACTTTTAGCGCTTAAGAACTGCTTTTGCTTCGCATCCTTGATTTTTTTCGAAAACTAAAATGGGGATAAAATTATCATTTTCGGGTTACCGATCAATAATTTTGTTTTTCTTGCTTTTGTTGTCAAACGTAAAATTGCTTTCCTCCGATTAAAGTGCCGTCGCCCCCCAGTGACATAGTGTAAACATTTATTTTTGAAATGTGTTCCCTTCAAAAGAAAAACCTGGTGCGCCGATCGTTGATCACATTTTTATCACGGATAATATGATGTTAGATTAAGCTAACACCTTTTGTGCAGCATTTAGGCGAATGTTTTTAACTATAGTTTTCAGGGACATAATAAGAATACCGCTTAAAACTCTTAATGTGGTGCTTCAAATTCCACTTGACGCAATAAAGTCCTCAGAATTCCCTCATAATTGTCTTTACATCAAAATGGGTAAGCAAAACTTATCTAAAATGTACCATTTTTGCAAAGAATTTAGCCCCATGCTAATACTTGAGCAAAAGTTTTTTGGCAAACATTACCATGGCCAAGCTGGAAAAATTGATGAAAAAATCTCAATGATTTATCTCGAATAGTTTAGAGTTATGGCGCGTACAAATGCCTAAAATACATACAAAATTGAGCAGTTTTTGTTTTTTGTAAGCTATTATTAGGACAGTTTCTAGGGCTTTTTGAGTACTTTATAGCGTCCAGTAGAATTTGAAATACCACTTTCAATTTTTTACTGCCCAGTTAGTGCAAAAAATGTGCTTGCCTAATCAAGTTTTAAACTAATATCCCATTCCCCGTTTTTTCACTGATCAAAGGCAGAAAAAATCACCATGAATTTGGCAATGAGGGCTCACTCTGTTAAATGAGGGGGCCCAATTTTTCACCAACTTTTAGCGCTTCTCTTCGCGCGCTTAAACAAACAAGGAGGCTCGGTAAAGTGCGTACGCACATATTGTTTCGACCCCACAACCACATTCTTGACTTAATTGGCTACCAAATGTTGAAGAGAACAAAAACTTTCAAAAGCAATTATATCGTTGAACAAACGAGAGATGGAATACAATAATGCCATGCTAGAGGACCGATGAAACTTGTTGTTAATGGGACTACTAGAAAAGATAGTAAAAAAATAATCAAATTACAAACATTAATTTTGACCGAGAATCGATGTCTACATTAAAGAAAATCATAACAAACTCAAACCTGGAAAATCATACGAGAAATGACCATCACAAAAATGAAATAATAAAAACTAATTGAGAACAGAACACGATATCTTTATTTAAAAAGAATAGGAACATAACCAAACTCATTTCAGAAAATCCGCAACAAAACAATTTAGCCTATGCTTTCATTAAAAAAGATTTGGGAACTGTCTTCCATGCTACTGGGTAACAGGTCGACAAAAAAATCAAAAAGTTGCGGAGTCCAAAAATACTTTTCTATTTTTAAAAACATTATTTGCGGTGATTAAGATATTGAACCATTAAATGAAATCACAAAGAGTTCTTTTATGCCTCTATAGGAAGCAATTGAGACTTGTCATTATTCAGTGTACGTCATACGACTGCAAACAGAAGGACAAATGCCGGCAAAGTCAATATTCATTTAACCTTTGCGTGAAATGGCCGCGAGGTCGTAAAAACCATGAACTTATCACTATGAGCATTAAAACAGTTGAATTGACTAATATTTCGAAGCCTTGGTGACGTACCATTATTGTATAAAAGAAAACAAAAATCCTTTAAACCGTACAGAAATTAAAAAAATCTCGAAATTTTATGAAATCTCGTAGTAACGGTGGCAACAAAGGCAAGAAAAAAATGGTTGAAACCAACAACTGCTATACAAATTTTTTTATAGTTTAAAAGAATTGGGTTTTAACCTGTCTCTACAGAGAATAAGCTTCAAATCGACCGAAAAACGACTGAAAAAATGGCAAAGCTCAGAAACGCAATTAAGTTTTTTTAAAAAATGCTTTCAGAAGTCATAACAGACAAAACCTTTCAACAGGAAGAGATGTATTAATTTGCGACAACTTGGAAAGCGCATTGCGCTTATGTTCAAGTAGGCTAAAACGAGAGACTGCAAAAATAACAACAAATACAGGCAGAGGCCAAAAGTTCACAAAAAAATCACAAAACCAAAGTGTTCAAGGAACTATATTAATAAGATATTAACTGCAAGAACTGTAAAACATCACTTGTTTTTTTTGTTTTTGATGCTGAAGCTCGAAGGGTCTTCCTTATGAAAGGACTACGAAAAAATGACAGCTAAAAGAAACCCAAAAATTGAACAGTGTAAAGATCTCGAAACTTCTTTGAAATAAAATTGTGGAAGCCGTCAGTCAAAGTATATAACCAAGGGAGAAAAAGTTTGAACCGCAACAAAATTTACTGAAACTGGTTATTAGAGAGATTGAATCCCATGATGATAAATTGAGAGCAAAAAAGAGACAATTGAAAAATCTCTTTTTAAAAAAAATTTAATTTGATCATATAGCTCTAAACTCAAATCTTTGAATAGGTTCAGATATATGTCCTGGGGAAGCAAACGAGACCTATTATTATCAGGTTTTTGACATACAGCAACAAAAAGAACGACAAATATGGGCAAACAGGAAACAACTAATCTTTGTGAGAGAACTGTGTCTCAGCTCAAAAGCATAAACTATTCAACAAATAGCATTAACATACTCAGATACGCTTTTTCTGTACAATTCCCCAACTTTGCTTCCCTTCAATTGGACCTATACTGATCATTTGCTTTTCTTTAATAAGCTGGTAATTCGACAAGGAAAAAATGAACCTATAAAATGTTCAGTTATGACCAAAAAGTCAAAGCTAATTTGAAAACCCGACGTATCGAAACCAAGAACCTGTTTTTTAAAGATACACTGTTACAAACTTTAAGTTATTACTCACATGATTTGGTGTTCGGTCTGTTTTTACAGAGACTAAAACAGAAATTGAGAGAAATAATTTAAATTGTAGCAAAGGTCAAAATTGGACCGACATTTTCTTCAAACAAATATATTCAAAGTAATAAGAGATATTCGGTAACGACTGAAAACCTAGCCTAATTTCAATTACACCTCTTGGTATAGCCAATTGGATCTTTAATTGGGTCATATTAAGACATTTGACAACAGAAAGTATAATAAATTAAAGCAAAACATTAGAAGTTCATAAATATTTGTGAGAGCAAACGGTCAGATCCAAAAAATAAACAATTGATTAACTGTGAAACCACAATATGTGCCTCAATTTTTATAAACATTATCTGTTAATAATTGATTCCGGGTTTGAAAATCTTGTCAGTAACTTACACAAAGACTATGAATGCCGACATTTGTTAAAAAGAGCCATTCCCAATTCAATTATAATTTTTTGCCCTTAGGAACCATTGTGAGACCAAGATCACCTGATACTGGTGTGCCTCCGAAAAAACACTTAACTGTTCAAATGAATGCGAATTAGAGCAATTTTTAAAGAAAATTTTCCAGTATATCAAAAAAAGTAGTGCTTTTTGGATAATAATCGATTTGAAATTTGCAAAAACTGTCAAAATTATGTTTCCAGACGACTCTTAGAGCCAGCGGAGTACAACTAGCTCTCTTTTTCCGCTTAAAAAGGGTACGATGGCAGTTTAAAGTTGTCTATTTCTATCAAGTTTAAAGAAAATGAGCTCAAAAAGTATATTTGGCCCCACTATGACGAAAATAGCTTGAACTTTGAAAAACTTAGCTTACAATCTAGACGAAAAAAAAACTCGGATCGAAAAATTCAGCAGGCCTTCTATATCTTCGAAGATAAAACCAAAAACACCACCGTTAACACTTTTAATGTATTTTATCAAGATTGTCGAAAAATTGGTGAAAAATACAGAAAATTTGGTTGAAAACAACGAAATATCACCTACTATTCAAAAAAACTTGAAACCTTGATAATCGCGTTTAAAAAACAAATATATAAAAACCTTTTAAATTTCATTATACGTTGGACAGGCTTCCTTATGTTATCGCTCACAACTCTACGATGATTATATCGATTGGCCAAAATTGCCTGAACAAAAATACCATTTGAGTATATTGTCCCCCCCCCCACTAAGGCGAGTCGGAGCAATGACCAAATTTAGTGCGGACTACATCAGTTTATTTGTTTAGGCGAAGAACGTGAAAACTTTTAACCAATCATTGGCCATGAGGACATCGAGTGATTGCCATTAGTGGAAGGAATGTTTGTACAGAACACGCTTAAACCAATGTATGTGATGAACGTTCATCGTGGATCAAGTATGCATGCGACGAAGTATTCCCATAGACTATCCCAGACCAAAGTGAACTCTGATCATACTATTTTGCGCTCGAACCAAATCCCAGACCCTGTAATTTTGGTCTGGGAACACACCGTATGCGTTGGACTTGGTCTGATCAGAGGTAGCTTCCGGATGGTACCTCAACATGGGCACAGCTCTAATTCTTGATTATTTGATTAATTGGCTAGCCAATTTCCCAGTTCATGAAAGATCCTACATCTCGTCAATGTGATTTGATCTATTTTTGCTTCCTAATTCACGTCAGGAACTCAAAGGCAGAAAAAATGATACGGGATGCGGCTTCATAGTAAAACAGAAATTTCTCGATCAGAAGACCGACCAAAAATGAAGATTAACTAATTTTGAACGACAGAAAGTTTCTGAATGTTATATTTCCTTGCTTTTAAATAACAAGCTTTCGGTATCATTGGTCAGAATTTAAAAAGTTCCGATTAGCAAAGTTTATGAACACAAAAGATTGCCATTGCGGTTGGTTTGAAACATACGAAATCAGTGGTTTCGTCCGTACGAAAGAGTTAACTTTTCTGCGAATTGACTCATTCAATTTGTTTTCTAGTTCCAAACTTAAATCAATTTGTTAAAAAAATAAATTTCGGCTCTCTGTAAGCCTTTCTTTATATCAAAGTTTCTCACGGAGCTGATTCTTCTTTTAAAATTGTTTTAGCGTAGCAAGTTTCTTGTCATTAATTTAATCTGATCCCAGGTTGAGGTTTGGCGGTGAATTTTCAAAAGAAATGCGGTGAAATGTGGTGAAAAAAAATAATTTTCACCACGTATTTCTTACATTTTTTCAGTGAATGCGGTGAATTATTTATTTTCCCCTCGTTTTCGTATTCTTACAAAAAAATAAAGAAACCTCCGTACACGGATTTGAACCTCTCACCTCCAACATGTCGTCAACTTCTTGTTCCATTGCGCCAACTGTTACGTACTGCACGCATAATTCTTGTGATTTTTAATCAGATTCAATAAACGTTGAAAAACTAATGAGGTGAATTTTTGCAAGAAATGTGGTGAATTTCGCGGTGAATTTTTGTACAAAATGCGGTGGAATATTTTTTTTGCACCACAATCACCGCATTTCTTACAAAAATTCGCCCAGAAACCTCTACCCGGGATTGCCACCGGGTACAGCTGTAATACACTGGGACAACTCCGGGTGGTTTCCCCGAGTTTTGGCTCCAAAACAATACAACAAGTGCAATCAATTGCCTTAAAAAATGGACAACTCATGAACGGGTCCTTGTAAGACTTCAACTTAAATGCTCGCTTATTTATTTTTCATTTCACCTCACCTCTCAAACACTCATCCCCCCTTGTGTAGCGGTAGTCGTCTGACCATCGCACGAGAAATTCACAGCATTGTCATTTTAGATTCAGTCAACTGGAGGCTATGGTTTACTCTATTGCAGGTTGGAGGTCATCTTGCATGGTCATGTAAGAATCTTGCAAGACCCTTGCAGTGTTATATATAATTTAACCCATGTCTTGAAAGATAATAGTCTGTCGATGCAGGATAACCACCATTGTTAAGAGTCTTAAAACTTTACAAGATAACCAGTCAAAACTCGGACTCTAACGTTGTGCAATATTAACAGAAGCATAATTACATTTTCATATCCTTATTTTCAGTTCAATTAAGAAATTAGAAGAGACAGCAAATTTTTACTTCTGGGACTCCATTTGCAGTTACTTCGCTGATTTCATTACAGGCGTCTACCAGTGCCAATTTTTTGTGGAGACTACTCACTTTTAAAGCTGATTTTCAATTTTGTATCTAATACATTGCAAAATTGGACAACACTTATTTTTATTTAATCCCTTTAATTGGTCTGTTAGTCAGATCCACCTTCTCTGAAATAGTTCACTTTTGTACATGTAGACGCGTATAATTTCAATTCAGTTAGTCAGATGTGAAAAAGGCTGTGGTACAGAACACGCGTATGTAGCTTTTCCCGGAACTGAGTCATGGAAAACAAATTTGCCCGACGAAACAAACGCAAAGCTCCAACTTTCGTTAATTTGATTGGATGGCTGGCCACTATCCCACATCATGAGTGCTTCTACATCTCTGCCATGTGAGTTGACCCATTTGCCCTGTGTTTCCACATCAGTAATTCCCAGCCAGAAACGATTTGTCATTCCTTCAGATTTATCTATAAATAATAACTACAGCTAATAGTCAAATTTTAGCAACATGTATTTAGAAAGTTGATTTTAGCAGCTTCATTGGTTTGTTAATCTAAATGTGGGCATCGGCATCTTTCAACTTTTGAACGAACTTTCGGCCAAGTTCTTAAATTTTTTAGTAATCACTTGAAACTAATTTTTATTAAAGGAGAAATGATGTAAAATCAACCAACACTATTTATACAATAATAAAAAGAATAATAACAATAAAAATAATAACAAAATATTATAAAGACACTATTACGAGGACACTGTTAGGCAAGATGGCCCGTTTTCCAATGGTTCTTGTAATGGAGGAGAAATTCTAAGGTTGTCACATTAATTAGGCTTAATTGAATTCAGTTTTAAAAAAATTTTCCTTTCACAATTGTGGAGAAAAAAATTGCTGAGGCTAATGTTTTCATGCCAGATGGAACAGTAGTATGATCAAATAACCATTTTCAGATAATAATAATCTTAGGTTTGATTGGCAAAAATCTATATTTTTATCTTTTTCTGACTTTGTTGACAATATTGTTTTCCCAGAATTTTGCTGTTTATATGAAATGACGCAATAGGTTTTATACGTTTACGATTGAAAATTTTTTCTTTCGTTAAAAAAATTGTGCCTGAGGTAACGTTTTCCTGTCTCCAAGAAATCACAACAAAGCAGCTCTTTCGGTGAAAAAATTCGATTTTTTTCAGTATATCGAACAACTAACCCAAATTACTTCTGACGAAAATAATTCCAAGGAGCTTCTTGATTTTCAAAACAATTTTACTTTTGGCTGTCTTAGTTGATCATCCATAAAATT